>NW_004524819.1:2573171-2576202 GCF_000260255.1 Octodon degus | reverse complement strand
TTGTGCTTGCCAGGGAAGTGCTTATTCCAGTAAGCCATCTCCCCAGTCCCTCAAGGATATTTCATATTTCTCATTATGCGTCAAATTTATTAGAGCCTAATTAGGTGTATATTTGTAACTTTTAAAAATTTTTTTCGTGTATGACAATGCTTCACTCTTTCTCTTAGTTTCTCATGCACAAATCCCACCATAACTTCCATGATTTGAAGTATCTCAGTGACAACAGGAAACTCTTCCATGTTGCTACAGGGGCATAATGGATACGTGGCTGTAGGGGGTTAAATGGTATCCTCCCCTAAAATGCATCTTCCCCTAGAATCTCAAGCCCTAAGCTTGTAGGGTATCTGTAGATGTAATTTCATCCGTTAAGATGAAATTGTATGGAGTAAGATAGGTTGCAAATTCAATGATTTCTGTCTTTATAAAACAAAACAAAACAAAATGGAGGGAACACACAAAGACACAAAGAAAAAGCCCAGGTGAAGATGGAAGCATGTTTTTGAATCATGCAGCTATATGCCAACAAACATCAAGGATTACCATGACATGCCAGAAAGGGAATCAAATCCTGCTAGCACATGGATTTTTGATTTCTACCTCTGCCCCAAGAATCGCATGAGAATAAATTTCTACTGTTTTAAGCCATGAAGTTTGTGGAAATTTAGGATGGCAGTTTTGAGAAACCAACATAGTAGCTTATACTGTTTTTCTTTTCTTAGTTTTACTTTAGTAGAACACACTTCACTACCATAAGTGAATTACATCTGTATGGAAAGCAATTACAGTAGAACAACATTACATTAGTTGGTTTTATAGAGAGCCTTTCATACACATGGTTCCTGAAGCCGTATTACTAAGTACTGTATTAAAGTGAAAATGACTGTGAAGCTATTATGCACCTTTCAGTAGTGCACTCAGAACATTAGATATGAACAGCTACCATTATGCAAGAAATACAAAACCTTGAAACTGGAGTGATAATGTCCCACTGCTGTTGCTAAGTTCCATCTGATTTTAAACTTCTAAAGAATCAATGATCTGAATCATTCTGAAGTGTCACTTCTGGTGTTACATCTAAAAGTACAAGCCCAGGGAAATTAAGAAAAGAATATCCAGCTTTTAACCCTGGTACAGCATCAGGGAACTGATAACTGTGCATGTGTGCACTTTTTGTTTTCTGACATGTTAGGGGGTAGAAAGAGTTGCTAAGAGAGAACTCTCAAAAGTGGGAAGTGAGCAATGGGATTGATTATATTTGATGGGGGCTTAAGCCTCCAGGGATTCATACTAAATTGAGTAAGCAATTGAAATCTTGTGATTGTCTTCCCATGGGTATATGGTACACTGCCTTGCCAGTAAGAGGTCATCTAGATAGAAGAGAGCTGGTCATATTTGAAAGGGCAATGAGAGCTCAGTTATGAAGTAAAGTGTTAATATAGCAGTACTGAGATGGCTACATTAACCATGGGGTGGTCCCCAGCTGGCACCTGGGAACATGGACTTTAGGAGAGTTTCCATCATTCCCAGAACTGAGAAAGGTATCCACACTGTGATTGATGGTGAACACCTTCTTTCTTTCTGGAACTCTGGAATCTGAGTTTGTGCTATTCAGAGGGTGTTTAGATGATTAGTCTCCAATAAAATAAAATAAAATAAAATAAAACCTACAACAGGCTCAAATCAAATGAACCTTGGGCAAGTCTTTTTACTCAGTATGGTATCTACACGGTCTAGTTTGATTCTTACTCCACCCTGTGTTTTGCTTTCAGAACACAGGATGTGGTGGTTAAAAATTCTTCTTCATTTTTTTTTTATTCTTTTGTATTTTACGGCAGGGTCTACAGGGTGTTCAGAGTCTCAGCACTAGGTCAGACTCAATAATCCATCTGTTTACAGCCTCCCAAGAGCTGGGATTATAGGCACGTGCCACCACACCCAGTCTCAATTGCTGTCTCACTGTGCCCGTGGGGCCGGCATGGCATTTTGTGTGTGTGTGTGTGTGTGTGTGTGTGTGTGTGTGTGTGTGTGTATTTTTAGGGAAGGGTTTACAGGGTGTTCAGGGTCTCACTACTAGATCGGACTTGTAGTGATTCTCCTGTTTACAGCCTCTCAAGTGCTGGGATTATAGGCGTGCACCGCCAGGCCCAGTCTCAAATACTGTCTCAGCGCACCCCGGGGACAGCACCAGCACGGCAGGCCCAGGGATTAAACCCCCAGCCCCTGCGCCTGCTTGTAGGTGCTTTAATTCACTGAGCTCTCCTCCCTTTTGCTCTCTGCTCTTTGCTGCCAGCAGGAAAGGTTGCTCTCTGTCATGTGCCGCTCTGCCTTGAAGCCAGCTGAGTATGGACTGAAATCTCCAGTAACTGTGAGCTAAATAAACATTTCCTTCTTTCATTTTGGGTGTGCGGTATTTGACCCAGAAACGAGAGAAGAGTAACTGGCACAGCCTCCATGGATTTGAAAGTTGTCTGCATTTCTTGGCTTGTTATTAGGGAGGAGGCTTTTTTTGTGTTGGTACCAGAGATCGAACTCAGGACCTTGTGCTTGGCAGACCGAGATAAAGCAAGACCAATATGACAAGAAATGTAACTTCTGTATCGGGTGAAGCCCAAACTCTTTATCAAGATCCTTAAGCCCAAGAGCGCAGGTCCCGCGACTCAGTGAGACAACCCAGGGCCCTTGGGATCCTGATTAGACCCAAAGCGCAGGCCCGGCGAGGGAGTGAGTCAACCCAGGCCGCCGGATCCTGAACAGACCCAGAGCCAGGCCCGGTGAGTGAGTGAGACCACTGGGGCCCTCCGGATCCTGAACAGACCCAGAGCGCAGGCCCGGAGAGTGAATGAGGTGACCGACAAGGGCCCGAGGATCCTCATTCGACCCAGAGTGCAGGCCTAGCAGGGAACCCTTCAGCAGAACTCCCTGCAAAGAGGCTAGAGGCAAGACCCACACAGCTGATTCAGGAGCAGAACATCTTGCCAGAGAGACACAAAGGGTTCAACTCTAACACCTGCAGCAGAAAGAAGTGGAGCAC
>NW_004524819.1:2568396-2571506 GCF_000260255.1 Octodon degus | reverse complement strand
ACTACTTTGGCAGTAACAATACACAATGTACTAACCATTGTTACTCTCCTAAAATCTTGTTTTGAGATTTTGTGCCATTGTTTTTATTTTTTTTTCTTTAAAATAAAAATAACTGATGTCAAAAATAAATAAATAAATGAAAATTGAAAAAAAAAATTCGCTGAGCTATTTGGCCAGCCCTAAAAATTCCTCTTCATGATGATTGGCTGAAACCATCCAGTTCCAAAATGTCTCCTCAAATGACCTCTGGAAGATTTCACACTAATATACAGTGCAATTTCTATATTAAGTTACACATCCATCAACTGCCAATAGCAAGAAACACCACATTATGAAAGAAATGATAGTACCTCAATTTGGAGAAAATTTTCCTGTTCCAAAAAAAAAATGACTATTTCTTCCCTGTATTAGCCAATCCTTTCCCCTCATTTATTTTTCCCTCATCTATGTCTTCCTTTGCACAGTGGATTTAGGAATTCATTTACAAGCTAAACTTCCAATTCTCCATTCTTGGGCTACTAAAAATCTTGTGCTGTTGTTGCTCAGCTTCAGCTCTATTTTTGGCTTCGTGTCATGAGTGTGGAATGAAATGTTTCTGCTTTGGAGGGGCTTCACTCTCCAAGGAAAGGGCTAATGATTTGTTGACAACAACTCCACTGGATTAAGATTTGAGAACGTGTCCCAATTTCTTCCAGACTTCACCCCCTGTGTCTTTTCTTTTCATGATTCTTTTTAAAACTGACAATTGAACCCGGGGCCTGGACTGTGCTAGGACTATGCTAGGCAAGTGTGGTATCAATGAGCCACATTCCTATTCTTTTTGCTCTGTTTGAATTTTCAGGCACAGTTTCATTAAGTTGCCCAGGATGGCAGAATTTATAATCCTCCTGCCTTGGTTTCTTAAGAGGCTGGGATTACAGGGAGGTACTACCACACCCAGTTTGCGATATATCTTTGTGGTTGTCTTTGGAAAAACAATTGATCATATTCCTGTAATACTCCAGAATTACTGTATACTGGATCTCAAAGCAAACAGATATTTTAAATATTTGCAACACTGTAGGTTGAAGCCAAGGCTTGGCACATGCTGGGCAAGTGCTCTGCCACTAATTTGTATCCCAACCCTGCCTTTGTGAGTTTGATTTGTATTCTTTAGTTGTAATAGATCTGTTTCCTTACTATAATAGTATATTGAGGCCTGTGATTCTTCTTACTGGGTCTTTGAACCTAGAAGTATTTGGAGGGATCTGCAACACATGAAGTCATTGAAAACATCATGGAAAGCTCCATGTCAGTGCTTCCCTTCCTGCACCTTCATATTACATAATATTCGACTCAGACTTAACTAGGGAGAATTCACCCCAAATATATTGTACAATGAACCAGTTACCAGGCTTTATTATTGTATCTGAAGGAGAAAAAAGTGACACAATTCTTATTTCTTCAATTGTGGAATTATGGGGGGGGTACTTGTTTATTGTGAAGTACTTTTTAAAATCTTGAATTTTAAATATACAACTTTTTATTGTGCTAATAGTATTTAACAGCTTCACAGAAAAAGAATTGCTAGATTGAAAAGGCTATCAATAGAAAGGAAGGAAACATTTGCAATGTTATTAGCCAGTTTTTCCATTAACCAGATACAGTACCTGACACACACAACTTAGAGGAGGAGAGGTTTACCTTAGTTCATGGTTTCAGGGATTCAGACTATGATCAGCTGTCTCCAAGTCATATTCTTCTCAGGAACATCATGGAGGAGGAGCATGGCAGAACAAAGCTGCTTAGCTCACGGAGACCAGGAAGTAGCAGAGAGGAACAGTGCCAGACAGAAAAGGGGAGGGGAACAAATATAGTGCTCAAGGTCATGTCTCCATGTGTCACCCAAACATGCCTAAAAGTGTGCTCCACTATTCCCCTGAGAAGATCTCAAAGCCAGTCAAATTGTAAGTCCATCCTAATCACCGTATGAATCATTTATCTGAGGTGTTTATTATCTAAAATTTTTAAGGAACTCCTACAGTTCAGTAGCAAAACAAAACACAATTTGAAAAAACGAAAAAAGGATTTGAATATATATTCCTGCCAAAAAGACATACACATAGCTAACAGGTACATGAAAAGACTTCAACATTAGTCACCAGCACAGGAATGCACATCCAACACAGCGAGGTATCACTTCACATCTGTTAGAATGGCTACTACCAAAAGGACAAAAGGTTGAGGAGGATGTAAAGAAAAGTGAACACTTATACACTATTGGTGGGAATGTGATTAGGTATAGCAGTTAGGGAAGAAGATATGCAGTTTCCTCAAAAACTTAAAAACAGAACTACCATATGGTTGGGTGACACCAATTCTCAGTACTTACAAAAATAACTGAAATCATGATCTGGAAGAGATGGATATTTGTACTTTCATGTTTCTTGCAGCATCACTCACAACAGCCACAATGTGAAAATGACCTAAATGATGATCATCAGCTGAATGAAGAAAGAACATGTGGTACCTACATACAATGTAATATCAAAAAGATGGAAATCCTGCCTTATGCCAAAACAAAAATGAACCTGGAAGGAACTATGCTAAATGGACTAAGCCAGAGACCCAGAGCGCAGGTCGGCGAGTGAGAGAGACGACCCGGGGCCTGACGGGTTCCTGAATAGACCCAGAGCGCAGGCCCGGCCAGTGAGTGAGACGACAGGGCCTGAGGGGATCCTGAACAGACCCAGAGCGCAGGCCCGGAGAGGGAGTGAGACAAATGAGGCCCTCGGGACCCTGAATAGACCCAGAGCGCAGGCCCGGAGAATGAGTGAGAGGACCCGGGCCCGCGGATCCTCATTCAACCCAGAGTGCAGGCCTAGCAGGGAACCCTTCAGCAGAACTCCCTGCAAAGAGGCTAGAGGCAAGACCCACCCAGCTGACTCAGGAGCAAAACATCTTGCCAGAGAGACACAAAGGGTTCAACTCTAACACCTGCAGCAGAAAGAAGTGGAGCACACAGCCAGAACCAAACACCCATCTGGAAGAATCTGAACTTCATAGATCCAGATCTGGTGCTAAGGTAATAACTCTATCTAAGCTCTACACCAAAGGTCAGAAGACAGTGG
>NW_004524819.1:2559012-2566721 GCF_000260255.1 Octodon degus | reverse complement strand
ATTGTTTTTATTTTTTTTTTCTTTAAAATAAAAATAACTGTGGTCAAAAATAAAAAAAAAATTAAAAAAATAAATAAATGGACTAAGCCAGTCACAGAAAACACTGTATGATTTCACTTACATGAGGTATCTAAAATAGTCAACCTATAGAAACAAAGAGAATGGTGGTTACTATGGGGGATGGGATTTGCCATTCAATGGGTATAAAGTGTCAGTTATGCAAGATGAATGAATAAGTTCATTTTTTGAATACTTAGGTGTTAAGGTTTTATTTTTCCTTCCCTTGGTGGATAAGACTGAAGCCCAACATATAAGCATATATGACTATATCCATTGTATGGTAGATTATATGTGTATATATTTTATATGCATACATATGGTAATTTGCATCTTTTAGAACATTGCCAGCTCTTCTGTTCATGAGTACACCCAAGTACTGAGATTATAGGCATGCACCACCACACCCAGTCTCAATTGCTGCCTTTGTGTGCCCTGTGGGCGGGGTCAGCACAGCAGGCCAGGGGATCGAACTCCTGGCCCCTGAGCCTGCTTGAGGTCCTTTAATCCTCTGAGCTATTTGGCTGGCCCCAGAGAGGCATTTCCTGACCACCAAATCTAGATTAGGCTTTATCCCACTGACAAATCACTCTGCTTCATTGTAACACTTATTTCACCCTACTCTTTTATGCACGCTTCATTTACTTGTTTGGTAAAACCTCCGCACTCTAGAATGTATTTCTACTTCCAACAAAGATCTTGTTTGACTTCATCAGCATTTTATTATTCATGCTAAAACAATGTCTGGATGAGAAACTAATCATTGAATAACTATTTTTGAATGAGTAAATAATTAAATCATTTGAAAAAAGAAACCATATTTTTGAAATTGCATTTAACAGCTTGCAAAAGACTGGCCCAATTTTGCTTTTTAAATGTTTTCCTTTCTGTTTCTGCATTCACTAAATTCCTTCCCCATTCCTTTTTGCACCAAACGCACAGGCACTTTTTATTCTTCCAGGTCTCCCAAACAGCCAGGCAGGTAGATTGAAAAAGCAACGCCATCAATCAGTGTCAGGTGCACACTATTCTTTTGTTTGAAAGGGCAAGTGCTGTCATTTAAACATCACCTATCCCTTTGCATCTTGAAAGTTTAACTTCTACAAAAAGCAAAGGAGGCAATTGCTAGGAGTTGTTCAGGGGCTATTGCAGGGTACATGTCATTAAGATTCATTGCTTTACTTCTTCCATTCAATTGTTTCTGTGGGAGGCAGTGGATTTCTCTTGTCTTCTTCAATTTAGGTTTATTGAATTTTAGAGTTTCAGCATATCTTGTCTAATAATTTAAAAGATTAAGCAGTAATGGGCTACAGAGAAGAAAGTCAGATTTACAAAGTAGCCACACTATCCCCTTGTTTGACATTCTCCATCCCCTCCCAGCCTCCTCTAATATTGCACTATCCTTATTTTCCTTTTACTATAATTGCATCTGCCTTCAATATACAGCTTTCTACAATTCTCCCACAAGTAGACTGTGGAATTTTTTTTTAAACCACTGAAATTATACATACTTATACTTCACTGGCTCACAATGTTTCCCACCTTCTTTTTTTCCAATGGCCTATGGACATTTACACTTGGAGGGTCAACCTTTAATGTAATATGACCAATACTGTGAATCAGAAGCTAGTTTCACTTTCCTGCTTCTGTACACACACACACACACACACACACACGCGCGCGCGCGCGCGCTATAAGAGTAACAAATCTGGAATCATTTTACCTCAGTTATCTATTCAACCTTCACAGTAAGTTATCACAAAACTATACAAAAATCATCATTCATTTCTTTTCTATCATTACTTCACTATCTAGATTCGTAGCACAACAGCCCAGGTTGCATACGTCTCCCAAAGTGCTGTCTCTCAAAGTATAGTCCAGCTAGTCTTGCATCAGAATGACTTAGAAAGCTTGTTAAAATGTAGATTCTCACACACCATTGGAAATATAACTGGAGCACTAACATTTCTGAGTATCGGGCTCAGAATTTTGCATTTTAACATTTCCCAAAGTAATTTCCAAAATGAGTTTTAGAAACTCTGGAATTAATCTCTCTTCCCTGATAAGAGTTACTTTGCTCTTGTCCATACATAGCTTATCTAGGGATGGGCATACCTTTGTTTAATGACTACCCTTTATATCTAATATATTCCATGCATTTGGAGATATAGAGAGACCATAATTCATTTTATAGAAAAGCCAATGCAGATTTCAGATAAATGTTTACCTATAAAGGTCACTGGTAGGTAAGTAAGTGCCTGAGCTGAGGTTAGAACTCAACTGTTCTGATTTACCAGTCTAAAGCACTGCCATAGTATGTCTGATTGCTAGTCTTTGAAAGATCTTCAATGTGGGATGTTTCCACCATTCCCAGGCCTGATAAGAACTCACACTGCCTAAATTTTAAAGAGCTATATGGCTTAAAGTAAATACCTGATTTCCTTTTGTGGATCTGAAGTTTGGGTACATGCTGGGCAGAGGGTGTTAATATCATAACCCAAATAAAACCCCTAGGCGCTGAGTCTCTTATGAGCTTCCTTTTTTGGCAACATTTCACATGTGTTATCATAACTGATTACTAAAGGAATCTAGTGTGTCCTATGTGATCTCACTCAAGGAAGAGTTTTGCAAGTTTGACCCTGGTTTCCCCTGCACCATTCTATTGTGCTGGGAAATTGAGCTAGGGCTTTCACATTCAGTTACATCCCTATCTACCACCACCACAATTTTTTTTTTTAATTTTGAAGCAGAATCTTACTGAACTGCTATGTTGCCCAGGCTGAGCTCAAATCCCCTTGACTTTACCACATGTGTCTTCCCTCCTTGCTAATTGTGCTTAGCAACGTGCTGCTGTGATAAATGGTAACCATGATAATGACTTTGTTGAGCCCTACAAGGCCTTCTAGTGAATCATCAGACTTCAGAGTGGTCTTGGGGACCTGCTGTCACATAAGCCAGAGCTTTTCACTGTCCCCATGAGCTGAGTAAAAAAGGCAAAACAGACAGCCTAATTTACATGCTGACTTAACTTCTGAGCTCCATTGTTTCTCTTAGCCATGGTTTCCTTATCTATAAAACTGGCCCAATAATATTTACTTTGTAAGATTTTTACAAAGATTTTAAATTTAGAAATCATAACATAAGTCATCTACAGGAGACATTCTTAGGGAGTGACTATTATTTTCATTCACCTTTTTGGATACAACAAAAAGGTCAGGAAGAATTATATGGATCCAATCTAATGGATTCATATACTCAAGTAGCGATGAAACTAATTATACATATATGGCCTCAAGAAGCTGCAATTATGTTAAAACTTATGAGTAGATTGGTTTTTTAATTTTTTTTATGTATTTAGCACAAGGTGTTCAGGGTCTTACTACACAGATCAGACTTGTAGTGATCCTCCTGTTTTCAGCCTCCCAAGCACTGTGATTACTGCCACGTGCCACCATGCCCAGTCTTAATCACCATCTCAGTGTGGCCTGAGGGCAGGGCAGGCACAGCAGGCTGGGAATTGAACACCTGGCTCCTGCATCTGCCTAAGCAGGCACTTTAATCTGCTGAGCTGTCTGGTCAGCCGGCCCTGAGTAGATTTTTTTTTTTTTTTTTTTTTTTTGTGGAGCCGGGGATTGAACTCAGGCCCTTGAGCTTACCAGGCAAGCACTTATTCTACTGAGCTATTTCCCCAGCCCCTAAGTAGATTGTTTTTATCAGAATTTTTCATAGAGCTCTTTTAGGACTTGCAGTGAGAATTTCATGGAGAGCAGGCATAAGAGAAGAGCATGCTTGCTAACACTCATTCTGAAGTTTCAATCTATACTTGGTTATTTATCTCTTACTTTTTGGATCCTGTCCACTCCACTGATCCCTGGGACTTCACCGCACCCTGGCTGCCAGTCTACACTGCTTAACTCTTCCTTGGATGCTCAGTTGTTTCTTCAACTGGATGTGTTTCCAACCTAGTTCACACGTGACTTATGGCAAATAGTTCACCTGATCCTAGATGAAGACACTCCACTGAAATTCCTCTGGCTTCATCCCTCAACCTCTTTTCAATGTTTCTTCTTGGCAGAACCAGGAAATGAACTCAGATCCTTGCGTTTGCCAGTCAAGCGCATATCCTACTGAGCCATCTCCCTGGCCCCTCAATATTTCTTTTTGAATAAACCGTGCTTCATCTTTTAAGAGCAGGTATTATACTAATGTGGCCCTACTCAGTGACAGCATATTTATTTCCAACAAAATATCATTTATGTGTTCATCTTTTTTTTCTGTCTGTAGTACTCAGAAGTTAATCAGAGGGCTGGGGAGATAGCTCAGTGGCATAACTGTCTGCCTGGAAAGCACAAGGTCCTGAGATTGATTCCTAGTACTGGAAAAAAAAAAGCCTATTCATGAGGGCTGATCTGATAGCTCAATGGACTAAAAGACACCTGTTTAGGCAAAGCACAGAGGCCACAGTTCGATCCTTGGCTTGTTGTGCCGGCTCTGCCCCCAGGGTGCACTGACAGTCAGTGAGACTGGGCATGGTGGTGTGTGCCTGTAATCCCAGTACTTGGGGGGCTGAAAACAGGAGGGGCACTGCAAGTCCGATCTATGTAGTGAAACCCTGTAGACCCTGTACTAAATACAGAAAAAAAAGTTAATCAGACCACTTCTTAATACTGTCATTCTCACATCTAAGATAACATAGCTTAGAGTTTTAAATATGAGTTATTTAAAATCATTTTAGCAAGTCAAATAAGGCAAATTCTTTATTGTATATTAGAGTATAAAAAGCAGATAGCACTTTCAAGGAGTTACTTATAGCCCATAGTGAAAAAGAATTGTCTTCTTAGGTCTGGGGACATAATCAGTGGCACAAGTGCCTGCCTGGAAAGTGCAAGGTCCTGAGTTCAATCCCTGGTACAACCCCCCCCCAAAAAAAACAAGCAAACAAACAAAAAAGAACTGTTTTCTCTTCTGAGGGGAAAAAATTATCAAAGATGTTTACCCTAGATTCTTTTTTTAAAAAATTATTTATTTATGTGTGTGTGTGTGTGTGTGTGTGTGTGTGGCCAGCTCAGCCCACCAGGGGGGCGGGGCTGGCTGGCATGTGGTGCTGGGGGATTGAACCGCGGTCCCTGTGCTTTGCTAAGCTTGTTCTAAGTAGGTGCTTTAGACCATTGAGCCATCTCACCAGCCCCCTACCCTAGATTCTTAACCAGACAGGTCATCGTGGAGAGAGCTCTTCATGAAGAGTCCGAGGGCCTATTTTCCATCTTTCACTGCCATGTCTCCTTTCAATTTGATGAGGGTGAGCTACTAGTATTTGCCAATGGAATATGAATAGGAATGATTGTGCCAGCTCCCTGCTAAGGTGGCTTTAAAGCAAGTATACTTTCTCTATGCTTTCTTCTCGTAGGTTTTCGCTGAATGTTGACATTCATGATAACATTAGAGGTCACATGTTGAAGATGGCAGAGCCTCTGTGAGCCCAAGTTCCTGAATGACTGCACAACTAAAATAATCTGTCCTTCTCTCTTACCAATCAGGAATATCTGCACTATATTAAGACACTGACATTTGAGATTTTATATTACAGCAGCTAGTATATTTCTAATTAGGTTGTTTCTTCTCTCTTGTCAATTGATTTAGGTTGTGGTAAAGACTGAGCTAGAGCAATACCTGATATGTAACCAATGTTCAATAAACACTAATTATTCACATTATTATCTACTCTGATACGAACTAGTCATAAGTCATTGAGCATTGTCAATTTTCTTGGGCCTACATTTTCTTAACTACTAACTGTAACTCATGCTTGATAATTTCTGAGTCATACTAAATTTAAAATTTTCTTCTCAGATGTTCTTAAAAATTTGATAATAACAGAAACAGTCTTAACTGACGAAAGGTGGCTGGAGGAAAAGAGGCATCTTAAACATCTGATAAAGATGGAAAATGGAGAACAGCACACCATACTCTGCGAGGGAAAATTGTTATTAAAGCATATTTTCTTTTTGAAACTTATCCATCAGATTCTGAAATAAACTGTGAAGAGAAGAAAAAATTTACAAACCGAGCTGTGTCCGTGAGACTTTCATTCACACCCAAATGAATATCTTGAGTGGTAAGAAAGGAAGGATGTCCTCCCAGAAGTGCAAAGCCTGCGATAAAAGGAAAAGAGAAAAATAAGTATTTGAAAAAACTACCTAAAGTGTGAAGCAAAATTATGAGAAATTGGTACTATCTCAACAAATAGGCACAATCTTCAGAATACTCAAACTTCTCTGATGGGGTACTTGCAGACAAAACAAAACAAAAACTTGAAAGTGGATGAAATTTGGTGCACGTTGATTTAACTTTCACTTGAAAGCCTGCATTTTCCCCCACTTCTTGCTCAGGATGTGGAAATAATGGGACATTGTTTTCTTTTGGGGATTTTGAGATTTATATTAGGGAAGGGTCTACAGGGTGTTCAGGGTCTCACTACTAGATTGGACTTGTACTGATCCACCTGTTTACAGCCTTCCAAGAGCTGGGATTACAGGCACGTGCCACCACACCCAGTCTCAATTGCCATCTCAGCTCACCCCGGGGGCAGGGCTGGCACGGCAGGCCTGGAGATCGAACCCCTGGTCCTTGTGCTTGCCTAAGCAGGCACTTTAATCCATTGAGCTATTTGGCCAGCCCTCCTTTCAGTTCTTTTGAATATAGAAAGATATGCATCCAGATAATGGAAAAAAACTCTGTAGTTATATGGAATATTGTGGAGCATTCATAATAAAATTGAACAAGCTATGATAAACATTATGTTAAATAAAACAAGCTGGACATTTATATGAAGTACTATTCTAGGAAAACTGAACCAAGGATGGTAGAAATTAAAATAAAGGGTGATTGAGAAGAGGCATTGGGGAATTTTCTGGGGTACTGGGAATATTTTATATCTTCATAGAATTTGTGGTTACATATGCACTTATCAGCATTGATTGAAATACACACCTAAGATCTATTTATTCTACTGTACATAAATTGAAACTTAATTTGTTTGTCTTCCTGAGATAGTGTCTCACTATGCAGTTCAGGCTGGCCTGGAACTCACAGAAATCCTCCTGCCTGACTCCCAAGTGCTGGGGTTCCAGGTGAGGGCCACCACTCTCAGATGAAATTTAATTTTTAATAACCTTGATAATACAGTAAGCATTGAAATAGTTATTTCAAGTCACTAAAAGCTAAAGGTACTCTACTACTTTCTCCTCTTTACTTCCTTTTCAGGCAGACAAAGCTAAGTACCATTCACATCTCATTTTCACTGCTTTGCAACCATCCTTGCATTGTAAGAGTATTCCAGACACCTGAGCAAGTGCATGACTCTTACTCCATCTTTATAGCACATTCCATTGGACTGAAGTGGATGCACAGATTCTGATCAAGGAGATTATGGGGCCAAAGAGGAAAGTGATGGATGATGTAGAGTGTGCCTAAGGAGAGTCACATGGGGAGAAGACACTCTCTCAGGCTTTCACTGAGAACACATTGGCCAAGCAGTGGCTGTGACTCATCCACGTGGCTGACACTGACAAAGGTTCTACAATCTGAGGTACAGGATCTCAGGATAAATCCTGAGGGGATTTGACTGACCTTATCAGACCCAAAAGCTACAG
>NW_004524819.1:2547160-2558002 GCF_000260255.1 Octodon degus | reverse complement strand
TGACACTGACAAAGGTTCGACAATCTGAGGTACAGGATCTCAGGATAAATCCCGAGGGGATTTCACTGACCTTAGCAGACCCAAAAGCTACAACTCTTGTTATATAGGTCTTCCTTTATCTTGCTATTAACCACCCAGCAGAAAAGTATAAAATTGAGGTATAAGAAATAAATCCCTATTAATATGCTGAGCTGTGAAAGGTTCAAGTCAACAACTTCTGACATTGTCCGTCTTATGAAAAACCCACTACTATTATGGACTACTGGACTATATTGGAATATTTCGCTGAATTCATGCACCTGCAATACTTGAATAGCAATGGAGTACCCATCTCTGACAAAACTAAACAAAACAGGGTATACAAATGAGGGACCATTTTGTATCTGTATATACAAAATAGGATAGATATGCAGCTACTTTCTCTTAATTCCATGAGAAGAAAGATTTGTACTAATAGTGTTTGGACAGGATATCATATCTGCATCTTGTAGTATGAATAACCACTAAGAAGACAACAATATGCAATGTATTAATTATTGAAACTGTCCTACTAATAAGTTTTGAAGCTGTCTCATTGCTATTTATTTCTCAATAAAATTATTTTTTTTAAAATTTTATTTATTTATTGTGTGTGTGTGTGTGTGTGTGTGTGTGTGTGGGCAGCTCAGCCCACCAGGGGGCGAGGCTGGCTGGCATGTGGTGCTGGGGGATTGAACCGTGGTCCCTGTGCTTTGCTAAGCTTGTTCTAAGTAGGTGCTTTAGACCACTGAGCCATCTCACCAGCCCCAATAAAATTATTTTTTAAAAAAGAAAACCTTATAAGCCACAGTTAAACTCTGTGGACACAAGCAGAGCCATTTTGTCACATGTTCTGGGGCAAAACTGGGGGAGATAGTGACCTTCTGTCCTAACTTTACTATCTCATTTGAGATTGGATGAAGATGCAGATTTTACAATACCTAATTCAAGTCAAATCATCCTAATTTTTATAAGACTTGTGTGAGGTATTTTGCACAATTTGTATTTTTTACAATTTTATACTCTCTATTTCCCTGCATATTGTAATGTTTCTATTTTATCTTTTTGGAAATATACAGTATTCACAATCTGCTAATCTCTGTTTCTCATGAAGAAGGTGAAGATCATTAATCACATGGTGCACTGGAGAGTTATAGAGTTTTAGACTCACCACCCACCAATGGGAAATTGAGTCATAGTCTCATGAAACACTCTACTGATGCCTTAACACAATTTGAATAATGTAATGTGAATATAGATTCATAGTGATACTAAACATCATTATTTATGGAGGAAACAACAATGAGATTGTATCTTTTATTTGTTTTAAAAGGTGCAAACTGGGCCGTCCAAATAGCTCAGTGAATTAAAGCACCTGCAAGCAGGCGCAGGAGCCGAGATTTGATCCCAGGGCCTGCCTTGCCAGCCCTGCCCCCAGGGTGCGCTGAGAGGGTGATTGAGACTGGGCGTCGTGGCACGCCCCTAATCCCAGCTCTTGGGAGGCTGTAAACAGGCAGATCACTTCAAGTCCGAACTAGTAATGAGACCCTGAACATCCTGCAGACCCTTCCCTAAAATACAGAAAAAAAAGGTGCAAACTGATGTATTTCAAAATATTATAATTTCAACTTACTTTAAAACAATACAAGAGGATGCATCAGGCCGAGGCCGCCAGGGACTTTGAATATGCCGGGGATCGCCCTCAGCAGACTTGCCCAGGAGAGAAAAGCTTGGAGAAAAGACCACCCATTTGGCTTTGTGGCTGTCCCTACCAAGAATCCCGATGGTACAATGAACCTGATGAACTGGGAGTGCACCATCCCAGGGAAGAAGGGGACTCCCTGGGAAGGAGGCTTGTTCAAGCTGCGGATGCTTTTCAAAGATAATTATCCATCCTCACCACCAAAATGTAAATTTGAGCCACCACTCTTCCAGCCGAATGTGTACCCCTCAGGCACAGTGTGCCTGTCCATCCTGGAGGAGGATAAAGACTGGAGGCCAGCCATCACGATCAAACAGATCTTATTAGGAATACAGGAACTTCTAAATGAACCAAATATCCAAGACCCAGCTCAAGCAGAGGCCTACACGATCTACTGCCAAAACAGAGTGGAATATGAGAAAAGGGTTTGAGCACAAGCCAAGAAGTTTGCACCCTCGTAAGCAGCGGCCTTATGGCTCTGCAGAAAGGAAGGGATTGGTTTGGCAAGAACTCGTTTACACCTTTTGCAAATCTAGAATCGCTCGTACGGTCACTAGTCACCTGGGAGGGCTGTGCGGGCGCCATCTTCATTCCCGCCACTGGCATACAGTTTTCATCCGCTGATATCACCCCGTTTTCATACAGAGTCTCTTCCTTCAGTCTTTTGTATTTTTGATTGTTATGGAAAACTTGCTTTTATTTTAATATTGATGTCAGTATTTCAACTGCTGTAAAATTACAAACTTTTATACTTGGGTAAGTCCCCTAGGAGCTAGTCCTACGCTCTCGGACGCAGGCATGCTTCCCACTGCTCAGAGCTGACCATGGCCTCTAGCTGGCTGTACGAGAAGAAAATCCTTTGCCCCTCCCACCCCTCATCTGGTCTCCTCAGAACCTGGGCTGTGTTGCTTATGAGCCTCAGATCCAAAGTCAGCTAGTGTCTCGATTTTGCATCACTTCCTTTGTGTTTATATGACGTTTTGTCTGTGTTGATGTTTAGAGAAAATAAACTTTATATATAAAAAAATACAGCAACAAAATAAATCAACAAATCAAAGAGAGCATACAATAACTGTAACTTGATAGATGGGGTAATTGTACTTATGCTAACCTTTCTTTTTCTACATTTTAGCGAAGGGTCTACAGGGTGTTCAGGGTCTCATTACTAGATTGGACTCATAGTGATCCGACTGTTTACAGCCTCCCAAGACCTGGGATTACAGGCGCGTGCCACCATGCCCAAACTCAATTGCTGTCTCAGCATGCCCTGGGGACAGGGCCGGCACAGCAGGCACAGGTATTGAACCCCTGGCCCCTGCACCTGCTTGCAGATGCTTTAATCTGCTGAGCTATGTAGCCGGCCCAAATGTTTTTAAGCTTTTTTTTTTTTTTTTGTATCAGGGATTGAACTCAGGACCCTGTGCTTTATACTAACCTTTCTACCTTTCTATTTATTTGAAAAAATTCATAGTAAAAAGTAAAAATAAAAATCTCAAGACTGGGCTGGGGGAGATAGCTCAGTAGAATAAGTGCTTGCCTGGCAAGCACAGGATCCTGAGTTCAATTCCTGGTACCAAAAAAAAAAAATCACAAGAGTTCTAATTTCTATTAGTGTATGAACATTAACTAACATATCTCTTTCATGATTTAAAAATTTCCCTTAAACATTCCCAGACCAAATGGATTTTTGCCTAAGGGCATCCTGCTCTGACCCTTGCAATTTATTAGCATTCTTCAACTAAATCCCTCACTCTGACTTCTACTTACCCATAGATGTTATATTACAATTTTATAGCCAGGGTTCCTGGTGATCAAAGAAAATTGGGCAAGACTGTTTTCAAGTCCTTAGGGGAGCTAGCTCTCGGGCCAACTCACACTGTGGGCTACAGAAACAGGACGACAGAGCCGGCCAAATAACTCAGTGGACTAAAGTGCCTGCTTAGGCAGAGCTCAGCAGACCCCAGGGCACACTGAGATGCAATTGAGACTGGGCATGGTGGCGCACACCTGTAAACCCAGCACTTGGGAAGCTGAAAACAAGAGGATCACTATAAGTCTGATCTATGTAGTGAAATCCTGTCAACCCTGTACTAAATACATTGAATAAAAAGAAAGAAAGATGGGGGCTGGGGAGATGGCTCAGTGGAATAAGCGCTTCCCTGGCAAGCACAAGGGCCTGAGTTCAATCCCTGGTTTCACAAAAAGAAAAAAAAAAGAAAGAAAGAAAGAAAGAAACAGGACAACAGAGTAGAATTGGACTCAGGCTTTCTCATCTGGAAAAAAAATAATTTTTGTAGAATGCTAAGATTTCTCACTCATCTGATGCTCTAGGTTTCAGGTGGAACTAGAGAGTGCCAAGCACCCAAATGGCCCTACTTGCTATAGGTCTTGTGATAAAGTCTCACTCTATTTTGGATGTTTGACAGTTGAGGCTTTCATGCTCGCCTCTCCACCTTCCCTTTCCGTCCCACATCTGGGTAAGTATAGAAAGTGTGGGCACTCCCTTCTTTGGACAAACTACACAAACCCCTAACTGTGCACAAATTCTTCCCCCCCAGCTTCCTCGTTAACCACAATAAAACATAAACCCAGTACATTTCCTTGCTATCTACAGATACTTTTGGAACCGTTTTGGAAGCTCAATGACCTCTCCACACAGAGCTACATTGTGTGAATAGTAAACTTCTTGTACTCTTGGTGCATGTGTGGTGCCCTCACTGTCAAGAAACAAAGTTTTAGGTGCATGAGTGGCCAGAAGGCCTGGTCTCACAGCATGATCATGAACCCTATTCAATGTTTTCAAAAATATATATCTCATTCTATGATAGGCACTGATAAAAGCATTGTAAATAAGACTCAGTTTCCTGCTTACATGGAATTTATATACTAGTGGTAAGAGATGGGTAGTAAACTGAATGAATAAGTTAAATAATCTATGTTAGGTACTGATGAGTTCTATAAGGAAAAATGGAACAAGGAGAGAGGCCAGAAAATGTAACATACAAGTGTGATAATTTTATGTGGCATGGTCAAGGAAACCAGCTAGACTATGGGATATGTTAATGAAAATCTGAGGAAGATCGGTGAGTGGGCCCCAGAAAACATACAAGATAGTGGTAGAAACATGTTTAAAGGTCTTGTGTAAGGGGCATAATGAATGGGTTTCAAGGGAAACAAGAAGGTTGGTTTGGAAGGTTCAGACTGCTACAAAGAGAGCTGTAGAAGGCGAGGCAGCTTCAGAAGGAAGGTGAGGGGAAGGCACCAACTTGGAAGATGAGAAGTCACCAGAGGTTGGAACAGAGGAGTGGCACATTCAGAGTTATGTCCTAATATGACTGATTCAGTGGGAGAGAAACAGGGAAATCAGTTAAGAGACTTGTGAAAATCTGGATCATTTCATAGCGTGAACCAGCATGCTAGCAGCTCAAGTAGTGGGAAAGTGATTGGATGCCTGATGTATTTTGAAAGTAGAGACGGCACTTAGTGGTTTCTTCTCATCTTACTGGAGAAGTAGCAGCAATCAGAGCACTTCTAGAGTCTTTTACCACTTTTTGCTACTTGCCAACATCTGTATCCATATACTTTGTTTTCCGTCTTGCTCATCATAGATGAAGTTTCCATGTTCCATGTAATGCCCCCACTTGTGCACTAGAAGTCACCCCTTTTGCATGCTCAGCAATTGTATAACCATTCTTCCCTTTCCCTTTCTTCACTGATATCCTCAATGGGCTGCATTCAGTTTTTCACTCAATAAAATTCAAGCACAAAATTTTTTATTGACCCTAAATCCCCTGTCAACTATTCCTTTCATTCTTTGCTCCCCATTGCAGCAGAACTATTTGTTCCTTCTTTCTGTCTTTAGTTAATTTCTTCCTATTTCCATCACATCTAATCCTGTAAGGCTTTTCTTCTTTCCCCCAGCAACACATCCAAACTCTTCTCGCTAAGGTTCACGTTGCTAAATTTCGTGGCCATTTCTCAGTCCTCTGTCTTTCAACCTTGTATTAATAAAGTTGGCCACCACTTTCTCCTTAGTAATCTCTTTTCACGCAGAATCCAGGAAACCGCACATTTGTGCTTTTCTATCTGCCATGATAATTCTGCCTTCTTAGTCTTCATTTCTGGTTCCTCTTATTTTCCTTGACTTCTAAATGTTGGTGCAGACCAGAATCAGTTTTTGGTCCTATGGTCTTATATACTACTTGATGACTCACAAATTTCTGGAATCCAGACTTATTCCCAAACTCTAGGTTCATATCCAATTGCTTTTTCAAAACCTGTGTCTGGGGGCCAGGGAGATGGCTTAGTGGAATAAGTGTTTGCCTGGCAAGTGCAAGGGCCTGAGTTCAATCCCCAGTTCCACAGAAAAAAAAAGAAACCAAAAAAAAAAAAAAACCCTGTGTGTCTGTGTGTCTAATAGACATCTCAATTTTAATACATCCCAGACAGAACCCTTCATCTTCACTTTTCAACCTGTTCTACCTTCAGTCTGCACAGTTTTGCAGGCAGAAATGCTGAAGTCATCCTTGACATCTCTCTTTGGTCAAATGCATAAGTCATATTACTGAGTCTCTCTTTAAAACATATCTAGAAAATGCCCCTCCTACTTTTCACTGTTACAACCTTGGTTGGAACCTCTTTTTATATAGCTAACCCTATTCACAGGTTTCACAACATCTCTCTTGCTTCTGCACCCCCTTTTCATTCTGTCTATTATCAGTAGAGTAGTCAGGGCCAACTTTCTAAGTGAAGGTGAGATCATGTACCTCTTCTGATGATTCTTCATTTTACTCAGAGTGAAAGCAAAGGTTCAGTGATAGTGTATATGTCTCTTCTTCAGTTCTAGGCACATTATCCTGCTTGCTAAGATCACATATCACCTCCTAATGTTCTATATTACTCACTTTTCTATTATGTGTGTTATTTATTTTATTCATACTGTCTAGAAGGAAAGCTCCATGGAAGCAAGTATTTCTGTGTTTTGTTTGCTGATGTGATGCTCAGGCACTTAAAGGTGAAGAGTAAATGCTCAAAAATACTCATTGAGTGAAAGAAGGAAGGACTTTAACTTGAGAAGAGGGCCTTTTCCTTGCACTGATTAACTTTGCTCATTTTTTCAATAGAAAGAACAGAAAATTCCACTATCTATAAAGTGAGATACCAGAGTTTAATGATAGTTATAATCAATAACCTATCTTGAGCACTTAATTTGTTTATGAACACACAAGGTCATCTGAATAAGTCCTGCATATTCATCAACAAAGCATTTATGGTGCGCCTACCATGTAACTAGCAGGACTGAGCACGATGGAAGGTGTGGAGCTATACAGCAAGATTGAAAGCAAAGTGTAAGACCTCCTCATCTGCCTAATCTAGGCCATACTCCTTTTTTTAAAACTAGAAATCATTTTTCTGTAGCAACTTAGAATTAGCCTAGTGCCTTACATTTTCCTCCTTGTGCTGTAAAGAAGATTCATCCTGAGCCTGGACTTATTAGAGAGAGTAGGAAGATGGGTCACAAAAATCCCTTATGGGTGGGAGTGAAAGCCTTCAGCAGTTCATGAAAAAAGAAAAGGAGGAATGTTTCTGAGAAAGAATCATTATTTGTGGTCACTGATAAAGAAAGCCTCAGATCCAAGTCAAAATTCAGCAGCCAATCATTTACTTGTTTATCAGTGGTGATAAGGGAATCAAGGTGTGTCAGGGAATCTGAAAAACCACCAACAGCTGCCATTGCTGAGAAGAGGGCAGAAAGGTGGGTCTCCATGCTCTTTCCACCATTCATCTAGAGAAGTCTGCTTTTGTCTATTTCATTTGTTTATGCTTCCATGCCCAGATATTTTTGAACAGTGGGCTTCTTCTGTTAATTTCTCAATCTCAGGGGAAAACAAAAGTAAATCTTACCTTGCTCTTTCTTTTCCTCATAGACCCTGCAGGCTTTGAAAGTAAGGGTAAAAATAGAATGGATTCACTGGAAGTACAAAGGATCTGGGGGATCTTTCTGATAGAAATAAGGCTGTCATTTACTTCTCGGTGCTTGGCTTTCATGGCTTCAGAATACTATCACGGTTTTTGGCTAGGCATCTTTGTTAGTTGATGAATTTGAAACAGCTGTGAAAGTACCAACTGCTAGTTCACCTTGAAAGTGAAACACCAGTGTTAAATAATGAAAAGAGCCATCTTGTAGAATGCCCTGTGCATTTCCCTATCAGCTAATGCATTTACTGATATTAATAAAGGTATCTATCTATTAGTTCAATTAATTTGCCATAAAAGAATATAACTACCACTAGACACATAGGAGAATTTTCTGATTTTTCAGGGAAGAATACATAAAAATTTATGAGGAATGATCTACAGCTACAGTCATAAAATATATCCTTATGGATGCTTCTCACAAACATAAGGCTCAACAAAAGATGTCATAAACAAAGGAGTGCATGCTGAATGATTCCACTTATATAAAGTTTGAAAATAAGCAAAACTAATCTGTGGTATTGGAAGCAAGTGTAAAAGTTACCCTTGAATGGAGTCATTAGTTAGTAGAGAGAATTACAAGGCATAAGAGCACTTCTCGGTGTCATTAATATCCTTTTTCTCTAGCTGGATGTTGCATTAATGTATTCACTGTACGAATTCATTGAACTACATATGCACTTGGTGATTTGTGTACTTGTCTATAGATGTTTTCCACTCTAATAAATATGTTGCATAGCAACTGATTTTATCTAAATTGGGTGGAGAATTTTATTCTGTTCCCTGAGATAAGTAGAAATACTGGTGAATTTCTAGATCTCAGGCTTGGGATAGAATCCTCAAGATCTATTCTGTGAGGATCACCAGAGGCTGGCCCAACTGTAAGGCAGTGATAGACAATGAGTTACATTTTATTTTTATTCTACACTTGATCTTAGCCAAAAGTCCGAGAAGTAATTTTATTTTTATTCTAAACATCAAAGAAAGAGGTGGTGCCTATTGAAAAAGTATACCAGAGAACAACTATTAAGATTCGCATATACATAATAGAAATATTCTGCTGTGATTTTGGTGGGAGTTTACTATTTCTATAAGCATTTAGGGCAGCTACATACTTTGACCGATTCTCCTTCTACTGAGTTTGGCAGCACCCCCTGCAATTAGACCACAGGTACTTGTTGTAGATAGTGACAAATACCCTGTCAACCATAAATTGTAAGGGCCAATACATTCCTCATGTATTTGCTGTTATGGTTTACAATTTTGTGCAGGTCTTAGAACCCTTCCTTAGAGAAAATAATCATTTAACAAAATTCTTACTGCCATGTGTAGAAATAATTTTACTAGAACTAAACATGACCTTTACATGCTTCAGTAGCTTCAAAGTCTGGGTTCTATGTCTCAAAAAAGTCTATGATTTTAGGCACAAAAAATAGATTTAGAAGAATACATGGGTAGTCAAAGTCAATTTTTCCTCATCTTTTCACCTGGTCTCCAGTATTAGGACCTGAAAGGGGATCAAGCGGAGTGAGAAAGAAGTGACAGAGATAGAAATTGATAGACCTTTGCCACTGAGCCTTGTATATTCTCCAGCCCAATTTCCAAAGGGTTCAGAGCATGGTAGAGGCCTCCAAGTTCAAGAAACCCCTATACTGAGAATATTCTACGTGTCTCTTGCTTTTAAAATAGATATCGATTGGGGCAACTCTTCTGGAGCTCTCTGGCTCCCAGTATGAGGAAGGAACAATAGAGATGGCCTTGAAGTATCTCTGTGCCTACTGATTTGGTGAACTATTTAGAAGTTTAGGGAACCAAGCCAAGAAGTGGCTCAAGTATGGGGATTAGAGTAAGGGAAAGCCTGCAGTAAATTGGAGGGAGACAAGATCCAGTAAAGATACGAGAACTTCCAGCTAGGAGAGGTAATTTTATGATGGTGTTCACTAACAAGGAGCAAATACTCATATCCCTAAATATCTTAACATTGAGATGCTCTCCAGGATTTTGCCTCTGAAGAAAAGGACAAGAGACCTAAAGTTGATAAAGTAAACCCCAAGACAGCTGAGGGTTGCCTGCTATGGCAGAAGTTTCCACCATCCAGCAGACTTGAGAGTACACAAGAAAAAGATCTTAACATGTTGGTAAATATAGACACATTTCTTCCATGAGTTCGAGGCCTGAGATTTGGGATCTATCTACATTTTTACCTGGATATGAATAATTATGTGGGGTTTCCACTTGAGACTTCTAGGAACTTCTTCAGACAAAGCTAATCTTTTTGCTCCCTGCAACTTTAACACAAGTGAGTTTTTCAGTGGACTTACCTGTCTCTGTGGACAATCTTGTTCGAGTGCTTCTTTTCTCAAAAATCATGCCTAAGGATTTCCCTTGTAGTAAAGGCAAATACTGAAAATCAAGGACAGAATACAAAAATACAATTAAAATGCAAAATATATTTTATATTCAATATTAAAGAGCATTTTTTTAAATTTGTGAATTTGGTACAGGATCTACAAGGGTCTTACTATGTAGATGGGCCTCATAGTTATTCTCCTGTTGACAGCCTCCTAAGCGCTGGGATTAAGGGGAGCACCATCAAGCCAGTCTCAATCGCCATCTCAGTGCGCCCTGGGGAGCAGGACCGCATGGCATGCTGGGGGTTGAACCCTGGCCACTGTGCTCTGCCAGAGCAGGCACATTAGTCTGCTGAACTACCTGGTCAGCCCTAAAGAGTATGTTTTAAAACTTAGGTGTTTTTTTTTTTTTTTTTTTTTTAATGGAACCAGGGATTGAACTCAAGCCCTTGCGCTTGCCAGGGAAGTGCTTATTCTACTGACCCATCTCCCCGGCCCCTAAAACTTAGTTTTTACTAGGAATTTCAGAATAGTCTGTTCTGTTTTGTTTTTGTTTGGTTTGGCTTTTTGAGACAGAGTTTCACTATGTAACTGAGTCTGTCCTTGAATTCACTATGTAGCTCGGGATGGCTTCCAAGTGGCAGTGATTCTCCTGCCTCAGCCTCCCAAGTGCTGGGATTGCAGGTGTGCCCCAGCTCTGTAAAATTATTCTATAAAGAATGAATTTAAAGTGTTTTTTCCACATCTAGTACATATGGGGAAAAGAAACAGTAACACCCACAACATATATATATA
>NW_004524819.1:2523260-2547060 GCF_000260255.1 Octodon degus | reverse complement strand
TATTATTCTGGATTCAATCTGGGTTCTTGCTCCAAAGTGTAATAATATTTAATACTGGAACGCTATTATCTTACTTAGCTCCATTGAGATGCCAATTCAATTTTTGATAACTCTCAAGGTGTTTGCCTCAAAGGTGTCTTTTCAGCTAAGAACACGCTACTCTGTCACACCATGGAGTGAAAGACTCCTACTTGGTCAATGATGAAGTCTCAGATTTTAAGCTATGTACTCAGTCTACATTCTGATGGGAGTACTAAGTCTTTGTTTATGAAAGTTATTGGAAAACAATCTGGAGCCTTTGGGTGTGGGGTGTGGCTCTTCTTCCTTCCTTTCTCTTGATGGACTTCCTGATAGGATGAGTTTGGGAACAAATACCTTCTGCCAGCTAACTTTCCTTGTACACAGAGGGTGAAGAACAAAAGCCTGGGATCTAGAAAGACCTTTTATCCTCATTTCAGTTGTTCTATAAGAACATCCACACATAGTACTTGGGGTCTCTCTTGTCCTCAGGTTGCTCTTTGAAAGTTGGAAAGCTGGACAACTAAATGAGAAAATTAAGTTCATGTAGAACTTTCTCAACCTGAAACAACTGCCAAAAATACTTTGAATGAGCTTGGAATACAAACACGCTTTCATAATTTACCTCTATAAAATGAAACTACTGCATTAATTAAGCATGTGTCAAATAAATTGCTCAAAATTCCGAATAATGCTTACAGCTAAGTACCATGCAGCAGCATTCCTTCTCCTACTTGCCTACCATTTTGTTTGTTACTAATCAAAGTGCTTTTTTTTTCTTTTTAAATATTTATTTATTTATTTTGTGTGTGTGGCCAGCTCAGCCCACCAGGGGGCGGGGCTGGCTGGCATGTGGTGTTGGGGGATTGAACCGCAGTCCCTGTGCTTTGTTTAGCTTAGTTTGTTCTAAGTAGGAGCCTTAGACCACTGAGCCATCTCACCAGCCCTCAAAGTGCTTTTTAAAACACCATAATATCATTGTGAATTTTTAAATATTGTCCCAATGCTTGTATATCTGCTGTGTATCCAGAACTGAAACTCAATGATAGGAAAAATATTGTCATTTTTAGCTTACTAGAAAATTTATAGAGAAAAAAGGAGGTATAAAAATAAGAACTTCCCACTGAATGATTTCTCAATTTCTGATCCACTTAATAATGCATTTCAGTATTCCACATGAAAGAAGTGCAATGATTTGTCATAGAATAACTGTTTTTTGTGCTTTTTTATATGCCTGTATACTCAGTGATAATCAATTACCTTGACTGTGAGGTTTCATTAGCTACTCTTTAGGAATTTTAATGTCTTTTCTTCTTTGGGAAAGCTGCTTCTAAAAAGGCTGATTGGTACTAATGGAAGCTAGCAAAAAATTTACATACTTCTCCTTTCTGTTTTATTCTAAATTTCAGATCTGCTGATAACCACAGCATATACTTAATTTCTTCTCCTGTAAAGTTCTTTAGAGTCAGGAGGTCACGACCCTTCAGCTGTACATCCTTTCGTAGTGGTTGTCCATGCCTAAAATAAAGAGAAAAAGTAAGAGGAAAAACATGTATTTAAGGAATCAAACTCATGTTCCATGGTGGTTCTTTGTTCTAGAAACAAAACATAGCAAATCACACATAGCCCTATGTGTCTCTGCAAAATGTTAATGAAGTTACACTGACATGGCTATATTTTGGATATGAAAGAAAAGAATTTGTGGTAGAAATATTTAATACTGATTGATTTGAAATACTCCATATGAATAGTTTTTCCACTTACTAGGCATGTAATTGCAGGCAAGTTACTTAATTTCTCCCTGCATCAAAATCTCAGCAAGAAAATGAGTACAATAAATGTTAGTAAGGTTGTTATGAGGAGGAAATGATTCAGTACATGTAAAACAAGCAGTTTATGGCATATACATGCATTCATTATTTTTATCTATTATTATTGAAATCACTAGCATGTATAAGCATAATTTGTAATGTATGATAGAAAGAACACTTTAGTTTTCTCCCTTTTGTTTGGAACTGTTCTTAGACATTGTTTGTTTTTAAATCTTACTTTTTGGTACTGGATGAAAATTCAATGGGCACTGCAGCTTTTCTAGTAACTTTCAAAAAAAAGTCTTCTGCTTAATTTACTACACCAAACCAAAGGGTCTCCATAAAATAATGTGTAATAATAATATAATATTAGTAATATTTTTTAAAAACTTAAGAAATTTGCTGTAAGTTGATATCTTTTTTCCTCTAGTTTATACTTGATTTAAAATGGCCTCCTCTATGAGGCCATTGCCTCTGAATGCCACGAACTGTTTCCTGATTCCTTGCCTTCTGTTCCTTCAAGAGAGGCAAAAGGAAGGTGAGAAGTTATAAGCCAATGGAAAGTCCTGTTCTATTCTAGCCATCTAGCATTGCTGTGGCTGTTTAAGACTGACTATTTTGTTGGTTGCTTTGGGAGGTCCTTTGAAGAACTCTATAATCACCAGAAATTTCTCACAGGAGTGCTTGATGTGTACATGGGAGCCACTTTGATTAAGCTTGAACTGAGGACAAAACATCTACTTCATGGGGGCTTCTCATGCATAGTGGAAGACTCTCCAAAAAGCTTTTTATGTTTGCTTCTTTCCTTTTCATTTTAACTCCTGTACTTTTTGAAAAGCTTTTCTAGTTGAAAAACAATAACTGCATGCATTTATGGGGTGTAATGTTATGTTCCTATAAACACATTTGTAATAATAAAATTAAGTTAATTAGCATTTAATTACCTCAAATAGTTATCTTTTGTGGTGAGAGCATTAAAAATTCTGTTTTATCTATTTTGATAATTTAATAACTTATTGTTAACTATAGCTACTATATTATTCAAAAAAAAACATCTGCACTTATTCTTTGAATGTACCTGTTGAACACCTTCCCTTTCCCCATCCACGATCTATACCTCTAACCCCAATAACTACCAATCTACTCTCAATTTCTGAGTTCATTCTTTTTAGATGCTACCTGTAAGTAATATTACATAGTATTTGTCTCCCTTGTGCCTGGTTTACTTCACTTAACATAATATCCTCTAGGTTCCCTCCTGTTGTTCCTAGTTTTCATTTTATGGTGGAATAGTATTTCAATGTGCATATATTCTATAGATTTTTAAAAACTCCTTAGGCACACTCTACGTCATCGATCACTTTCCTGTTTGGCCCCATAATCTTCTTGATCAGAAAATTTGGGACACTACCGAGGTACATGATGTTACAGTACAAGTTCTCATATGTCCTGAGTCTTAATTGACCTTGGAAGGTTAGGGCCAAAATGTTGGCTTTCCTTGTAGCCCTCCTTTTTCTCTAATTTTGGTCTGCAAACATAGGTTGTTAACCATCCAGAAGACAAGCTTATTGTTATTATCAAACAATTTAGGCTATCAAGCTTAACCTCACTATCTCACTGCATTTCAAACTAATTCAGCTATTGAACACTTATGGTTGTTTCCATATCTTGACTATTGTGAATAATGCATGCCAAAATATTTCTGCAATCTCATTTTCAAAACACCTCTTCTAATCTCCAGCCCTTCTCTTAGTTTCTGCAACCTATTCTACATGCTAAAGGTGGTGGCCAGTGTGTTGAAAAGCTGATTCTTGTCTATCTCCTTTACAAGTTTCGTCTTAGATGTCTACCCTCTCAACTTGGGGTAAGGAAAGAGTCAGGATTCAATGGGCCTGGGCAGAAACTAAGACATAAGGACACCAATTTTAACACTGCATTACATTGATTGAGTTGGCACTGTTATTGGGGCAATTACTTCATAAGATGGGCAGAATGCATTTTATTATTTTCACTGTTATTTGTATTTAACAATAACAAGTATCATCTACCACACTAGTGGCAATGAATAGATGAACTGGAAATAATGAACAACTGGGGACAAATTGTGGTTTACTATATAGTTAAACACTAATCTTACTAAGAGTACAGTATTGGTCACAAAATGATAATGCTTGAATTCCAGCTTAGGAAGAGGCCTGATTTTTGTTTGGGATAAGGAGCAAACCATGTATTCAGATTTATGTATGTCGTCGTTTCTTGCAGTGGTAACAAATCATAGATGGGAAAATCATGAATTCACTCTATGTTGTTTTTATGCATGATGGCAAAATAACTTCCACAAATGAATATTTTACTAAACATATAACTTTTTGGACAAATTAATTGATACATTTACTGTTCAATTGATGAACAGATTATCTTCAATAGAAACTATGAGAGCAATTCCTTTAGAGAGTATGCTTAGTAAGGAAAAAACTTCTATAAAGATTGAGAATTTGTAAAGTGTATGATTTAAGACATTAATAATGTTTTCAATTATACATGCACAGTTATATTTTAAGATTGTATGGGAAAGAAAATTTTCATCAACACTCTTACTTCAAAGATATTCCACTGCCTATAACTTTTAAAAGCATATGAATATTAGACTCTCCAAATGGGCATTTTTTTAAAGTATTGGTCTTCAAGTTTTAAATTATATATCTCTAAGATTGAAAAGTTTTTGACAGTACATACATAATATATGTTTATTTATTTATAATATATGCTGCTATAGATTGTATATAACAAAATATAAACAAATTTGATTGAGAAGAGTTATTTACAAAATAAATTTAGAAATGTTCCAAAACATTTTACCAGCTAAAGAAAACTGTAGAACACATCTTCATCTTATTTCTTCCAAAACCCTAGGAAAAGCAACTTAAAACTGCCTACAATATCATAGTCACTGCCTATTTTATCATAGTCAATCATTTGATAATTTTGAAGGCATGATATTTATGTAAGAAATTTGAATTTATGTGAGAGTCTTGGGTATGAATTTGGCTCTGCTAGTATTAATCAGTAATAGTTTCAATAGCACTTGGAAAATGCTAAGTCTTGACACTATTGAGAAGTAAACACTTTGATTGATATTCACAAATTTTCAGGGTGAAATGGAACCTTCTTTTGGGAATCTGTAATAGGTTATGCATGTCTTGTTCAGAATTAAGGCATAGTAGGCATGTGTGTTTAGGGTAGTTTTGAAGATACTTTTTCTTTTAGAATGAGATCCAAGAACTATACAACTATAAAGATAAACTCTCCTGGCTCTTTATTTTGCTGTAACACATTGCTATTCTATGCCTTCCATCTTTCTACAGTATTACTTTAAAAAGGAAAAGACTTTGCTGGAAAACCCCACTTCCAATGTTCAAGGAATTTGGGGAACATCTCTACATGTGTTGAAGTCACATCCATTAAAAATGGCAAAAATAGCTCATGAGCTAATTTGAGGCCTTAGAGAGCTCAAGCTCATAATTCTGGTTATATTTGGAGCCTGCAAGAGCTGAGGCTCCAAACTGCTGTGCTTTGGGATTTAATATCCTCCTCTACCCTTGCCCTTTACTAGGTTTTGTTACATACTGTCCCTTCTGAATATTCACAGGAGACAGGTTTTGATAAGAAGACTATCATGAAGCTTAGCATTATGTTGTGTTGTTGTATCTCAGAGAAACAGAATTGGAAACAAAAATGATTCAAGGGACTAGGTGTGGTGGCTCATGCTTGTAATCCCAGCACTTGGAAGGTTGAGAAAGGGAAAGTAGTTTTTTGTGTGTTTTTCAGTATGGGGATTGAACTAAGGACCTTGCACTTGCCATGCAAGTGCCTATTCTACTGAGGTATCTCCCCAGCCCCTGGAGGGGGGAGGTTGAGAGTGGAGGATCACTGTGAATTTGCGACCAGCCTGGGGGCTAAAAGTGAGCACAAGGCCAGCCTGAACTGCAACCCTGTCTCAAAAAAGGAAAAAGAAGAAAATGATTCAAGAAAGAAAACTTTTTTCTCCATTTCCATGAAAGGAAATAGGAAAAAGCAGAACCAACAATAGCTTTTGCTTCTTTGAAAGCTTCACCAACCACCTGTTATACCATTACCACCACCCCCACCCCCTTTACCCTTGCTGGGGAAAAAAAGACAGATTGAAGGATGTACAGTGTCTCTTTGAATTCCTCACATTTGTCCTTCACACTTCAAGAAATATCCAGGTTGGAAGTGGAGTTAAGTTTGTGTTTAGGGTTAGGGTTACCATTCTGCAGTTGTGATTGCACTGTGATATACACCTGTTTTTAGCTCTCTGCTGCAACAAGATTTGTGTGCAAGGGCAGAAAAAACAAATATCCTCCTTGAGTCTTTTTTTTTTTTTGGTCAAGGCCTTTGATTTTCAAGTTTATATAAAACAGAAAATTTATTTTAAATTCTTCTCTTTGATGCAAGTGATCAGAAGGATCTCTATGATTCTAGACTCCTGATAGTAGCTGCTGATAACGTTGCCTTCACTCTTATGGCACTGAGATTTCACATACAATAAATGTTAACACATAATCCCTCCCCACTAAAGTCCCCTTGTGGTTTTGTTTGTTCATTTTGCAGTAAAGACACTTAACATGAAATCTGTGCTTCTAGCAAATTTTGAAATGCACAATAACAATAGCATATTTTTAGCCAGAGGTATTATGTGTATAGTAGTTCTCTAGAACTTATTCATCTGAAAGAAATTTAAACTAAAACTTTATATCCACTGAACAATTTCTCATACCTCCCAATCCATAGCATTTGGCAACCACTACTGTATTCCTTGCTTTTGAATTTGACTATTTGAAATGCATCATATAAGTAAAATGATATAGTGTTTCCTTTTAGTCTATTTTACCTATGACAATATCCTCCACAGTTTGCTTTTTTAAAAACAATATAGGCAGTTCTGGCTTTGTATATGAGAAACTGTTTTATATCTGATACCATACAAATCAACCTATAACCTAATAATTGTTCTGTGAGTTTTAACAATTTTTGTCAAACTATTAAAAACTCTTCTACTGTCCATTACAAGTGTGTAGGAAAGTAGAAAAAAAAACTAATGAGGGGCAGGGGAGATAGCTCAGTAGAATAAGCGCTTGCCTGGCAAGTGCAGGGTCCTGAGTTCAATCCCTGGTCCCTCAAAACAACAACAACAACAAACTAATGAGTTTAGTATACTACATTTTAAGAGAGATTTTGAGAATTATAGTACTTTGCTTCTTTGTAAAAATACTGTAAAGAGTATGCACATGCTTGGCTTCTCATGTAACTTACAACAGAGAGCAAGCATCCTTTTCTAGGTTTTGGTGAATCGTCATACTCCTAGGAGTGGAGCAACTTGTGCCATTTTATTCTTTACATTTTAATGTGTAACATCTCTTCAAATTCCTCTAATGGCAAGTGTTTTGCCACTTCTTCTGGAACATCTTTATCTTTTTTGTCACAACCATTTCCTTCATTTATGGCAGTAATTTTGCCTTCACCAAGTCCCTCTGGCTAAATATATAGTACCTCCCAAACAGAGGCAAAGCCAACAATCCCACATTTAGTCACTGCTTCTTTAACTTTCCTTATGGTTTATATCCGAGTGTCCCCTCAAAACCTCATGTGTTCAGAGGTGGGGCTTTGGGAAGGAGATTGGATCACAGAGATACTGTGCTTATCAGAAGACTGACTCACTGATGATTTTGTAGCTGAGTGTGCTCTTAAGAGTTAGGAGTTAGTGGTGGGCTACAGGGGGCATGACCTGGAAGGGGCTATCTCCCTCCCTACCTTTTCTTTTGCTGCTCTGATTTCTAGCCACCATGACATGAGCATCTTTCTATGCTTGGCCCTTCTGCCATGCCATTTCTGTCTTGGAGCCAGCTAATGATGCCTAAAAACATGAAGCAAAATAAATCTCTCCAACTTTAAGTTGTGCCTGATAAGTGTTTTGTTCCAGTGATGAGGAAAATGACTAGGACAACTCTATGTACATTTTAATTCTACTTTAATCATTGAATTCTGTATTATAATTTTAATTGCTCTGCTGCACTTTTATGTCTGCCTGGCAACTCCCTCTTTTGATTATCCATTTTTATAAAATGTCCCTTGGTTTATTACTGGTAGCAAAGGGGATGGCACAACTGTGCTCTTTCAGATCTATATGTGAGCTGTGACCAATCACCAATAGATTTTCCTTTTTCATAACTGTGGATTGAACCCAGGATCTGCATAGGGTAGGCAGGTGCTCTCTCACTGAACTGCATCTCCAACCCATCAACAGACTTTGAAAGGCGTAATGGACTCAGTCACTGATCAGACTGTACTCCTGTTATTTACACGGCGATTTCTGAACCAAAGAGCTACCAGTGAAGTTTCACTTCATGCAATTACTAACAATTACTGATAAATAAAATTTGAACTATGTTATTAGAAGATTTGTAACTGAAACTGATGCATATTCAGATCATGCAAAGGAAAGGCTGCCTGTACACTAAGTGTTCTTACATCAGAGGACTCCTTGCCATATCATTCCCACTGTCCAAAACACTCTTTCTTCAGTTCTCAAGATACCTCCTTCTCCTTACCCTGAGAGTTTACACACCATCTCCCATGAGTTTCCTTCCCTAACTGTACTAAGTAGCCATTACTTTAGCTTCATTTTGTTCATAACGCTTGCCATTATATATATACATCTATCTATCTATCTATCTATCTATCTATCTATCTATCTATCTATCTATATCTGTTTATTGCTGACTTTTAAACTTCTCATTATAATACATGATCCATGATGTTAGAGACCCTGCCTGGCTTATTCACCAGTTTATTCTCTCATTTATGTATATCCAGTGCTACTTCAGTGCCTGACTTATGTTGAGATTCAATAAATATTTTAAGTACATGGATGAATGAATGATAGGAGATCAACTAAATCAGTTCGTATAAGACATTCAGCAGATTTCTGGGAATGAATTTAGGGAAATGTGCCATGATAGATTTTCATCATCCTGACCAAATTTTTCCTGACCAAAGTTTGATAATATGAAGAGACAACAGGGACCTTTGAAATAGAATTAGTTTGTGACAAGAACAAGTGTGGGCTATGGCCCAGGCTGGCTACACAGCTTAAGAGTCTTGGAGAGCAACTAATTGTAGTTTAGAGTATTTGTAAAGTTGAACTCCCCCAGGACACAACCACTTTACTCTACTGAGAACAATGGTTGGGCACATATTGATGAAAGATAAGCATTAAAACCTGGATTCTAAGTACATCTCTCTGAGTCAAGTGCCCAAACCTGGCAAACAGCAGGGAAGACTAAGTGGAACAAGTGGAGCCATTTACCATTGTACTGCGAAGTACCAGATAGTGATGCATAAAACCCTTTTGTTCATGGCAACAAAAGTGTAGAAAGAAACATATTGTACAGCTTGACACATTATGAGGGCTTGAGTGATTAACTAGAAAAATATCTTTAAAGGTACCACAACAGATGAAGGGAATACTGTTTACATCCTGAAAAATCATTAGAATAGTCATTACCTCTCACAATTCTACCCAGGAGGTGGGGCAGGAAATGTTCGCTTGGGAAAAAGTTGTTTTTCATAGATATCAAGAACTTACCAGGAAAATTTATCACTAAAAGGAAAGGAAACACAATGGTTCTCGTTTAAATTCCTATCCTGTTTACCATCTCCTCATCGACCTCCGCTTGGCTTCAAAATGAAGCTGCCACACCTCTTTCCTAAGCTAAATAAAAATTGGAGAAAGTAGCACTCCACAGTTGGACCGTCTAAATGCCTCTGACACAAGCCTTTTTTTTTTTTTTTGGTCTATTGCAAGCATTTTGATGTTTTTCTATGAAAACTCTATACTCAAATTAGCCAGCAAAAGCTGCTGACCTAAAGTTATAAAGTTTCTATAGAGACCTCATGCCATGATTATAGGCAGCCTATGTTGGCTCATGGGCACCAGAATGAAGGCCAAAATCATGACTTATATATCTTTCCGGTAAAGTCCTTGGGTCTTCTTGCACTAAAGTGTACAAGAAGTAAGCCAGAAGTAAACAAGAAATGATGTCCATAAACCAGACCTAAATCACATTATCACTCTTCAGCTCACACATAACAGGGAGGCCCTACTATTGGGAAAAACAGCAGGAACTGAATAGCTTTGATCGCCATGCTAATCACCCCATGTTGATCACTACCCAACGTACATGAACTCAAACACCACATTGTACCTTTTTTTTTTTTTTTTTTTTTTTTTTGGCAGAACTGGGGATTGAACTCAGACCCTTGTGTTGCCAGGCAAGCACTTATTCTACTGAGCCATCTTTCCGGTCACATTGTACCTTATTAATATCTATAAATATTTTTAAGCAAAAAGTAAATTAAAACGTTTTTAAAATATCATTTGCAATCTGGTTAGAACTAGAGCCTTTGAAAAAGGCCTGAGCAGTTCTTTATATTAATTTTATTACTTAAAAAATAACTACAGAGATTTCTTAACTCCAAATCCTTGAATACTAAAAAGCTAAGCCAAAGTAATAAAAGATTCTTATTTTAGCTCTGCCCATATATCTTTTCAGCTGGAAAGTGGAAGTATATTTACTACTGGCAGAATGAAAACTTTTGTGGCTGAAGTCTGCATTTTCCAACTCTGGTAAATTGTTTTGGGGTAGGGGAGACTTGAATATGTTCTCTGGTATGATTGTATTTTGTTAGGAGAAAAAAAAATGCTTAATTCATGTAAAATGTGGTCAGACTGAAACTGATTTTACCAGAGCAGAAAAAAATATCAGTGTTAAATCATATTCTGATCCTCGTGGAGAATCTGAAATAAAGACTTTAGCTTCTGAAAGTATCAGGCAGAGCCAATGGGCCTTGAGGCTGAGAGTCTGATATTTCTTTCTTTTTCTTTTTCTTTTTAAGAATGTAAAATATTTATTAAAACAACAGGCAATGATGAAATAGAGACCTCTCCTAGCCCTAGTTCCCCTGCTCATTTCTTCCCAGCGATTGATTATATTTTTGTATCTGGATCCCTCAACCTTTTGTGACAGAGATTAATGAATGTCTCAAAAGAGCAAAAAGTAAGGTATTTCTTTATAATCTTGAATAAACACAAGAGCTAAGGCATATTTTCTTTTTGTCTTTCTTGATGTATTTTGGTTATACCTGAAAAGTGACACAGAGCAATGGTAGACTGGCCAACTCAATCAATTAAGAAAGATCAAAGTATCAAAGCACAGAAGAGAAAAGAGCTGTGCCTTTAAATAGTTGAATTATAGTTCTTGGTCAACCTAGATGTAGGAATAAACTACGACCTAGGGAAAGCCATTTTCCATCTCTGCTTTTAATTCACCATCTAAAAAGTGAAGTAAGTCAGTGATTTTCCATGCATTTGTCTTCCACAATACTTATAACATTCATAAACACCAAATTTCTGAATTTTCAGTTGCCTAGCTTTAATCTTATCCCTATCTTTCCTTTTCAAAAATGGCATATTAGGAAACAAATGGGGGAAATTAAGTTCTAATAAAAATCTTGAGTTGATTCCATTGATATAAAAAATTCACAAATCACTTCCAAATTTATTTACTTTACTATCAGCAGTTAAAATAAATTTTTACAGGGGCCGGGGAGATGGTTCAGTAGAATAAGTGCTTCCCTGGCAAGTGTAAGGGCTTGAGTTCAATCCCCGGTTCCTCCAAAAAAAAAAAAAAAATTACAAAAATTTATTTGGAATCTTCCTTACTGTTGTGTTGACACATACTTATATGCAACATAAACACTGAGTAACTCAGTGTTTCTAAGATCATTAATATATAAATTTGTGGAACTTATCAGAAAATTAAAGAATTCAGATGAGGACTGGGGCAAACCTATATTTTTTTTTAGACAGACTTTCCATTTGTAGTTCAGATTGACCTTTAACTTTGTATGCAGCGCAGTCTGGCCTCAAACTTGCAGGAATCTTCCTGCCTCAGCCTCTCAATTGCTGAGAATACAGGTGTGTGTGGAAAACCTGAAACTTTGTGGCTTCCTCTATTTTAGTTAAATTACCAAATTACCAAAAATAACACACTGGGTGAAAATTCTACTGTTGGCCAAAGGAAACACATCACCTTTCCTGTCGTCATATCATGCTTTGCATGCTTTTCTGGGGTCAAGTTAAGATATATGCTTAATAAAGGTATTATTTTATGCTTTGACACAAAATATAAATAATCAAATAGCAATATTCTCTCTTTCACGAGAACACGAACGACCTGTAATTGTTTCATGTGTCCACATGTATACGGATGAGTATGTGTGTGAGATTAAATGAACATAATGAGTTATGTGAGCTCTTATAGAGATTTGGAATGAAATACCTAAAAACTAGTCACCTTCAGCTCCAATCCATAACCTCCACAAAATTGGGTGGCTTAGCTCAATATTCTTTGAGGAAATTTCTATTTGTGAGATGAAATTGAACTGCACTTACAAATTGCTCTTCTCTGATAAAGAAAAGGAATCTTTCAGTGGTTTCTTCAAAAGCTCTAAGTGGTTTGCCTGATATGCAATGAATCATGGTACACTATCATCCAAACACAGCAGACTCCAAAGCCTTGTTGTGAGATGCAAAGCCTGTGGACTGGGCATTTTCACCAATCTTGGCATCTGAATCTATTGACTTTGTATAAGAAAACTAAATGACTAAAAGTGATTGATCTAGGGCCCTATGTGGATGGCTTCAGGCTCTCCTCAGCTGTGATTTTATCATATAGATGGCAATATGGCTACTTACTTTAAGAGCCCCTGTTTTGTGGCACTTTCAAGCCCTTACCGTGTATTTCGCATTATGCCGCAGTTGCAAACTCACGTGATATGTTGAGTAACAAAAGCCCTCTGCTTTCTCCAAGAATTGAACAAAAGAAAAAGAACTTAAATTTTAGTGAAAGGCTGAAAATCAAAGTAATAGTATAACATAGATTTGACAGGAAGCTTTTCTCTCTTGTTGAGGGAGTTTGTGAAAGGTTGAAGGTCTTAATAAAGATCAATAATTTTGAATTCATTTAGGTGGCAGGTAGTATGAATAAATAATAGAGTGGGAAAAATACCTCTGTCACAGAGAGCACCATGTTGAAACTATTTCAAGGTTATTTTTCAATAAAATGTAATATTGAGCTTTTTACAACCTTGGTAACTCCAGACTTTCACTTTTTTCAAACAGTAAGTAGAAGTTTGGGCTGATTTAGCTATATTTTGTCCCACGATAGATGGCTAACCAGAATTTTCAGAAATGTAGTCTGAAGGCTATACTTTCAGGGATCATTTCTATAGTATGTTACCAGAAATGTAGTCTGGCTACCAGATATAGACATGAGGTTGTTAGCATATTTCCAAAAAATCTCCACTACTTCACAAAGGTTTTGCTTACAAAATTTAACCTACAATAATTGTAAAATATTCTTGTAATTTTCTAAGATGAGTACAAGTTTGAGTTCCAAGCTTTGGTTATTCGTTCATTTGAGTATTCACAACTCAGTGATTTTTTTCTTTGTTAAAAACCATGAAATAAATTTTAATCATACTTTTACCTGATGTAACTCAGTGGGTGGAATAATAAACAATGTCTGTTACTTTACAAGTTTCACACACATTATCTCATTGGTTATCACCAGACTGTGACTTCACATGGTTGGAATGAAATATCTCATTTCCTGTCCTATACTATCTCCAGCATCTTGCATAGGGCATGGCACAAAGCAGGTACTCAATGAGTATTTGTTAAATGATTCTACAATATCATATAATATAGGCAGAACAACTATTATCTTTTTTTCTATTATATAGGTGAAGCAATATTCACATTTTGGAAGTCAGGGATATTATTTAGACCTTAGTTTATATTTTATAAAGAGGCTATAGAAAAATTTTATCTGATTGACAATATCCAAGTCTTCTAGAAGCTTTATGGCTAGGATGTTGGTATCTGATAGCCTTGCTTACTAAGCTGACTCATGTTCTCTCTTCTCCCCTTTCCCCACTGACACTCATGCCAGTTGCAAGCATGTGATCAATGACTACAAACAGAATTCACGCTTTTATAGTGAATTCATGGAAGATAATACCTTTTGTTCATGCCATCAGCAATTTTTGATATGAACTTCAAATTTAGATTTTGTAAACAGTACTGTTATTCCCATTACATATAAGTTAGGTTTTCTTGCACCAGATTTCTAAGTATTTATCTAGTTGCTATCTGGAATCTATTTCATTAAAATAATAGATTTTTCTAACAGCACTGAATGATGTATTGTTTTCTATCACACCCAGATAAAAGCTGGAGGCCCTACGTAAATTTCCTCCTGTAGGCCAGGGACATAGCTCAGCAGTACAGCATCTGCTTGGCAAGGACAAGGTCTGAGTTTGATTCCTGGTATCAAAAACAAAACAAAGCAAAAAAACCATCACTCTTGTAATTTCTTTCAGTTCATTTAGAACATACACAAATGGAAGATGTCAAGAATGTTTAGTCAGTTGTACCTGCCATAGTTACCTCCCCACACATAGACACATATAGCAAGCATGATAAAATCAAATTACAGAAAAGCTGAGAAATGAAAACTCAGCTGCAATTAGAGGCAGCTGGCTCACATAAGAGTAGACTGTGGCACAATACACTACAGAAAGAGGCCTTTGGTGGCAGCTCTCATTTGCACAGTATAATTTCATTTATCACCATGATACCTAAATCAATCCCAACTCTCTGTTCATTACTTACTGAAAATTTCGCACCATGATATTGTGACCAGTTCTCAGAGTGGCATTGTTCAACAGGATCTTAAAATTAAACAGCATCTTCTTTGGACGGTGAAAAAGATGATCCTATGCTCTTGAGAACTCCACAGCAAGTAACCTAGTGTGGCTCACCTAAAAGGTAAGAATGCTTTTGATTGTGGAGAGGGAGCAAAGGTTGTCAACTACCCTGTAACTGCAACTTCAACTATCTTATCAGATCACCGTGGTTAGAGATACCACAGGGCAGGGTACAGAGGCATTTGAACTTTAAATCTAACTCGCTACTGTGTATTTTGAAAGAAAGAATTGTGACTATTTTAGCACTCAGTCTTCTCATTTTTCAAAATGCATTTATGCTGTCACATGCTTGTATAAAAATCAGTTGATAAGTACCCATTAAGCATATAATATATGCAAGGCACTGCAGTGCTGGCTGTTGTGAAGGGACATAGAAATAACTCATTCAGAAATTGTGAATTGGCAATGTAAAATGCTATATATAGATGTGACAGCCCCAAATCTTTTCAATGATTTCTGCTTTCTTACCTCTCTGTCTCAGCCTTTCAATAAAAACAAATAGATATAAGTGGCCTGGAAATTATTTTTGGGTGGCAGAACTAGAGAGGTAACAGACTTGTTTTTTTTTTCCTAAAATGTCAGGGGCCAGGGAGATAGCTCAGTGGAATAAGCACCTGCCTGGTAAGCACAAGGTCCCAAGTTTGATTCCTGGTTCCAAAAAATTAATAAAAAAATAAAATCTCAGTCCTGGAGCTATCTTTGTGCCGTGCACATTATAGGTCTTCAGTGAGTAAATAGTTGCTTCGATTCACATAGAAGCTCATATAACACAGGGAGGATGAAGTGAGAAGTCGGTAGAAGTGAGAAGGGAGTCTTGTGTGCTATTCCTCCACAGCTTGCTCAGATCACCAAGGGGCCATCTATGCAGTCCCACATTCATTCATTTTTCCACAATAACAGGTTATATGTTTTCAAAATCTACACTATGTCAGACAGTGAGATAGCCTGAACTTTCAGAGAGGGAAATGATCTCATTTTTGCAGTTTACATTTCAGTAATGATGATGAAATTTGTAAATAAATATTCAAAACACATGTTCATGGGGGAGGTCCAGATAAAGATGTCCCATATTGTAGAGAAGGAATAATGCTCTAAACTAGGAAAGGTGGCAGGCAAGGGAGGCAAGGGAGCTTCTCTCTCCTCTGGCCTATTTATGTGACTTAGAAAGGTCAAGTAAGCACTTGCTAGAAGTTTATTGAATGAAAAAAAGTGTTACTTAAAAAAACTAACTATTGCTTTCTTGAGGAAGACATTGTTGACATTATCCTTTTCTACTTAGGGAGAATGATAAAAGATAAAGAGAGGGAAAGACTGAAATTTCTGAACTCTTGATAAATCTTCTGTTGTGGAAAGAATATTCCAGTTAGGGGCAACTCTGTATAAAGGTACAGAGCAGAGAAGGTAGACAGTGAATGTTCCATGTAGAAGAATAGATGGCTGCTTCATTAGAAACAACAGTAAAGCATCTCTGAAGAGGCAAGATAGGGCCAATTATTGGATAGCTTTCAGAGGGTGAAATTGCTCATACAACACAGGGAGGGTATTTCATGGAGTCTTCATGGCGTCTGAGGGGGAAAAGGCCAAGCCTCAGACTAATGAAAAGGTCTTACCTTTAGTCTGAATGTTTACTAAATTATGCTTCCCACACAAACCACTCATGTGAGCAAAGCTTGGGGAAGTCAAGAAGTGTCTATAGTTTCATGCAAGAAAACGTAAGAAGCACTTCTGACACATCAAAGCAACTCATAGACACTCCTAATCTAAAGAGATAGGAGTTTAAAGCTAACAGAGACTAAAAAAACCTGGAGTTACTCATAGAGATTCACAGAGAAGATATGCATCATAAGCAGAATGAGATGAAAGGCAATTTTGTTTAACCTCAAAAGCAAGTTAGGTCTCAGCTAGCCCACTTCTGATGAATGTGCCATATCTAGAGACTGTCAACAGGCTTTGAAGTCATCCTCAGAACTCATCCAAATGCTTTTGCTGACCCCTTAATGACTTTTCTAATTCAATTTCAACTCCCTAGTTTGGCTCCCTACCTCATTTTCATTATTAACCCAGCCCTCCATCTATTCAGTTTTCTCTACCACCACCAATAGCATGTCTCTGTGCAGGGTGGGTTCTACTGACAAACAGGAGGAATGAACCCCTTACCATACAGAGTTCATCATTTCAAGTGACTCTGGATTACAATTTCTGTCTCTGCTCTTTGAATCCCATACACACTAAACAAGGGAGAAAGTCTTATTACCTACTCCTTTGTTTCAGATCAAATGAGGACTGACCCTCCCCACCCTGCTCAGTTTAGCCTAGCTAGCTTGGCAGTCACCCTTCCTCATTATTAGAGGGGATTGGATGTGTTTCCCAATGGAAATGGTACTGATAATTTGATGAATTGCAAGGCTTGAGGAATTTTCAAAATTGAAACAAACTAAAATGTACCTTATCATAAAGGAAGAAACCTGTGAATAGGCTCAGAGGAAGAAACAAATAGAGTATGTTTGGTAACAACAAATGATTCACAACTGGAAGGATGGATCTTCACTACCCATTGACCATTTCAGTGAATCCCTCTCACCACTAAGTACACTATGCAAAACATAAAACCACAAGTATCCATGTCCTATTAGTATTCCACTGGCATTCAGTCTTCCCCTACATACCTGTCTCTTCTTCTTAAAAGATATATTAACACATATTAACTGTACAAATTAATAGAATTCAATATGATATATCCATATATGCATATACCATGCATTAATTGTGTCTGCCTCCTTTTTTCATCCCCTCATCTTCTATCCTCTTTCCTTCCTCTCCCCAGCCTCTTACCCAATCCTTTGTAGTCCCTTTTCCAATTTCAGGTTATGTTTTTTTTAAATTAGTGCATACTAGTTATAAACATTACTGGGTTATATTTTGGCAGATTCATGCATGCTTATAACATATTTGGATAATTTTAAACTCTTACATATCTTGTTCCCTTCCTCTTCTCTAATACTCCCCCTTCTATTTTCATGTCATCCCCACTTTTTAGCTTCCACATATGTGAAAAAAAAACATGCAATATTTGTTTTTCTGAGTCTGGCTTATTTCACTTAGCATAATGTTTCCACTTCCATCTATTTTCCTATAAATGACATGATTTTATCCCTTTCAAAGGCTGAATAATCAATTGTGCATATATACCATATTTTCTTTATCCATTTATCTGTTAATGTGCATCTAAGATGACTCCATAGTTTAGCTATTGTGAATAGTGTTATAATGAAGATTCAGGTATCTTTTGTGTGCTGACTTCATGTACTTCAGATCCATATCCAGGGGAGAACTGTCTAAATCATATGGTACTTCTATTCTGAGTTTCCTGAGTACCCTATGTGGATGCACTAACATATATTCTCCCTAACAGTATATAAGGGTTTCTTTTTCTCCACATTCTTGCCATAGTCTATTTTTTAATTATAGCCATTCTAACTGGGATGAGATGGAATCTCACTGTAGTTTTGATTTGCATCTCTGTCATGACTAGAAATATTGAGCATGTGTTCATATATTTAATGCCTTCTGCTTCTTAATGCAAGCACTTGCAGGTGTCTTCTTAAAGAGAAATTCTCCATATTCTTTACTCTTTTGTGAGCAAATATGGACTACGTTCTACATATTCCCCTAAGGTCCTCAGTGGAATTTGATTCCAGTGGTCCACAGTAGCAACCAGTCTGCTAATGTACCATATGGTAGCTGTGCCTTCCTTTCCCTGTCTTACTTCTCTCCCTGGCATACCAGTGACTCCTGATAAAATTTTCCCTGTAAACTATTTGAAGCCAAATCTACTTTTTACTATCATCTTTTTCAGGAATTAAACTTGTCAAACATTTTTCAACTCTCTTATTCTTGTTCTCTTCCTTCAAACCGTCCTGTTTTTGACTTGGTACCAGGGCTTTCAGTCTCAGCAGAACGCTTTCAGTCTTTCATCCTATATTGTATCCTCACTATGAAGTTTAGTAGCATTTGGTTTGGAATTAGAGGTATATTAGTAAATGTTTAATAAACAGCTCTTCAAAACAAGCTCTGGTTTCTAGCACTGTTTGATTTGTGTTGTTGTTGTTTCTTGGGGGGTGGGCACTGGGAATCAAACTCGGGAGCCCAAGCTTGCCGAGCATGCCCTTCCATGCAAAGCTATATCCCCGGCCCAGTACTGTTTGATTTTTATAGTATGAATCTTTCCACCACAGCCATATTCAAGCTACAAATGTGGCCTCACTGAATACAGAGTTGGGAAGAGTTGGTATAAAATCGGCTCTTGCAAACCACTGGGAGTTGGGACGAGTATACTATAGCTTACAATTTCCATCCAGAAAGAAGAATTGCCTCAGAGTTTAGAAGGAAATATTGAAACCGTACCATTGAGGTCCCTTGAAAAGCAGACTATGGAGCTGAGAATTTAATGGGTATTAAATGAAAGACTCCTAATATGTTAGATTTGGGGAAAACAAGAGGACATACTATATGTTGTTATCTGCATCGCTGGAGCTCCAATGGCACAGTCAGTCAGCTCATGGTACTTATATCTGCATTGTTTATTAAAAAGCTAATCTGGCACTATCTTGTAAGAAGCACAATGAGGAGAAAATAGAAGCAAAAAGATAGAGAGGTTATTGTGTTAGAACAGAGGCTTGAACACATATTGAGATTGTGGAAAATAAATAGGAAACAGGAAATGAATGCAAGAGAAATTTAAGGATTTGAAGCTCCCATGAGGGCATCAATTAGATGTTGAGGGGAGATGGAGAATTAAATGTGACTCAATGACTTCAAGTTTGTCTTACCATGTGTGAGTCGAAAATTCCAAGTAACCAACTATTACTATTGGGAATACTAAGAATGTTAATTTCCTGACATTTCAAGCTTGTGAGTACCATGTGTGATCTTGCAATATTTCTGTGAAGTTGCTATTGTGCTTCTCCTGTGAATCTAAGCACAGAAGAAGGAACTGGCATGACATAAAGGAAAGAACAAAGAGAATGAAGTTTGAAGATCAAATGTAACCCCTTGCTCAGTCACTAGTTGATGATAGATTTGGTCATGTCATTGGAGATCAACAGAGTCTTAATATGTCTTGAGATTTTATAAAATGTTGTATTTACAGTGCTTGGGAAATTTAGCATGCTAATTATATATATATTTGATACAACTCAAGGTCATAAGGATATTCTCCTATGAAAATTGCATTCTACATTTCAGATCTATGTTCAATTTTGAGGTGTTTTACCTGAGGTCTGAGGTTTAGTTTGAGAGCATTTTCCCCATTCATTGATGCCCACTTTCCCTTTTCTTGGGAACCCTCTACACACTAGCTAGTATCCAGTGTCTGAATAATCAAATAATTCTTCCTTGCTAGTATTTCTGAAATATATTATAAGCTGTAAAGTTCTACCCTATGGAAGAATGTATGGTTATGTGGCTTAGAATGACATGAGAATTGGCAATAGGAAATAAACATGAATTGTGATATAAAAGAACTCACCTATCAGCTGGCTGTTTCTTCCCCATGTGTTTATGTATTACCCAGGCACTCCTAATTTACATAAAATCAAAAGTGCTTTTCCATTAACAGGTAACAGGATTTTGTTTAAAATATTGATTCAGAGGTGTTTTCCTACTACCTAATTCTAAGTATTTGTTCAAACAGGCAAGCCCTCATGGACATTGTGAAATCAGTAAAGTTTATCTCTATTTTCTCACCCTACTCTTTCAGTTGAGGCATTTGAGGAAAGCAATCATGGCCCTCAAGGAACAACAAAATTCTGACCAGAGTGTAAAATACTGATCATTAAACTTAAGTATTATCTTTCTTCTTCTTCTTCTTCTTCTTCTTCTTCTTCTTCTTCTTCTTCTTCTTCTTCTTCTTCTTCTTCTTCTTCTTCTTCTTCTTCTTTTTGTCATACTGACTACATTGTCATTGAAATTATTCTCCTCTTAATCATTTGTTCTGGCAGTTCTTGATGTTAAGCAGAGCCCTCAATTTTCTAAAGCTAAGATACGGACAAGCCTTGAGTTTTTATACCTAGTACTTTTGATTTTGTGATCTGGCAAATTTCAGCACAGCAGACAAGATTAAGAAATACACAGCACAATTTATGAAATATAAAAGGGGTAACTAAATACAGTGAATAAGTCAACCTTATGTCCGAGGGAAGGTGAGATACAAAAGGCATGTCTTTATTTCAAGGATATCCAATCAGAATGCGAGAACCAACCCTTCCCTCATAGGATGATTCAAATTCCTCCCCTTGAAAGTGCAGAGGTCAAACTGTTCGAAAGAAGATTAGCAGACCAAAGACTATCAGGCATTAAGCAAACAGTGAAATCACAGTGGTTCAAAGTTCACCAATGTCTCAAAAACAATAGCAGATTATCACTGGGAATACCAGATACAGGGACTGAATGATGGCTGGGCCTTGTGAGATCAATGGAATTGCCTCCTGCTTGATATAAAAGAAGGGCTTGGCCTACATGTGCTGTTCCAGTAGTGATTTCCATGATGATAATTTCTTTTTGAGCCCGGGACACATGTCCTGTATGTCCTTAAACGCTTAGTGAATGTTTTCCTAGCCATTACTAGTTCTTTGTGAAGCCTGCAGTTATCCTTACAGTTTACACCACTCTCCATAACCTGCTATGAAAGCTTTCTTTTATTTATTTTTAATATAATGTATTTGGTATGGGGTCTTGCTACGCAGCTGAAACTCACAGTGATCCTCCTGTTTCAGCCTCCCCAGTGCTGGGATTACAGACATGGGACACCATGCCAGGTCGTGGTGGCCAGCTGGGTGGGCCTGGGGCAGGGCTGGCCCAGCATGTGGCGTTAGGGATCAAACCAGGTCCTTGCGCTTGCTGAGGCAGGCACTTAGATCGCTGAGCTATCTCCATAGCCCCTATGAAAGCTTTCTTAATTAAAGAACCTTTAATCTTATTTTATTAGTTGTCTCTGCTAAGTAAGGACTCTGCCTTTACATTAAGCTATAGTTAAACATAGCTTTCTTCTCTTAAACCTGATCCACTGGTAGCAACTGTGTGGCCGGTAAAGACTGGACTTACTCAGGGTTTACAAGAGAGACTTTAGTAATTTTTTTGTCCCTAATATGAAAGAGAAATAAGCCTTTTCATGGAGATTTATTGAACGTTTTAAGGTTAGGTTATGGGAGTAATTAATTCACCACCACTAACTTAATTAATTCACCACCACTAACTTCATCCTCCAGAATTTTTCTATTAGTTCAGTACCATTTCTTCTGGAGAAACAGGAGTTCATGGGTTCCTAAGTGATACTCCATTGTTAACTGAATGTATTGCCAGTAAGGAATAAAATCACCTGATAACTGGAATAAAGAGGGTTAATACAAGAGTTTGAGAATCAGTTAAAGGTTGGGAAGCTATTTATTTTGAGCAAGTTATTCAGTCCCTTTAAGCCTTAGTTTCCTCGTCTGTTAACTGTTGGGGCTAGCAATTCCCACTTGTGCCTTTGCTGTGAAGATGAAATGTGATATTGGAGTATAGATGACTACAGTTGAGTATTTCACTCAGTGTTCAATAAATATTAACTTTTGTTCATTACCACTGCCAGGGCATGTGGGGAGAGCCTCCATATTTGTCCCAGTTGTTGGATTATTCTAGTTTTTTCTTAGAAATAAAACTATGGTAGTACCCTGCTTTCTTTCTTTAACTCTGTAATGTTGTTATAAAATGCCATTTCAGACCATACTGCTATCTTTTAAATTACTAAAAATATGAAATTAGTAAATGCAATGTTTCTCAAAGAGGACCTATGATGTGGTTTCTTCTCTTTTCTTTTTTCCAAGAAATGATGTGAAAACAAACCCTTCATTCTTCCTTAGTATATCAGTTGCCTAATGTTGCAGGTTTCTAATCTTTTGTTGTCCTTCAGTGACCTCGTCATGCTAACCAACCTATCCCATTTTAGATGAAAATGAAATGAAGTAATTAATGATTGTGAGAGGCTTCAAAACTACAAAGCACATTATAAAAGCCCAAGAGTGTTTATTATCTTCCAGTATAAAGAAATATAATAAAAATGAATCCAAAAGTCTCTTTACCATCACAGCCACTGCTCTTTTCTCTTTCAGTTGAAATTTGCAGTTAGAGCCTGCTTATTAAAAGCAACTTAGGAAAATGAAAACATTTCTATTTATTTTCTATCTTAGGTTTCTCCCAATAAACTGAACAGAAAATAATGCTGGAGACATCAACAATACATTTTATAAAAGTCCATGTGAAAAGAACACATTAAGATCACCTTTACTTCCTGTTGTCACTGAGTCCTCTCTATTAGACTCCTTGTCTGCAATGAATGCGCAGTTCACATCTTTTGCATATATTGATGAGTTTATGTCTGTTTCTCAACTATAAGGCTGTATCTTTATAAGCCCATTGCAAGTTGAAAATACAACAAGTTGAAAATGTATTTAATACATTTAAACTACTGACAAACACAGCTTAGCATCATAGTGTACTGTAGAGTGCCAGTTGTTTCTCCCCTGATTGTGTAGCTTATTGGGAGTTAGCTATTGTTGCCCAGCATCAGGATAGTATAATATTGCATAATGCTATCCCAGGAAAAGAACAAAATTCCATGTACAGTTTCTACTGAATGCATACTGGGAAGTTCAAAAAATCATTAAGTCAAACCATTGAAGAAAGTCAGGGACCACCTATATGTAACTATTTATTCTAATACAGTATGTATTATAGCATCAGGACATCAGAAAGAAATTACAAATAATAAAGATGACTTTTGGGTAGAAAAGAGGTAAAGAGTAATACATAATTAAGTTTAAAACAAACTATTTTATCAACTTACAGTGAAATCTATTTGCTAGTTTTCATATTATAGTTGCCACATATAACTGTATTGTCTAGAAACTTACTTATTTTGGTGTGTTTAAGGTTCCACAATCTGAGGTACAGGATCTCAGGATAAATCCTGAGGGGATTTCACTGACCTTCTCAGACCCAAAGCTACAACTCTTGTTGCATAG
>NW_004524819.1:2516181-2521045 GCF_000260255.1 Octodon degus | reverse complement strand
CCCTGTATCACTTTGATTTGACAAAGTGATATTGGTACCTGACACTCTTCCTTGACTTTATCAAGTGAATATAACTAAAAGTTATTTGTGTTCAATTATTTGCTTATCTGGTTTTTAGATTGTGCTTTCTCCTTTCATCAATAGCAATTTTAGCTTCATTTAATCAAATGGTGAAATAATTAGCTAGATAAGAGATTTAGAATGGAATTGATACATCAACCTTGATAAAACCTAAGGTCTCAACTTGCTTTGCCACTGTTCTTCCTAAGATTCACCTTGATTTTTTATATATGCTTTTAAAATTAGTGAGTAGCTAGGTAGGTTGGGTTACCAAAGGAATTATTAAAATCAAGAAGAAATATTTTTGAAAATGGCAAAATTTCAATATTTAATATTATAGGGAAATTCAATGAATATATACAATGTATTATACATGGAATTTTCATATTCAGTGATAAAAGTGGGTTAAAAATGATCATGTAAAGAAGAAATAAGACAGTTCCTATAATTAAATAATGATGCCAGTACAACATACTAGAATTTATGAGACACAATGAAAGCAGTCCTAAGGAGGAAGTTTATAGTTATGAATGCTTATATTAAAGATCAGAGAGAGCCCAACTAAATAAATAATGATGCACTACAAAGTCATAGAAAAGTAAGAAAAGTTCCAATCCAAGGAAATTACAGAAACAAGAGTGGAAATCAATGAAATGGAGACTATGAAAACAATAAAAAGAAATAATGGATCGAAGAGCTGGTTCTTTAAAAGAAAAAATAAAGTAGACAAACCTTTAGCCAATCTTTTTTTTTAATTTATATTTATTTATTTATTTATTTATTTATTTATTTATTGTGTGTGTGTGTGGCCAGCTCAGCCCACCAGGGGGCGGGGCTGGCTGGCATATGGTGCTGGGGGATTGAACCGCGGTCCCTGTGCTTTGCTAAGCTTGTTCTAAGTAGGTGCTTTAGACCACTGAGCCATCTCACCAGCCCACCTTTAGCCAATCTTATAAAAAAGAAAAGATAAAGAAAGAGAAGGTCAAAATCAATGTAATTATAAAGGGAAAAAAGTGAAAGCAAAATGGACACTGCCATAACCCAGAAGGTTATTGACAAACTTTGCAAGCCTGCATGTTAGTAAATTGGAGAATTCAAAAGAAATGGATTGGTAGATGTATACAAACTACCAAATTTGAAACAAGAAAATCTAAAACACTGAAAAATCCCATAATAGGCAGTGAAACTTAAGAAGTAATAAAAATCCTACCGACTAAGAAAAGCTCAGTTCCTCATGGATTCCAGCCAAATGCTACATGAATTTCAGGGAAAATCAAATGCCAATACTCCTCAAACTCCTTAATGTAATTGAAAGGGACAGAGTACTCACAAAGTCATTTCTAGATGCTAGTGCTACTCTGATTTTAAAAACAGACAAGGATACAACCAGAAAAGAACCACAGGCCAATCTCTTTAATGACAAAGACGCAAAAGTCTTCAACAAGATACTGGCAAACAGTGAAACAAATAATCAAAAGATTATACATCATGAGCTTCAGCTCAGGAATATGAAGATAGCACAACATATACAAATCAATAAATGTAACCTATTACATAAACAAAAGGAAGGACAAAAATCACATGATCAGCTCAACAGATGGGCAAGAGCCTTTGACAAAATCCAATATCTTTTCATGATAAACATAAAGAAATATATAGGTGTAGAAGTCTTTATCTCAATCTGATAAAAGCCATTCATTCAGTAGTAAAGCCTACTGCTAACAAAATATCAAATGAAGAAAACCTAAAGTTGTTCCTGTAAAATCAGGGACATGTCAGAGATGACCAGTGTTACCACTTCTGTTAAGTATAGATATTGAAACACTAGCCACAGCAATCAAACAAGGGAAACGATAAAAGGGTTTTATATTGGAAAAGAAGTCGAATTGTTATTATTTGTGGATGACATAGAAGACCCAGAAATTCCACCAAAAGATCCATAGAATTAATAGAATAGTTCAATGCTGTAGCAGGATACAAAATCAATAGTGTTCCTGTACACCAGTGATGACCTCAGAAGAGGCAGAAAATTAAGTTTAGATCATACATCTCATCTTGTATTAAACTACACCAAAAATGGATCCAAGATCTAAATGCTAAAACAGAAAAATATAATGTGCTGGAAGATAAAATAGGTAAAATTCTTGAAGACATAGGTGTTAGCAAGAATTGCAGTGGTACACGAAATAGTATTAAGTGGTCAAAGATCATATATTATTAGACATATATGGACTCTAAATATGTTATTCCAACAAAACTTCAGTGGCACAAGAAATAGTACCATGAACCAATGAATGGGGTCATCCGAAATTAAAAACACCCTGCCTTTTAAAGGAAACCACCATCAGAGTACAGAGAAAACCTACAAAATTTTTTTGTCAGCAAATATCTAGCATATTCAAAAAAATAAAAAATAGACTCCCCAAAAAGACTTAATTAAAAATGTGCAACTGAAATGAATAGGCACTTTTCAGAAAAAGTACAAATAACCAGTAAGTACATGAAAAAATGTTCAACATTTCTGGCCATTAGACAGATGCAAATTAAAAAAAATAATGAGGTTCCATCTTTGTCAAGAAATGAAATAATAACAAATACTGGTGAGGCTATAAGGATAAAGAAACCCTTTATATTGGTGGTGGGAATGCAAATTAGTATTAACATTACAGAAATCAGTGTGAGGATTCCTCAAAAACCTAAAACTAGAAATTCAATTTGTCCTAGCTACTCTCCTTCTAGGTGTCTTACCCAAAGAGTAAAAGATAGAATATTATAGTGATACATACATACCCATGTTCTCAGCAGAAAAAATTAAATCCTGAAATGGCCCATATGTCCACTCATATATATGATATATATATATATATATATATATATATATATATATATATATCATATATATCACTCTGCCATAAAGGATAATCTTTATTATTCATTGGTAAATGGATGCATCTTGAGTACCAGACACACAAACTTGAATATCAAATAGTTTGTCTTCTACGAGAACCAAAACCAAAAATGACCAAAATATAAGAAGCAAGTAGATCTTTTTCAAAAGGAGGGAGTCAAGACATGAAGGGATTGGGGAGGAAGGAAAGGAAAAGGGATGGAAAAGGAACTGAGAACACCAACTTCCACAATAAATGCAATCATTATGTAAACATGTACTAATAACATTAAAAAATGAATTCATATATGTCCTAGTTACTTTTCTTATTGCTGCGACAAAATACCCAATGTCCAAAGTTAAAGAAGGAAAGTTTATTTCAGGTCATAATCTGTATTTTTCAGTCCACAGTTGGCTGAGTCCAAGAGCAGGATGGCATGGCACAGGGGCATATATTTTAGTAATTGCACATCCTTAATCCTAGCATCACACACTCTAGAACCACCCACCTCTGAAAAAGCCCCACTTATGAATGCATGAGGCTTTGGGGGGACGTCTAGACACAGTCATAACAATATGCAATAAAATGATTATTTAAAACAACTCATTATGTAAAAAGGAAGACCAAAGACTATGTATTTATTAAACTACTAGTGGATCATAGTATCCTTACTATCATTTGAAGTGATCATTGCATGTTAGACATAGATGGACTCTGAATATTTTAATCCAACTCTCTCTTTCACAGTACTAGAGAGGTACAATGACTTTTTGCAAAGCAGGTACAAAAGGCAGAAAAGTGAGGAAAACAAGTGCTAGAGTGAAAAATGTTGACCATCTTCTGGACTCTCAATAAAATTTCTATTACTGGTGAGAGAAAAGGAGAGTTTTCCACTGTCCAGCGTTTGAAATCCCCCTCTATTCCTTATTATGTGTAAGTTATCACTCTGTGTTTTCACTCCCCACAAAGCCAGATTATAGGCATATGGTTCACCCACCTGGGGTTTGGATCTTAATCAAAAATGAAAAACACTCAGTAATACTAAATTTATAATGGTGTTATTCAGCAGTAGTGGTGACTGTGTCCAGGGGCTAGCATAGTCTTGTCTTAGTGATAAGGTCCAATGGTGTCTCTGTACTGCAGCAAAGATAACAGCTATAGCCCAATCCAGTTTCTCACTGCCTCCCCATACTGTTTTCCTACCTTTGTCCAAGCATTCTCACCAGGATTTCCGTGAATTCTATAAGTTTCCTGATGATTTCTTACTAAATCTTTCTTTACTCCAAGAACTCTGACTGATTCAGAAATTGGTATCAATAAAGTAAGCTTCAGGCAACCCAACTTCAGTGAAAATTGATGTAATCATATTTGCTTGACTGACAATAAAAATCTCCCTTAGAAACACAGCAGCAAACCACCTTATTAAACAATGGCCTATGGTCACTGGTAATGCCCGGCATGCATGCAGTTCAAGGACAATAGTATGAAGGACATTAGGAGTACAATGACAGCTGATGAGGTGGCTGTTTCATATAATAAATAGCTTAATGATGTAAAAATGTCTTTTTTTCTCAGCAGAACTGAGATGGTTAAAAATGAATTCAGGCTTTGGTTTGATCCTGCATGATGATGAAAATTACATCAGTAGCATTCTTAGCCCTGACAGATTTCTGGGGTGCATATTGTGGCATTATCTGGGTTAGATTGAAAACTAGTAAATTGATATGGAAATATATGAGAGGATTTAGAGGGCCCTACAAATACTGAACCCTTAGAATCTCTGTTGCTGACTTAAGAAATCTCTCCTACTTCGCCTGATGAAACCATTCTTCCCTTGATTGAAGGTGCCTTTTTATCTGAGGGAGTTATTTTGTAAAGTGAAGCCAGTTCTCCTCACATTCTCCCTTCCCCAGTTC
>NW_004524819.1:2510589-2515712 GCF_000260255.1 Octodon degus | reverse complement strand
CAAACAAATAAATAAAATTTTAAAAAAACCTTTAAAAAAAGAAATTAAAAAAAATTCAAAATTATTTTAAGATTTAGCAGCTATCCTGAATCCAAGGGGTGAGTAAGGTAAATGCTCTCAGTGAGCAAAACTTCAAGCAGGTCATCTCACTGCATTGTTACCTGAAGGGAGAGATGAATTGAGGTATGAATCTATATGAATTCATGAGTCATGTTCAGTTGGATCAAATAAAACCATTGAAGGAACAAGAATAAAGACTGGAGACAAAGAGGTTTGGAGAAAGATGTGAATGGGCTTCTTAGATAATGAGAATATTGATGTCCCTGTGAATGCATACTGGAAGAAATAGATTGTGGGTTTTTGTACGTCTGTCTCACATATTACTCAGTCTAAAAAATTTTAAAAACATAAATATAACATAAATGTTTCCTATATACAGTACATCTGAAAAATCCCTGACATTGCATTGAGATAAATTCATGTTCAATGAAGCTAGCTTTGGTATCAGCAGCCCAAGAGGTTTAGTTGTTTAGTAGGAAAACACTGACTAGGAACTTCAATTGGGTAGATCTCTATACATTTTTGACTGCCCAGCATCTGAACTCCGAGCTATACTTGGGTGTTTAGTTTTACTCTTCTGTATAAAATTCTGCAGAGATAAAGGGGGCTTCCTGAGATAAGGAAATAGAAGGAGGAAGGAATTGAGAGAGAAGAAGCAGAGAACTAGAAATTAAAAAATAGACCTCTGTACTCGTTTCTGATAGTCTTATGTTGCAGATTGGCAAAGAAGATTTAAAAAGAAACAGACAATAAATAAATGCCATTTATTACTGGAAAGTTGCTTTTGTAAGAGAGGACAGAACCTCATTTTTGAACCCTTTCTTAATGTCTAGAAGTCCCAAGGTTGGGCATGGTGGTGCATTTGTAATCCTTGTACTCAGGAGGCTGAGGTAGGAGGGTCGTCATAAATTTGAGGCCAGTCTGAGGTACATGGTGGATTCAAGATCAGCTTGGACTACAAAGTGATATCCCATAACAAAAAGAAAAGAAGGGAAGGGAGATGGCTCAGTAGAATAAGTGTTTCCCTGGCAAGTGCAAGGGCCTGAGTTCAATCCCCGGTTCCTCAAAAAAAAAAAAAAAAAAAAAAAAAGAAGGAAGGAAGGAAGGAAGGAAGGAAGGAAGGAAGGAAGGAAGGAAGGAAGGAAGGAAGCACACAAGCAAGCAAGCAAGCAAGCAAGCAAGCAAGCTCAATTGTGGATTTTGAGACAAAGCATCCCAGTTCCCACCAATAGAAAGCCAAAGGCAGGCAGGGTTGCCCCACCCCCTTGGCTAAGAGGTTGTGGGCAAGCAAACAAATCTCACCCAATTGGATGTTCCCACTTAGGAATTTGCTCTCTGTAATGAAGGGACAGTGAGATTAGAAGTTCCATGAAAGCAGTTGAAGCAGTTGTTGCATCAAGCAATTGTGCCTTAGCCAGGTTGCTGTTTCTGGGTAGTCATCACTAATCTTGGTTGTTTCTTTTCAAATTTATTTTTGCACTACTGGAGAGTGAACCCAGAGCCACATTGCATGCTAGGTACTCTAGCCCTGAGCTATATCACCAGCTCTTCTGTTTTTTTTTTTCTTTGTTTGTTTTGTTTCTTTGTTTGTTTGCTTGGTTTGTTTTGTTTTGTGAGGCTCCTTCCCCAGCCTTCACACTGATTCTTTGTACCAGAAGATAGCTTTAAGTGCTAGGTATCTATTTATAAATGCTAAATTGCATAGGCTACATCAATGAGCTCTTGTGTTTTCCAGATTCCAGATAGGTTTGCCAGTTGGAACCCCAACAACAGAAAGAAGTGAGTGAGTAGTTAGAATACTTGTTCTCATCACTCATTCCATCCCTATATGGACATCTTGGGGTGGTTTACTTCTCAGTAGAAAACGATTGTCCCTCTCAAGGTGGCATACCCTCCTTCAAAATTATAATAAACTCTATCCCTTCATCAGTTTGGATCAAGGGACAGTGACAGCTCCACTGCTGCTAGCCCTGTGTTCTTGCACTATGCTTGTTTGTCCCAACACCTTTCAAAATTAGTTCTTTTGTAAATAAACCTTTCTCCAATTATCCCAGTAAGATGGTATCATCTTTTAGTTAAAAACTTGACTGGGAAGTCTTCAGGGACATTCCTTTCCTGGTTAATTTTGTCTCAAAGAAACCCAAAAGACTTAACACTCTAAAATAAAGATAAAACAAAAGCTCAGACTTGTGATCAAAGGTGAAATTTTCTGTGAGTGGTAGTGAATGGTACTGAATGTATTCAGACAACCCTGTGATAAAAAATCAGTCACAGAAAGGCACAGACAAAAATGACTTAAAAACATATTTTGAGGGTTTTTCTAGCCTGATTCCTCTCACAAAGGACAGTGAACAGCAGCTGATATAAAAGGGAGCTTCAGTTCACAGATATATACTTGCTGAACGTTAGGGCTGTTTATCATTAAGTATCTGACAGTCATTAAGTCTTCTCTCCCTCCCAATTCCTACAGTGCTTTCCACAAAATAAAATGCGCATAGGTTCTTCCAGATGTCTCCTCCCAGTTGTCTTTGCTCGCAAAGAGAAACAGCTGCACCATGTTTGGAATGATGACATATGAAAAACCTATTAATCTGGCTCCATCTAGATGCACCAAGTCTAACTGCAGGGCCAGCTTAATTATAGGAATAAGTTTAACTGCAGGGCCAGCTTAATTGCCTCTCGCTTAATTATAGGAATGTGTACAAAGTAATGACACTTTAAAAACACAGCCCACGAAACACAAATAATAGGAATGAAAATTATGAGGCAAAGTAATATGTAAAGAGCTTGCTGAATGTCAGGCACTACAGGTTTTGTTTAGTTCATCTCATTTAAACCACACACAATCCTGCAAATTACAGGTTGTTATCCTGACTTAACAAATGAAGACTCAGAGGCAGAGAGCAAGCAATCTAACAGAGATTGCTAAGGTAAACCCTGAATTCAGAACATTGTCATTCCAAACCTATTCTCTAACTTTGGTATGCATTTCCCCAAGGATTCTCAAAAGAATCTATCTTAGTGGAACAAAACAGATAATAGACTCCTCCTTCTTCTTTTTTTTTTTTTGTGGAACCGGGGATTGAACTCAGGTCCTTGCGCTTCCCAGCAAGTGCTTATTCTACTGAGCTATCTCCCTGGCCCCTGTACTTAATTTTTTTTTTATCTAAGCATGTTAAATCTTATATTCTTGGGGCCGGGGAGATGGCTTAGTGGAATAAGTGCTTCCCTGGCAAGCACAACGGCATGAGTTCAAACTCCGGTTCCGCCAAAAAAAAAAAAAAATCTTACATTCTTTGTGTATGTTTTACTATGTACACGTTCCATCATGACAGCAATATGTGCCCACGAATGTGTGACACACATTATTGCTTGCGCTGGGTAGTCCTCCTGGATCTTGACCCTTTTCTCAGAGCCTACTGCCTGAGTCTGCATATCAATTGATAGCTTCAAGTGCTAGGCATCTCCTCATCATTTGTGTGGGCTATATCAGTGTACACTCATGTCTTCTGGCTTTGGATTAACTGTAAATTAATATGTGTAATCTAAAAAGTTTGAAGGCCACTCCTCAGTGCTATTTCAAGAAGCAACAGAGCATAGTTTTTAAAAGCATAGATTCTGGAACAAGACTGCCTACATTCAAACCTTAGCCTTACCATGTTTTACCTGAGACCGTGGTGACTTAATTTCTGTGTAATTAGGTTTTCTTTGTTACACTGTCATCTGTGAATTCTTATAGTTAATACATTAGTGAATTCTAAGATAATATGCTTAGGAAAACCTCTGGTAGATAATAAGAGATATTAACCTAAGCTATTATCATCACATTACATGGTCCTTTGAAGTAGTCATCCAATTAATGTCACAAATGCTGCAAAATTCTTCTCATGAGCCATTCAAAATCATCAGATCTACCCCCTTTCACCTCAAAGGTAATTTTCTTCTTAACAATATGTTTTCATCAGTTTAAACCTTGAATTATTCATCAGAATAATTGTTTTCTACAACTGAATCAAAAAAATATCTCTGCAAAAATCTTTCCTGAATACAGACTAGGGATTTCCCACTTCCATGACTTCATACTAGCACATAACTCCATGCTATGGCACCTCCTCCAAAAGTAGAGTCAAAGAGTACTTTTTACCAAATACAAAAATGCAAAACTAAGTGACCTTCAAAAATAGGATATGCCATAATTGGATGACCAAGTGATTTCTAACAAAAAGCAATGTTCCTATTACTGCAAAGATTATGATTTTAGTAGAGAACAGTGTGGAGGAGGGAGTCTCGTCATCTGTGTCAAATGAAACTCCCTTTGAATCATGGTTTCAAAGCGTTTCTTAACAGAATCAGAAACAACTAACATCTGAAAATGTTTTAATAATTTCTTGCTTACAGATTTGGATTGGGAGCTGAGTTCTGTGAGGTAGAGAGACAAATAATGCAGTCTCATCAATATTTTTAGGACTTTTAACTCTGTTTGAGTGAGGAAGGGTGCCATAGAGGATATGGAGAAAGAAGGAGGCAAGTTATACCCTTGAAGGGATGATTTTGGCTCTCGTGTTACAAATAGTATTAGAGTAGTAGGAAAGGTGTCTATTAAATGATATTAGTAGTTTAGATAAGAGTTAGTAGTATTTTGGAATAGGGAAGGAATAATGTAGAAGATGTAACATGAGCTCACAGGTGTATGTTAAAAGTTTCTGAGCATATATATAAAGGGATAATGTAAGTATAAGGCCTCATACACATACCTGGTGTATGACAGAATCAGTAAAGAGACACAAGTATATTATTTTATGCTCAAAATTTGTAGAGGAATCATTGGATAGACAGTCGGTTCAGAATTGGTAGTAACTGGTTGCTACTGTTTGGTTGAAAAATCAAATCTGAAAACCTGAATCTAGTTGTTTCAAGATTGCTTAGCTTCTTTTAACATACTTAAAAAAAATCTCCTAACCTATTTCAACTTTTCTTCAATAGGCAGGTGGCATATTCCTAAAGCTGGAGTTCTTCAGAGAGACAGATGAAGGTTCAAATCCCTAATCTATTTGAAGAAGCTT
>NW_004524819.1:2497487-2503964 GCF_000260255.1 Octodon degus | reverse complement strand
AAAAATTAATTTTTTATTAGTACATGTTTTCAATGCATACAATTTCCAATTGTTTTGAGAGTGGTAGGGCTGGGAAGATAGCTCAGCAGCCTAAGCTTCTGCCTGGGAAGAGCAAGGTCCTGAGTTCGATCCCCACTACCACATGCTCTGCTGGCTCTGGAACCCTGAGTGCGTCATGCTGTCTTCCAAAACAAGGTGTGGTGGCACATTCCTGTAATCCCAGCACTGGGGAGGCTTAGACAGGAGTATCACTATGAATCTGAACTGTGTAGTGAGACCCTGTATCAAATAAGTAAATTTAAAAATAAAATAAAATACAGCTGACCACATAGCTCAGAAGATTAAAGCACCTTCTTAGACAGATGAAGGGACTGAGTTTCAATCCCAGGCATGCCTTTCCAGCCTTGCCCCTGGGGCACTGTGCAACTGAGACTGGGCATGGTGGCGTGTGCCTGTAATACTGGTGTTTGGGAGGCTAAAAACAGGACCATCACTATGAGTTTGATTTGTGTAGTGAGACCCTGTAGACCCTGTACTAAATACATAAAATAAACAAATAAATAAATAAAATAAAATCAACAAATCAATATTTAAAAAGAGAGAGAGAGGGCAGTTACATGTACATACTATACTTTGTTACTGTTGCATTTTTGGGAACAGAGACAGAGCCCTGAAGTAGATGCAATCAGAAAAGGAGGTACCTTGGACAGTTTTTAGCATACCCAACATTCACAGCAAGGCTTCAAGAAGGTTCCCTGGTTTTTGCCTGGCCTGTTACTGAAATACATGCTTTGGACTGGAAAGGCTTCCTCCTCCTATGTAGTAACCCCTCTACACTGCATCACCGACCCTACGACTTCTTTTGGTGTTCTTGTAAATTAAAAAAAGAAAGCATTACAATTAATTTTCTTGTACATATTTTTATACAAATTCATGTATGCCTGAAGAAATATTCTAAATGAACTTGTCCTTTGGAAGTAATTCTGAAGATTAAGAACAGCATACCTTTTAATATATGTATATATAATTAGTATTGCCAAATTATCTTTTGAAAATGTCATACCTTCTTGAATTCTCATCAGCTGAACATGAAGGCACTTATTTTTCCTGATAACTGGATTTTGGGAATTTTTTTAATGTGCTTCAAGCTACTAGGCAAAGATAAATAGATTTTATTGTTTTATTTGTATTTTTAACAGTAGAGTTAATTATTTTTTCCAGCGTTTGAAATTTGGATCTTTATTTTTGCATGGACTCCCTCTTTTTGTTCTTTATTGATTTGGGAGATATCTTTCCATTTCTTTTTCTTTTCTCCCCCTTAAAACTTGCAAAAAAAGCAAATAAAGGGCTGGCAGAAAATATCCATATACATAAAATGAAGACAGGTATCTAGAGTACATAAAGAACCTACAGCTCAAAAAAGTAAAAATAATAAGCTTGCCATGGTGGTGCTTTCCTGTAATCTCAACACTCTGGGAGGTTGAAGCAGGAGGATCTCCAGTTTGAGTCCAGCCAGGGCAATTTAGCAACTTAGTGACACCTGGTCTCAAAATAAAAATGACTGGGGATATAGCTCAGTGCCAATATCTTGGGTTCAATACCCAGTTCTGAAAAGAAAACAACAATAAAAAGCTGAACCCTCAATTTAAAATATTGAGCAAAATGTATGGAAGAGATATTTTGCAAAAAGAGATAACAATGGACTAATAAGGACAAGCAAAGATCCTCAGCATCTAACCAAGGAAATGTAGACTTTAAACAAAGTGAGGTCTCAGTACATAGTAAATGGTATGCTCAAAATTAATATGGAATATCACACTTTGGTAAGGACTTGAGAAATCCACAATGGTCATGTGCTGCTGGTGGAATAGAAAATTGTTTACTCAGAACAATTTTTTTTTAAATAAGGTTAAGTACACACCACACAACCCAGTAATTTTATTCCGATAACTAAGAAAATTTTTAGAATTTTTCCATACAAAACTTATGGGTAGGGCCAACCAGATAGCTAAGCAGACTAAAGTGCCTGCTTAGGCAGGCTCAGACACTGGGGTTCAATCCCAGGTGTGCCATGCCAGCCCTGCCCCCAAGGTGTGCTGACATGGCAACTGAGACTGTGTATGATGGCACGCACCTGTAATCTTAGCACTTGGGAGGCTGCAAACAGGAGGATCACTACTAGTCCGATCTGTGTAGTGAGACCCTATAGACCCTGTACTAAATACATTAAAAAAACCCAACCCTATGAGTGTCCATAGCAGCTTTATTCATTACATTAAAAAAACTGAAAATAATTCAGATGTCCATCAAGATGTAAATGAATGAGTTAATTAAGGTATACCACAAAAAGTTATGAATTATTGACAAATACAAGAGCATTAAATAATCTCAAACACCTGGTGAATGAACAGACAGATACAAAAGAAATTGCTCAAGAGGCAAAACAAATCTATTGCAGAGAAAAACATTAAGATGGTGGGGAATGAGGGAGAAAAATGCATGCATAGCTTAGGTGGTATTACATGGTAAAAACTCATCACAGTATACACTTAAAATAGGTGTTTATTTCATGTAATTATGCCTCAACCAAGTCTACTTAAAAAATGGTATCATGCCTAGCTACTCTGACTGAAAAGATGCTAACATATATAGATCTCTTTTCTTTTTAAAGGAGTAAACCATTACAGATACTCTTGAAGTTCATCATTCATCCCTACCCTACCCTCTTGTTTCAGAGAGCATGGTTCTCACAAATGTTCATTTTCTATATAGGTGTGTTTCTATACAAATAGTATTTTTGCCATGTGATTAATATTTAGATAAAATATAATTAGATCATATACATCACTTTGCATTTGTTTTTGTTCTCCCTATGTTTGAGAGAATTCTTCATACCCATACATGCACAACTGATACATTGATTTCAACTGCTATATGACATTGTGCTGTGTAAATAGTTTGTCCGTTCCTTTACTGTTGGACCCTGAAGTTGTTAGTCAGCTTTCCATCACTGTCACAAAATAACTAGGGTATCAACTGTGAAGAAGAAAAGATGGTTTTGGCTTATAGTTTCAGACATTTCTGTCTCTTGGGGCCTGCTGGAGGCAGTGCATTATGGTGGAAGCATGTAACAGGAGAAACTGTTTACCTCAGCTAAGAGGCCAAGGAAAGACAAGAAGAGATCGGGACCCAATCAACACTCTTTCAAAGGTACATACCTCACTTCCTCCCAATAAACTCTACCTTTTAAAAAAAATTATGTTTAGCAGTAGTAGTTTGCAGTACACAGTGATTACATTCATTGTGGGGAAAAGTTTCACTATCTACCAGGAGTACTGCAACTGGTGATCACTTGTAACACATGGGCCTTTGGAGGTCCGTTATCAAAATCATAGCAGGCTGTCTGCACTGCTTCTCTAGGATAATGTTACAAAGAACATCCTTGAATAAATCTTTCTGTACACAGGTTGCTTTTTTTTTTAGTTTTGGGAAATTATTTTCTAATTTGCTTATGCTAATCTTACAGGAATCTTTCTGTGACAATACGTCCTGTATAAATACTTAAAACTACTTAAAGTCATTGATATTATTGTTATGTTCAGTACCAGCCATAATATGTTACTCTCATTATTACATATTTAGCATTGTCCGTCTATCCAGGAAGGTTGGATTATCTTCTTATAAATTTATTTGCAGTTTGGATTTCTATATTTATGAATGCTATATTGTTTACCCATGTTTTGTTTCTTATTGATTTGCCTTTATTTTATTGATTCATTGTATTATATACATATTCTTAATCCTTCATTCTTTAATTGTCTGTAATCACATTTATTGGTCTTTTTCTTTCTTGTCTTTTAAGACTAGTTCGTATGCCTTTCTACATGTTAAGCCCTTGCTGCCCTAAAGGTAATCTATGAGCCACCAGCAACAGTTCAGAACATGTTAAGAATGTAGATTCCTTAGATCTACTTTTCACCTGCAGAATAAAAATGTGAATTTTGTGATACTGGAGATTAAACCTATGGCACTGAGCTACATCCCTACTCTCTTTTCATTTTTTAGTTAGAGACAAGTTCTCATTAATTTGTTAAGTTACCCAGGCTGAGCCTCCTTCCTCACTCTCCCAGACTTCTGGAAATACACATGTACAACACTACACCTGGTTAAGAATGTCACTTTTACCAAGATCACTAGGTTATTTGTGTATACATTAAGGATTGTAAAATACTGGGTCAAATAATTAAAAAGCTAAAAGAAGTGCAAAGTTTTCTCCTCGGGGTAGTAGCATTATAGTCTCCACCCACCTTCTGCTTCCATTGTTATAAGTGAAACTACTTGGCTTTGGATCTGTGAGTCCTCAGTTCATATTTCCTAGACCTGCACTAAAAAATATCACATATCAAAGAAGCTTTAAAAGGCCAGTCAAATAGCTCAGCGGATTAAAGTGTCTGCAAGCAGGCCCAGGGCCCAGGGTTTCAATCCCTAGGCCTGCCTTGCCGGCCCCACCCCCAGGGCATGCTGAGACAGCAATTGAGCCGGCATGGTGGTGCAAGCCTGTAATCCCAGCTCTTGGGACGCTGTAAACAGGCGGGTCACTATGAGCCCGATCTAGTAGTGAGACTCTGAACACCCTGTAGACCCTTCCCTAAAATACGAAAAAAAGAGGAAAAAAAGCCATTAGAACTCGTTTTGTAAATTTGATTGTATACTAGGATTTAGCAATGGAAGTTTCAAAGAGTGGAAGCCTCTGTTTATCTGATTCCCAAAAGATAAACAGTGATGAGAGTACATGGTAATATGGCTTAAAATGCAAGCCTTGGAGGTTTTTATGAATGCTGTCATCAAAGAAATGAATTCAGGTAGGGAGCATAATCCATCACATTTCTCTCTTGTTCATACGTGCCTCTATTTTTAGTAGATGCAAAATTCTCCAAAAACGAATAACAAGTAGGACTAATACATGTGTTTTCCGATATGTGACAACTTCTGTGTATCAACGTGATTTCCTGAGGAGTATCCAAGTGTTTGGCCATGCATGCAGAGGGCATCAAAAGAAATGCATGCAGAGGGCATCAAAAGAACATGACTGCCCTCAGAGTCAGGGCAAAAACTATCACAGAGCATCTTGCCTTCCACAGTGTGATGCAGCGCTTGCTGGGCTAAAGCCAACCAACTGCAGGGATTGTGGTGGAAGTGTTTACTGCTCAGTAAATGTCCAAGGCCTGTCCCATATACCTAATCTCCCAGGAGTACATGCAGGTTCATAACATAGGATCTGGTTAGCAGCTTTTGAGGAGAAACATGTCACTAATGGGCTGAAACTTTTAATGTCTTGCTCCTTTGTTGTCTTTCTTCTGCTACAGCAACAGAAGAGATCATGAACCGCATATGATGTGGCCACAAGGTAGTTGAACCTCAATCAGCCTCTTGTGTAATCAGGTGGAGCAGTTCCTCCCATTGACCCACATTGGACATGTAGTATGATGATAAAGAAACTACTTTGTTTGTGTTAAAAGTCTCTGAGATTTAGGTGCTTGCATTGTAGCATGGCCTGGGTTTTTCTGACTAATATAGTTAACTTAGCCAACTCATTAATGCTAGCTCACTGTTGAATGTATCAAGCTGTAAGATTCATATGCATCACAACTTCCATAAATTATAGGATATGTATGGTCTAGGGCTATACCATAGCTATATGTATAACCCAACTCTAAATCATGTATATCATTGGTATGTACTTGTCATCCATCATGGTTTCTATCTACATGTAAAGAACCTCCTGTACTTATAGGTGGAGCTTTTGGAAGATGGGCTGATATAGCTGATTTGTTATTAGGAGGTGGGATCTGCTTAGAGGTAGATTATTTAGGGAGTGACCCAGAGGATGTATCACTGTTCCTAGCTCCTGCCTTCTCTTTTTGTTTCCTGGCTACCACAATGCAAGAAGCTTTTTGTTTGCCTCCACCTTGATGTCTTGTGTGTTCAAGGCCAAACTCTTGTTCTATGTACCCCATCTACTACCTCCAGCCTCCTCTTCTCCCTCTTCCTTGTTCCCCATTTACAGAAATAGTTCCATCCTTCCCTTATTTGCTTGTATCGAAAACCTGGAAGTAGGGCTACATCAGTACCTATGACAGTGCTTAGCATCAAAATGTGCTTTCTTGTATTCTGAAATTTAAAAATATCAAATGAAATCATATCATAACTAAGGGAAGTCTTTAATTTTTTCATTTATTTATTTATTTATTTTTAAATTAATTTTATTGAGAAAGAAATAGCAATGAGACAGTTTAAAACGGGTTAGTAGGACAGTTACAATAATTAATACATTGCATATTATTGTCTTCGTAGCAGTTATTCATAGTACATGATGCAGATATACCTTGTCTAAACACTATTAGTACAAATATTCTCATTGAACTAAAAGAAAGTAGCTGTATATCTATCCCAACTATTTTGGATAAATATATATAT
>NW_004524819.1:2495311-2497387 GCF_000260255.1 Octodon degus | reverse complement strand
TATATATATATATATCTCCATATCTTCATGTATAAAGTAAGAATACTCAGTAATATAAACTCTAGAGTCTTCTGAGGAGTCAATGCATCAATAGGTAAAATACCTATAATTATGCCTACTCATCAAATGGTAGCTATTATAAATTATCAACTTTTATGATTTATTATTTTACATTTTGAGCCTTTTGTGTCTTCATTACAATAGTAAAGTGTGTTTATTGTAAAAAAGTTAAAATTATATAGATATGTATGACTTAGAAATTAAAAATACACTTTGATTCCATATCCCAGAGGGAACTACTATTAAAAGTGTAGTAAGGATTGGTCTGTATTTTTTCATATGTATGAAGCACATTTATCTATTGATATATGATGTATAGTAATTTACTTTTATGAGATAATACTATACATGCTGTTAACTTGTTTTTATTACTTAAAGTCTGAACTTAGACATTTTTTCATCTGTACACAATAAAACATGTGACCATGGTGGCATAGAGGATTAATGATTACTCAGAGACAATATTTAGTTCAGTTACCAAGAGGCCCAGAGGGCTATGTCAATTGATAGCAGTGAGCATTAAAGAAACTCCCAGCGGATGCTCTGAAGCCAAGAACTCTCTGGCTTATATTTAGAACACCAGTGGAAGTGAAAAAAGCACAAGAAAAATAGTTTGGACAAGGAGGTGTCTCAAGGCTGGACGGTTTTTCTTGGGCAAAGGGGAAGGACAATGGTCAGACACAATATGGTTTACAAACCTAAACTTCTTGTTGTTTAACCATTCATTTTTCATATAGAGCCTATATGCTTTTGCTGAGCCGTGTAACCATTCACTTCTGTCAAGTCACCCCCAGAGAATATAGAAGATCTGTTCTTTTCAAATTTCCAGTACACAATTCATTATTATTAACGAGTCTCCATTAGATACCCTGAACTTATTTATCATATGCCTGAAAGTTGTACCTCTTGACCAAACTCTATCTCCTTCCTCATTTCCAGCCCATGGCAACCAACCACAGTTCAACTCTGTTTCTATGAGTTTGATTTCATTAGATTCCACATATAAGCTTTGTCATGTAGTATTTTCCTTTCTGTGCTGGCATTATTTCACATAGTATAATGGCCTTTAAGTTTACTCATGTTTTTGCAAACATGTTTTCTTACCTTTTAAGGCTAAATAATATATATTGTCGTGTGTGTGTGTGTGTGTGTGTGTGTGTGTGTAACATTTTCTTTATCCCTTAATCTGTAGATGGGGCAGTTAGTTATTTTCATGTCTTTTTGTGAACAATACTACAATGAACATGAGAGTATACACATCCCTTCAAGATACTGATTTCATACCCTTTGGATATGTACCCAGAGATAGGATTGCTGGATCATAAAATGTCATCAATGTATTCTGTTGCACTGTAACCCAGTGATTTACCTATTCATTATCTCATTGAAGTAATTGAACAATTTTTAATTTGTTACCATAGAAATGTTAAGAAATTCTACCTTTAGTTGATGCTGTAGGGCTTCCAACCATATCTCCGGAGGAGGAGCCAGGACACTATGTGTCACTGGAGTAGTCAAGGAGAGATTTGATCCTGTGGTACGCAGGGTCAACTGTCCCCGATCAGCTTCAAAGTAGAAATAGAAAATGAATCTTTCCCCTTCATTTGCCCATAGGATTAAGGAGGATGAAGCCTTACAGGGAAGAATGCTACAGACAAGAAGCACCTGATTGTCATTTTCCCCTGCTGACTCAGGGAGCGGGTATGGTTTAGTCACCAGCTCTCTGATCATCTCCCTTATTTCTCTTTGCTCCTCCTTGCACCCCAAAAGGCTCAACAGTTTGCTTTAGTTTCTTCCCTGGTTATCAAACTGTCATTCTCCACCACAACATGAGTTTAGCCAGTCAGGCAGTGGGTGTTCTTCCCCCACTTACACCACTTCAATGAATACCTTTGCAATTTCTTACATAATTATTCTTTTTTTTCAAAGTTTTATTGATAAACAGATAGCAATGAGACAGTTTCAAATCAAATCGGAAGTACAGTTTCAACAAATAATACACTGCATATATTCTTC
>NW_004524819.1:2463500-2483716 GCF_000260255.1 Octodon degus | reverse complement strand
TATATATATATAATTTACCATTATGGAAATCAGTGTGGAGACTCCTTAAAAAACTTGGACCAGAAAGCTCATTCAATCCAGCTATCCCCCTACTGGGAATTTTCCCAAAAGAACTGAAAACATTATATCATAGTGATATATGTGCACCTATGTTTCTAGCAGCACAATTTGTGATATCCAAATCTTGGAAGCAAACAAAATGCCCATCACCTGAGGAATGGATGAAAAAGATGTGTTTTTATACAATGGAATATTACTCAGCTATAAAGAATTATAAACCTGAAGCCTTCATATATAAGTGAATGCAACTTGAAGATATACTCATAAGTGAAATAAACCAGACCCACATGTGTAAATATCATATAGTCTCCCTATTGTAAGAACTCAAAAGAAGAAATAGAAATTGAAAGGGAAGTCTTTAAAATTTCAGATTTTCCCATAGTGACTTTTATGATCCTTTACGAATGAATAGCTCACTGCCTGAGAGAAGTTACCTGGCAACCCCAGAGCCATCTTTCTTTCTGGGTCTTGCGTGTTTCGCCCTGGGTGGAGCTGGCTGGGGTACCAGCTAACAATGTCACTGTGTGCATTGACAAACTGACCTCCCCTCAACTCGCCAGGGACTGGCCATGCACCAAGGAGGCAGAGCAGTGGTGGTGGCTACAGAACAATAAAGACTGGCTGCTGAGGCCAGAAGTCTACCTTCCTTGCCTGTCTCCAGCCACGTAGACAGAGTGCTGTGAAGAGCGTGGCAAAGCTACGGATAGGTGGGAACCTGCATTCTCAGGGCTCCTTGTCTCCTCTTGTTTAATAGCCCTACATGCGTTTGTGGTCCCATCTTGCTATCTTTTTGTTTAATCAAATTCCATGGTACTTCTGTGGACTGATGTTATTTTAAAAATAAATAAAAGGAATCCATCGTTAACTGTGAAAAAAAAGAATGAATAGCTAGTCATTTTCAAAACAATTTAAAACCCCTTCTTTTGCCACTGCTCTAAGAGATTTTGGTAGTTCAGCAATTTCCAGGAGTAAATAATTAGATACTACTTCTTATTTTGTTGCCTGAAATATTTTCAAATATGACTGCTTCTTTGTGGTGCCAGTGCACTGGACTCCAAGCCAACCTGACCACATACTTGCCTAAATGCCTACTATAGCCCTCTGACCCCAAGTCACTGCTCTAATCACTTTCCACAAAATACCCAGGCTGGGCACAGTCATTTCAGGACACCTGCTAGCTGATCCTGTTCTGTTGTTTTACTGCTTAAAACTCCTCAAGGACCCTCGACCGTCCTTCAGATAAAATCTCAGATTTTTCAACAGGTCAAAAACTCTACCTCCTCACCTGGAACCAGCTTCTTTCAGTTCTTGGAAAGAACCTAGGGGCCATGGAGATGGCTCAGTAGAATAAGCGATTACCTGGAAAGAACCCAGTTTCTTTTGTGTCTTTGCACACAATTAACTCCTCTCAGCATTTTCTCCTCCCTTTCAAATTTTCCTTCATTTCTTAGACTTAATGTCCTTGCTCTACTTAAGCCTATGTTAGCATCCCACCCATTGTAGTTGGTTTTTCAAGAGAAAAGATTTAATACAGGCCACATTCTTTACAGGATTATTTTGTAATATTCATTCCATGAGTCACTGTAAGAGTGTGGGAGATCTGTCCACAGACTAGACACCCAAAGAATCAACCCCAGAGCCTGGATCCCACAGCAATGTCCTCCATAAGTCTGGCTGGAGGCCTACAACTCACAACAACGTCTCATACAAGTATGTATCAAGGATCTGCTCTGGGCATGCCCATAGGTCAGTGATGGAAGCTAGAAAATCTGTGCAAGAGGGATGAAGGCTCTGTGCTAGCAGGCTGAGGGATCCGCACTGGAGTTAGGAAGCGATGCTCAAGGCAAGGACCAGAGCTCCCCTGAAGACAACTGCAGCCATCCTCAGTGACAGTGAAGATCTGAGCTCCTCTGATGATGAAAACAGTTCATATTAGGAAAACCTGTGAGGCAGGCTTCTCCAGCAGAATCAACAGCACACCATCTTCCCCTCCAGTTCTGCTTTTAGGCTGTTGGCAGAGATGCTCATCTGGGCCTTCCACATCCAGAACCACTCTAACTCAGTTCAGCTGGGTGGTACAAGTTCACCTTTAGTTCATCCCCTATGTCACCCCAGGTCAATGCTCCTTATTAAACATTTTCTTAGTACATCCCACTTAGCTTTGTAGAAGTGGTTGCATGTGTAATAGATAGTTTAATTTCTCTCCACTGTTGTAATGGAAACTTTCTGAGAGTTTGTGACACACTTTAGCACATACAAGTAGTGCTGGAATCTTGAACCCAACTTTTTCCTGCTCACAACTACCACAGATACATAAATCTACTCACATGGCAGATGGATTTTTTGCCTCATTATTTTATTTATTTTTATTATTGTTATTTTTAATGTACTTAGTACAGGGTCTACAGAGTCTCACTACATAGATCAGACTGGTAGTGATCCTTCTGTTTTCAACCTCACAAGCACTGGGATTACAGGTGCACGCCACCACGCCCTGCCTCAGTTGCCATCTCAGCGGGGCCCAGGGGCAGGGCTGGCAAGGCACGCTGGGGGGATCCAACAGCGGTCCCTGAGCTTTCCTAAGCACGCATTGGTCTATTATTTTATGATGGTTAAGTAATGATATAGGGGAAACCAAGATTTGAATAGAAAACTTATAATATTGCTGAGCAAATTGTGTACACCTCAGGTGTTTTTTTCCTCTGGGAAGTTACAGGCAGGCTGTTCAGACTACAGGCTACAATCATTGAGCTGATTTAGTGTCCTATACTCCTGATGTAAATAAGGGTGGCATTAACCACCTTACACCGTGGTAAAGCACTCATTTATTCAACGTTCATTATTATTATTATTATTATTATTATTATTATTATTATTACTAATTATTGTATTTGGTTGTTACAGGGTCTCACTATGCAGCTTGGACTCGTGGTGATCCTTTCAGCCTCCCCAGCGCTGGAATTATAGGCATGCGCCACTATTCCTGGACTCTGTGGCCAGCTCAGCCTGCCCTAGGGGCGGGGCTGGCGGGGCATGTGGTGCCGGGGATTGAACCGCGGTCCCTGTGCTTAAGCAGGTGCTTTAGTCTGCTGAGCTATGTCGCCGGCCCCTCAACGTTCATTTTAATGAGAACCTAAGATGCGGTAGGTCCTGGGACTACAAATGCAAATTATGATGTAAAATGTCTAGTAGAGTGCCTCACTTATTTAATGTTACAGGTGGTCACTTTAAAATGTCATACCTGTGTGTAGATGGTTGCTTGTGTCACCAAACTGGACTAAGATTAGTGACTTTTGTCATTATGCCGGTAGGGGTCACTGTAACTCTTCTAGCCTAAGAGTCCGGGCTATCAAAGCACGACGTGGCCGCCCTTCCCCTCCAAGCCGCCAGAGGGCGCGCGATCTCCACCACCCTGCCCGCCGCATCTGCGCATGCGCGTCACTAGCCGCTCTATCTACGTCGCGGTCTGTCAGATGGCTGCCACGCCCCAAACCGTAACGCTCCGCCTCTGTTGCCCCTAGCGGCTGTTTGTTGACTTCCGGTAGCGCGGTAGTAGCAAATGCCGAGAGGGTCGCTACGGGGGGTTCGTGGGCTTCCGCGGCCCCGAGTGGGGATGCGGTCGTACCCTAGGCCCCACCGAGCCGCCCCTGCCATCTTCCCGGCCCAGCTGCCTCGTCCCTGTATCACCCGCGGCATGGGGGAGCCCGAGACGCAAGTGCCCGGTGAGTCGCGCTGGCGGCGAGGCGACTGGCGGGGGCGGGCGGGACGGTCTGCGGGCGGGCAGGAGGGTGGCTCCGCCTCCGGGCCGCCCCGTTAGGGTAGCGGCGGGAGCCTGAGGCACCTGACTGAGCTGGGCTCCGGCTAAGGCCGGCGCTGGGGCCAAGCCTTGGCGAGTGACTGAGGGGTGAAGTCTGGCGCCCGCGGGAGCCGCTGGGGAAGGGGTCTCGTTACAGGGTTGCGACCCGTTTCTCGACGGCGAGTACACGGCTTACGTACTTCAGACTCGCGTATTCCCGAGGTCGCCAGCACCTAGCTGTGTATTAGAGCCATAAAGGATGGGTGGGCGGGGATTGTGAGGGGAAAGGAGAGAAGAGAGCCGTTAGCGAGTTTTCTCTTTTAAAAAGACTTTCCCCTTCAGCCCTGCAGTTGGAAATACATTCGACTTTATCTGTTAAGCAAGTACTGTTAACAGAGATAGATGTCTCACGAAGCAGCCATTACTTGTTCCCACCATTTGGGATGCGCTCAGAGCATTGTATAATATATTCGGTTTAAAATACTGACTGTGACTGTGGATTTATTGACTTAGTAATGTGTAAAGACCAAGAACTTGAAAACACGCTGTGTTAAAGCAAGCTTATACATTTATATTGCGTTTTCTAGCATGCGCCTGACTCCGAACAGTTAGGTTCCTGCCGCCTAGAGTTCACTGTTCAGTGAGATACAAAAAATAAATAATACGACAATATAGATTGACGGTTGACGGTAGATGCCAGAGCGGAGCCGGCAAACCCTGGCTTGGAGTGAGGGGATAAGAGGAGTTTTGGGGAGCCAGACGAAATAATTAAAGTGATTCATTCTGGGGCAACTCAGCCTCTTGTTCTAGAGCTTGCCTCCCAACTCTCTTATTATTAACTTGAACTGCAGTTGTCTCACAGTGACTCTCAGAAGGTTCCCCATAGAGGCTAGCTAGCCTCTTGTACATTGATATTTATTTATTGTTTTTTTAAGTTTAGCTATCATTTATTTATTTTTGCTGTTATTTTATTTATTATTATTATTTTTTTGACATCAGTTATTTTTATCATTGATATTTATTATCAGTATTTGTATTCACTTTTTTTTCTGTTACCATGTAGTTTCTTTATGTGTGATCATCCTTGGGATTTCTCCCAAAGCTGGATCTAGCTTCGTGTGTGTGTGTGTGTGTGTGTGTGTGTGTGTGTGTATTTTAAATAGTTATTGAGAACTGGTATGCAGGTTTGGTTTATGTTACCTTCAAAATGGTACTGGGCAAAATCAGTTTGTACTACCCAGATCAAGTGTGACATAGTTTAAGAATATTAAATCTCATCATACCTCTCCTCTAGTGTCCTGGAACCATGGCACTTTGTCATGGTGTTTTCCGGATACAAAATACTGTATACCTTACAGAATTTAAAATGAAAGAAAACTATACAACATGAGTAAAATAAGAATGAAAATTTTCCTTAGTAGTTCTGTTAAGATAATTCTTTCATTTTTGTACTGAATTCCTAAACAGAATTTTGGGTTCTTCTCAGTAGAAATATCAGGAAAAGTCGAATGCTTTTGTGCTGAAGACTTGGATAATTTGCTATCTTTAACATTAAGATTATTGATGTTATATTTCACTACCTACTCATCATTATGATGAGCTGAAAACAGGAACACGTGTGTTAAGAGGCAACTTTTCTGTGTAAAAAGTATAGAACAGGTTTAAAAAGAATGTGTCATTAAAGGGTTATTTTGTTAAAGGAATATAGGTAGTAAGGAGTTTACACTATCAGGAACTTTAGAATATAGTTAAAAGAACAGACTATTGATCCAACTCTTATAGTAGAGGAGGAATTTACAGGTTCAGATTTGAGGTAACATGTTGGGGATGCTAACAGTGAACTGAAGTTAAGTTTTTTTATAGATCCCCACATTTAACCTTTACAACAACTCAGTGTAGCCCCATGCTTATCCAGTATTTACTATAGTTATTGAAGAAGAATTTGAAGGCATGGCAAAGTGACCTGCTTAGGATAACATAGCAAATGATTGGCAGAATAATAATTTGAATATGCCATTGCCTTTAAAGTCTTTTTTTCTACCTGCCATCTCATAGTGCAAATGAAAGAGATGGTTCATGAATTATTTGCTTCTCTTTGTACTGCCCCTAGTTTTACAGGTATTTATTGAGACAATCAATAAAGAAATAGCTCCCCATTTAGGGTAGTATTCCTTACCTTGCATGAGAACACTGGTGGTGCTTTGGAAAACCTGATGAATGAAAGTCCAAACTGACTTACATAAATCTCCCCATGGATGTCCTGGTGATGATGCTAATGAAGAAACTCATTATTGTTCTAGTTTATGAATGTGGAAAGGAGCTCTGAGTCAGGATCTACACCATAAGATGTTAACCAGAGTGAGTAGGGCACAAATTAAATCAGCTCATTCCAAGAATCAGATGTCTACCTAGTGACTGACTGATTAGTTATAGAAGACTTTATACCGACAAATGAATAATACATATTTAGTATTGTAGGTTTTGTAAGTCAAACTAGAATAATGTTTGAGTGAGGAGTAAGACTGAATTGAGGTGGTAGAATGGAAGGTGCTTATAAGCAATGCTCAAGGAGAAGCAAAGCTTTTATGAGAAAAGGGATTTGCAAGACTCAATTGTTGGAAAGGTACTTTAATAACAGCATAGTACAACTTGTAAAACAGAAACTGTCTTACATTTGCAGATTCAGGTGCTGTGTTTACTTTTGGGAGAACTAAATTTGCTGAAAATATGCCTAGTAAATTCTGGTTTAAGAATGACATACCAATGTATCTTTCATGTGGAGATGAACACACGGCTGTTGTTACAGGTTAGTATTTATAATCCTAAATGAGGACAATCGTAGAGAATCTTAAATATTATAAATGTGCTCTGTTTTTATGTGTATGTTGAAGATAGTTTCTTTTACTGTTCGAGAAAATTCTTCACAAATTGATTCAAGAGACTCTTCAATCTTAATTTACCTTAGTGATCTGAAGGGCACAACAGATACTGGGAAAAGGGGGAAAGCTTATTCAAAAGGAAAGAGTTGCTGAGTTGAAGAGAAGGTCAGGAAAGGGAGTGGGGGAAAGAGATTTATCTAGGTATGTAAACAGGATGGTTTAGAAACTGTACTCTGCATTTCTGCTGGTCTATGGAAAGGAGCAGATAATACTTGATTTGTTTTGTCTCCTTTTTTCAATTGTTTGTACTTTTTCTCTTCTAAATTTCTTATACGTTTCTTTCTTTTTTCTTCCAATTTTGCATGCATGTATCTGGTAATTGAATAACTGGTTGGAAGACAACATTATGTATTACAAGAAATACTGTGAAATTCATATTACTTTGTTGAGTGAAATTGTGTATCGCTTGTGATTTTTTCTGTTTTAATTCTGATATTTTCTCTTTAAAAATTAATTTGACTCAGTATATTTAATTATAATTTTCTGTATATACAGCTTTCTTGGAATAATAAATGTTTCATTATAACAATTGTTATTGTACAGCCTTAGAAACTGTGCACCTCATAGAATCTGGCTATATGTAGACAGTCAAGGTGAAGTGTCTGTTGTTTCAGTGTAAAGAAATCACTTTTTAAAAAAATAATAGTTTTTTATTGCATTTTGCTGGCTTTATGTGATGAATGCTTCAATTTGTTCTTTTTCCTTTCCATTAGGAAATAATAAACTGTATGTATTTGGCAGCAACAACTGGGGTCAGTTAGGATTAGGATCAAAATCAACTGTCAAGAAGCCAACATGTGTCAAAGGTTTGGGGTCCTTTCTTTAGTGCTTTAAATACTTCATAAACTGCAAAAAGTACTTTTGTGCTGATTGTATAATTTAATATTATAAATAATAAAGTATTTTTGTATCAAATTTGCTTGGGTATTAGTAGCATTTAACTTTATTCATTATATTAAGTTCATACCTACTTTTATATGACAGAATCTAAACATGTCACATTGACTTTAATCTTAGGAACCACAAAGGAAATGTTGATTCTACAGTGTTGTTTTTGAATGTCTCTTATTTTACCATTTTGTAAAGCCACTTAAATAAGTATTACTGTTATCGTGTATATAGAAAACACATTTTATAATGTGCTAGAATTTGAGATCTATCTTATTTATATTATAGTTATATGTAGTTTCTTGTTTTATAAAACATACTTTATCCTACAGTATACAGTAAGTAGATGAATAGAACAAACATCAAGACTAGGGATTGGTTAGTATTAGTGTATAAGGGTAACAAGATAAAATATTTGAAGTCAGGTCTGTCCCAGAATGTTTGGTATATATAATAGCCTACAAAACTTTTTCACTGTTCAATGCAAATCCTTTGGGTATAGCCTACATCAATGAAACACCTCAACATCAACTAAATTTGAAGGCTCTGGAAATGCCTTGCAATACAGTAATACCACTATATGTTATTTTTCTGGGCAAAGTTAAAATTTCAGTGTGAATTTATCATATTTACAGGTGTTATTAGACTTTTGAAGTATTCCACATGGAGAAAAAGTGTTTGTTGAGCACTGACTGCCAAATATTTGGGGGTGCTCATGGTGGTTATGGTCCTTATTCTCAAATATCTTATTTAACAGGGTAGTCTGTACTATGAGAGCAGGGACTACTGAGAGCAGGGACTCTTATTTTAGTCATTTGTGCAGATGTTATCCCAGCCACTTAGGAAATATTCTAGAATATTTTTTGAATATGTAGATGAATAAATGAGCAACTTTAGCATTCATGTATGCCTATAACTATTGAACTTAATGTTTTTTTAGAGTAGTAGATGGTGAGTTTGATAATTGTCTTAGTAACTTTTCTCTCTTTGCTGGGACAAAAATGCCTGGTGCCCAGAATTAAGGAAGGAAAGATTTATTTAACTCACAGTTTGTGGAGGTTTCAGTCTGTACTTGGCTGGCTCTAAGGCAGAGTAGCAGATGGCAGAGCGTAACAGTTCATGGTAGCAGAAAACAGAAAAAGCAGTGAGAGCAATAAAGGAGGAGCCACAGAGAGCAAGCCTCTTTCTCTCCCTTATATTATATGCAGGCTAACCTCTCCAAGGTGGATATAGTACTCATACCCATCATCCTACCAGTACTCATACCCATAATCCTAGCATTGGACCATGAGTCAATCACAAACTCTAGAAGCCCACCCCATGACTGCATGAGGCTTTGGGGGTGGCATTTAGACATGAACTATAACAGTTACGTTGGCAGGTTAGGTAAAGGATCTCATTGATGAGGAGGCAGCACAATAGAATGCAGTAGATTTCAGCACGTATTAATTACCTGTAGAGTTTCTAAAGATACACAGATGTCTAGGTTGTATCCAACACTTTCACTTTTTCCACTGTTTATTATAATGCACAACTAGTCTTGATAACTTCTGATTTAATAATTAAGAACTGTATCAACTTTGGAGTCAGGCCAGCCTCAATTCTGGGTTTGAGTGTAGCTTATTGATACACTTTAGGCTTAGTTGTTTACAGCTCTGAGTTTGATTACTAGCACCATAATAAATAAAGTTTAGTTCTATTACTTAATTACCACTTGACTGGGATTATTTATCATTTTCATCTCTGTAAGATGCTTTAATTGTCAAAAAAGATAATTGTCATATTTTAATTTTAGCTCTTAAATCTGAAAAAGTCCAACTTGCTGCCTGTGGAAGGAACCACACTCTAGTTTTAACAGGTATAGTTTCAAACTTTATGACCTGCCTGGCATTGAAAATTGAGGTCTTGTTCAGTAACATTTGTGGCTTTGTAAGGTTCATGGAAATGGTACTTTGGCAATAGTTAGATTAGGGTCTTTAAAATGTAAATATTTAGAATACATATTTGCCTTTGCAAATATGCAGATAAGTCTTAAACAAATGAAGAAAAACTTTTCTAGGGCTGGCCAAATAGCTCAGGGGATCAAAGCGTCTGCTTAGGCAGAGGCAGGGGCTAGGGGTTTGATCCTTGGACATGTGTGCCGGCCCCGCCTCCAGGGCAAGCTGAGACAGTGAAAGAGACTGGGCATGATGGTGCGTGCCTGTAATCCCAGCACTTGGGAGGCTGTAAACAGGAGGATCACTTTGTGTCTGACCTATGTAGTGAGACCCTGTACACCCTGTACACCCTGTCCTAAAATACAAAAAAAGGAAAGAAAAACTTTTCTTAGATAACATCCAGACACAGCATCTCTTTACATGTGGGCACATCTCAAGGGCTGGTTCCTCCTATTCTTTTTCTTTGCAGTTTTTCAACTTAACATTTATAAGGTCTTTATTTTACTTGTCCCATCCATGATGAAGCACTTTTATATTATATACATTTTTATTAACATTCGCCTTTGTACTATGTGACAAGAATAAAAGCGTTTATTTGCTCAATACATTAAATAATTTGGCTTCAGCTTTGACAGTTTAAAATGGCATAAACTGACAATTCTAGATTTATGCCCAGAAATATGTTTTTGTATTTTATTACTCTATGTGTAGCAATTTAGACTTCATGCTTCTGAACTAGTGTTAATAATTACTGTCAAATCATTCATACTGATTAGTACTATTGCTCTTCTGTCTTTCTTGAGGGTCACTGGAAGCTAAGCAAAAGGCTATTTGAATCCCCTCAATTCCAGTTAAAATCCGAACAGGCTGTGTGTCTGTGTGTTGAATTTCATAAAGTAATTCTAAAATTTATATGGAAGATATAAGGGCAGAGAGTAGCTAAACAAGTTTTCAGAAAAAATGACATTGGGAGACTGGTACTACTGAATCAAGATCTATAAAGCTATAATAATCAAAGGACGGTGTGGTATTGGCAAAAGATAAACAAAGATTAATGAAACAGGATAGAATCTAGAAATGGACTCACACATACATTCTGAACTGATATTTGACAAAGATGCTAAAGCAGTTCATTGGAGAAATGGATTATATTTTCAATAAGTGCTGCTGAATAGTTAGTCCCTGATTCCTAAGAAGCCCTTATTTGTACTCCCTACTCTTCCTGTCCCAGCATCTTCCATGTTCAAGCTGTTCTCTGATTTGGCTCTTCCTCCTTCTTGGCCTTTTTTTTACACTTTTTTCCCCTTGTTGATAGAGGGAAGATGGTATATACTGACTTATTTCATAAAGAATGTGACTATAGGATATTAATGTTTGTTTTCAATGTACAGAAGTAGGTAATGTATATGCAGCTGGAGGAAATAATGAAGGGCAGTTGGGCCTTGGTGATACTGAAGAGAGAGACACGTTTCATCATATTAGCTTTTTTACATCTGAGCATCACATTAAACAGCTCTCTGCTGGATCTAATACTTCAGCTGCGCTATCTGGTGAGAATTGTTTTCATTTTAATCTGGGACACATCCTTTCCTTCATACCAGAATATACCAACTCAACTCAAGATAGCATTGCTTTTTAGTTTTCTTTCATTGAATGTATGTATTCAGAAGACACTTAAATAACATTATTTAAAGTGAGATATAAATATACATTTGGGGGGCTATTGGTAAATAAATTCTAACCTCTACTTCTCATATACTCCTTTAGATATTAAATGACTTTCATTGCATGTTAAGAAAGTTAGTTGCAACTTTGACTGAAATTGCATATGTTGTTAAAATATAGTTTGTAGTGGGCATTGTGTCACTTTTTCCTGTCAAAACTGCACAAGAGAACATTTTTTAAAATATTGGCACAATGATCACTTTGGTCTTACTGAAGTTGCTGATTTGCTGCTGGTTTGCTCTAAGCAGGGAACTGTGTGAACATCCAGTGTTGCTCTGGACCTCAGCAAAGTCACAGTAGTATGTGAAGCTCTGTGACCTAATTTCATAAAATATAGTTAGATTTTCAGTATCCTTTCAATTCTTTTCAGTTACCATTTTACTTGCTTTAAGATTAAGTAACTTCAAAAAGATTAACGTTTTTAAAAATTGAAAGAAGTAAATAAATATTGATAATTTATAAAAATCTTCATCTTTATGTGCCACTGCAATTTAACTGAAGGAACATCAAATTAACATGTGTTTGAGATAATGTATGTGGTATTGTTTCTCATTCTCAGAAGCTAGAGTCTGAATTTTCAGATCTAAATTACAAGAAAAATGCAATAGTGAAATAATTTTTTTCTTTTTAAAACAATTTCCAAGATCCAGGCATGGTGGCGCATGCCCGTAATCCCAGCACTCAGGAGGCTGAGGCAGGAGGATCTTTACAAGTTGGAGACCAGCCTGAGCTACAAAGTGAGCTCAAGGGCAGCGTGAGCTACATAGTGAGATCCTGTCTCAAAAAGACAGAAGAAAAATTCTGTAGGGTTCTCAAAAGCAAGATTTCTTACTCCTTTTTGACCTGTGACTTGCTTTTTTGACTTCGGGATATACATTATGAGTCATATTGTCACCCAGTTCAATGGCAGGTCTATTGGCTGGAAGAAGGAAAACATTTCTGTTTATAGAGACACTGCAATAGAACAAGGTGATTACAGAAAGTGGCATCCTGAGTTTGCTGTTGACATAAAAATATGGATAGAATTAAAGTGATTTACAGTCAAATCACTTTACATCTAAGCATCACATTAAACAGCTCTCTGCTGTTTAATGGTGCACATTAAACACCACTCTTTGTTCTTTCATTATGTAAATATTATACAACTGAATCTGAATTCTTAAGTAGCTAGCTGGTATAAATGTCTTAGAATTATTTCTTGAACACAATTTTCTAAATTAAAAACTAAGTGGCCCTGCAACCTTTTTAAAACTTTTTTTACCCTTGTGTTTCTTTTATAGAGGATGGACGACTTTTTATGTGGGGTGACAATTCTGAAGGGCAAATTGGTTTAAATGATGTCATTAATGTGTGTGTCCCTCATCAACTGGACATTGGGAAACCAATATCTTGGATCTCATGTGGATATTACCATTCGGCTTTTATAACAAGTAAGACAGAACATGTTGGACTTATAATGTCCTCTCACTTCAAAGTTATTTCTAAATTAATAATAAAATGATAAAATATTCTGTAGTTCCAAAGGAGTAATGCCATGAATGTCCATGTATTGGGATAATTTGGATCTGCTTTACCTCATAGTGTTTCTCTGTTAGAGCTTGTAATTTGAAACTCTGACCTGTTAGCTTTTTAGTGAATTCCAGATCTGTTAGAGATTAAAATTTATATTTTAGAACCCCTTCTCAGCTTGCTTCTCAAACTTCTTTGGCTGCTTTGGTATTGAAAACAGGACCTATAGACCACTTTCCTTTGGAACTACTCATTTCTATCCTTTGGCCTACAGTGCTGTCATACCGATAATTTCTTTTATTGTTCCAAATACATTGAGCCCTATTCTTTCCTTGCAGGAAACTGGATGAAGACTAGATAGAAAAGGAGAGCTCAGTATAAGATATAGTTTCCTTTGTCGGGATATTTCTCAGCATCCCCAAGTTTCTCTCTTTCTTGGGCCCACTGGCAATCTTTTGTATCTTAGTTAAGGTATTTGAAATGTGAAGTATAATTATACCTTTCTTTTTCATTAATGATTATTTACACAGTAAAAAGTTTGAGAGAAAATAGTTCTGTGGACTTTATTAAGTATGTCCCTACATCTTCATTTTACATATTTACTGTGTATTGCACTTACTGGGTATCAGGTTTAGAAAGTATTAATTGGTCAATCCCAGTCCCCTGTACTCCAGCATACCAAGATTGGGCCAGGCTGACTTTGTCAATGCAGTACTGTTCCCTACTGTATTCCTGATGTCATGAACAAACTAATAAATATTATGAATGGAAGGAGTGAGTGAGTTTTATTAATAAATTCTGCTTTAACCATAAAAGAAACAAGAAGACTTAAAAATCTCCACTAACAGTCATACATTGAGGTTTTTTTTTGTATCTTAAGAAAAGCTTTGGGGCCAGGGAAATGGCTCAGTGGAATAAGCGCTTCCCTGGCAAGTGCAAGGGCCTGAGTTCAATCCCTGGTTCCGCAAAAAAAAAAAAAAAAAAGAAAAGAAAATCTTTATTTAAATATAATTATCATAAATATTGTTTACCTATTTAAAATTATAATTTAATATTTTGCAGTACGTACCACAAACTTTTTTTTAATGGTGAAAAAAATATGTATTTAGAATTAGCCAGCTGTACTCAGTTTAGATGATCCCAGTTTTGTTGACAGCATCAAATGCATCATAATCAGGAGCAAGTCAAATGAATGCCTTCTTCTCTACATTAGCCTTGATTAGGGGATTGACCTTGGCCACATCAGTGTCGTGGAGCTTCTTTACAGCTTGTTTGATTTGGTGCTTATTGGCTTCGACATCCATAATGAACATGAATGTGCTGTTGTCCTCGATCTGTTTCATGGTTGACTCCGTTTTCAGGGGGAACTTGATGGCACAGTGGTCAAGCTTGTTTCTTCTGGGGGCACTCTTCCGAGGGTATTTGGGCTGCCTCTAGAGCTGCAGTGTCTTGGGATGATGGAAGGTGGGTGATGTTCGTGTCTTTTTGTAGCTGTGGATGGCTTTCAGCACGGCCTTCTTGGCCTTCAAAGCTCTTGCTTTGGCTTCAGCTTTGGGAGCGGCAGCAGCTTCCTTCTTCGCCTTTGGCGCCTTCTTGGTAAAAAGGCCATACGACAAACATTTATACTAAATGTTTTGCTAAAGATTCATTTATATCAGCTGGTGTAAATTATCAGTAATATTCACAGCCATTATTTTATGATTTTCATGATTTTTTTTTGTGTGTGTAGGGTCTCACTACACAGCTCGAACTCAGTGCTCCTCCTGTTTTTAGCCTCTCAAGCACTGGGATTACAGGCAACTTTCATGATTAATTTATTTTTTATTAATTTAATTGAGAAATAAATAGCAATGAGACAGTTTCAAAACATGTTAATAGGACAGTTACAATAATTAATCCATTGCACATTGTTGTCTTTGTAGTAGTTATTCATACTACAAGATAGACATGATATATTGTCTAAACATATTAGTATAAATCTTCTCATTGAATTAAGAGAAAGTAGCTGTATATTTATCCTATTTTGTATATACAGATAAATATTTCAGTACAAAATGGCCCTTCATTTATATCTTACTTTTTTGCTTAGTTTTGTCAGAGATGGGTATTCTGTTGCCATTTAAATATTGTAAAAATTTTGCATGAATTCAGAAAAATATTCCAATATAGTCCAGTAGTCCATAATAGTTGTGCATTATCAGAAGACTGGTAATGTTAGAAGTTGTTGACTTCAGCCTTTTACAGCCCAGTACATTAATATGGCTTTACTTTTTATACCTCATTTTTATACTTTTCTGCTGGATGGTTAAGACCAAGATAAAGCAAGACCTATATAACAAAAAATGTAACTTTTATATCTGACAAGGTCTGTCAAATCCCCTCAGGATTTACCCTGAAAACCTGTACCACAGTTTGTAGATCTTTTGTCAGTGTCAGCCATATGGATGAGTCAGGGCCGTTGCTTGACCAATTTGCCCTCTGTGAAAGCCTGAGAGAATGTTTTCTCTCTGGGTGACTCTCTTTAGACACAATATACATTGTCAATCACTTTCCCCTGAGGCCCCTTAATTTCTTTGATCAGAAAATTTGGGACACCACTGAGTTATAGGATGTTACACTACAGGTTCTCTTATGTCCTGAGTCCTCACTGACCTTGAATGGCTAGGACCAAAATGTTGGGTATCCTTGCAGCCCTTGTTTTTCTCCAATTTTTGGTCTTCAAACTTAGGTTGTTAATCCTCCAGAAGAGAAGTTGAATGATATTATTACCCTATAACATAGGCAGTTGAGCTTAACTTCACTATCTGTCTGAATATCAAACATATTAGATATAACATGGAACAGGTATTTTCCATCAAGTATTGATATGTTAAACTTTAAATCCCTACAGAATGTGAAGGAAAAAAATTTAAAAAATAGAAATAAACAATTAAATATTTTTACACAGAAATTTAGAAGTCTAACCATATACAGAGTTGTATTTTTTTCTTTTTTTCCCCAGTCATTTTTTATTTTGTTTTTTTTTCCATAATTTCATTGAGAAGCAAATAGCAATGAGACAGATTCAAACCAAATTGGTAGGACAGTTTCAATAATTAACACATTGCATACATTCTTCCTAGTGGTTATTTGCTGTATAAGATACAGACATGATATCCTATTTACAAACACTATTAGAACAGATCCCTCTATTCATTAAGAGAATGTAACTGTATATCTATCATAACCATTTTGAATACACAGATACAAAAGGGACATTCATCTGTATCCCCTTTTTTGTTTAGTTCTGTTATTTGAATATTATAGGTGTGTTAACTCAGCAAAATATTACATTCTCTTAATGAATAGAATGATATGTTCTAATGGTGTTTGTAAATAGGATCTCAAGTATGCATCATGTACAGCAATTAACCACTAAGAAGAATGTATGCAGTGTGTTAATTATTGAAACTGTCTTACCGATTTGATTTGAAACTATCTCATTGCTATTTACCAATAAAATTATGGAAAATGAATAAATAAATTAACTAATTAAAAAAATAAACAGCCCAGAAGGAAGCAAGAATCAAAGATCAAAAATAAAATAAAATAAAAGAGTCCAGTAGCAGGACAGTCCTATGACTTTTTTTTCTTGTCTCTTGCTTTCATTTATTACCCTTTTTTTAAACAAACATTTACTTGAGAGACAGTGTAGCAGTAATTGATATGACATTAGAAGCAGTATGTATTTAGAAGATCAGAATGACAGGTATTCCAAGCATGATCCTAGTATTACACATTGCTGTCTTCAGCGCAGTTGCTTAGTTCACAGGTATCAGTATGTATAGTCAGGGTGAGAATCCTACCAATTAACTGCTAGATTCGAAAACCTGCTGAAGGTTCTCAGGATCATTACCTTAACCATCTTGTGCATATAAATGTATGGTTTTGCCCCAGTCACATTTCCTAACTTTTCTCCTTGCCCTCTTTGCACTATTTAATTCTTAAGTTCTTGCTTTCCTTTTAATTGTGTTATAACTTTCTATTTTTGTTCCTTGTTCTGAGTTCTTACTCTGGAGAGACTATATGATATTTACACGTGTGAGTCTGGTTTATTTTACTTATGAGTATATCTTCAAGTGGCATCCACTTGTCTATAAGGGCTGCGAGTTTATCATTCTTTATAGCTGAATAATACTGCATTGTATAAAAGTACCACATCGTTTTCATCCATTCTTCAGGTGATGGGCATTTTGGTTGCTTTCAAGATTTGGGTATCACAAATTGTGCTGCTATAAACATAGGTACACATATATCACTGTGATATGATGTTTTCAGTTCTGGGAAGATTCCCAGTAGGGGGATAGCTGGAGTGAATGGGATTTCCATTCCTAGTTTTTTGAGGAGCCTGCATACTGATTTCCATAACGGTTGCACCAGTCTACATTCCCACCAGCAGTGGAGAAGGTTTCTTTTTCCCCACAGTCTCTCCAACATTTGTTGTTAGTTGATTTCTTTGTGATAACCATTCTTTGTGGGGCGAGATGCTATCTCAGTTTTGTTTTAATTTGCAATTCATGGATGGCTAGTGATGTGGAGCATTTTTTCATATATTTATTCGCTTCTTTAATTTCATCCTCTGAGAAGTGTGTTCATCTCAGATGCCCATTTCGGACTTTCATGATTTAAAGCAACTTTTTCCACACCGTGGAAATAATTCAAGTGTAGTTTTTCTTAATTTAGATTTTATGATAGGGAAAATGTTACATAGAAAGAGAGTGTATTGAACTTATCTCTGTATGATGAGTTGGGAGACCAAAAGGAGTAGATTTTTTTTAAAGTTCTAAGGGCTGAACGAAAGGTTTTTGTGCTGAGCTACATCACACCCATTTTTAAATTTTATTTTAAAGGAGGGTCTTGCTAAGTTGTTATTGCCTAACCTGGGTTTGAATCCTCCTGCCTCAGCCTCCCTGAGAACAGTTTAATTTTTAATGGAAGTGCAGAACATATTAGTGAGAATGCCATGTTTTAGATGTGCAACAAATGTGTAAGTTACTAATATATTTGAATGCTTAACTTTATAAGTTATATAAAATAGTTTTTAAATATTAGAAGTAAAATACATGAAAGTTTTGAGTATTATCCTTGATTTCTATGTCTTCATTTGACGTGTTAATGGTTGGGTTTGAGTATTTCAATCAGTGATTCATACAGTGAGAGGGAACTAGGAACAGGACCGTTAGAAGATGTAAATGAATGAGTTTTTTGGAATGGGGAAGAGATATGTGTAGCAGTCTTCAAAAACTGGAGAAAAGATACCTAGCAGAGTGCTTAATGTTAGAATCTTGGAAAAGGTTGCTATCTGAAGAATCCAGATACAATAAAAATTAATAGACTGAAGTAACACTAAGTACATAAGATGAAGTGTTCTATTTCTTCATTCATGATAAATGTTATACTTTTGTGTGTAAATAAAACAAGAATTTGTAACTAAATGGAACACTTCGTGTGGATTAAATGTGTTTCTCTTCCCCTTTAAAGAAAATCTTACTGATGGTGACAGGAAATATCTTTCATAACCTTTGATAAGTATACATTTTACTTTAAAAACTTGGCACTGAGAATGTTTCAGTAGTTTACTACATAAAGTTCATCTTAAAGGGTGTGTTTTAAATACCAAATTGATTAAAATGTAGTACTAATCTCTTGTTCATAATCTTCTAACTCCATGATATATAAAGTTTTGCTATCTGCAAAGCTTTTGATTTTTTTTTTTTTTTGTGGTACTGGGAATCAAACTCAAGGCCTCGAGCTTGCCAGGCAGGTGCTGTGCCACTGAGCTATATCCCCAGACCTACAAAACATTTTTAAGTTTCAGTATATTCTGCTTAATCTCAATGACTTTGTGAGTCAGGTGATGGTGATTCTGAGCTCATATATGGAGGCAGGATTATAACATGTAGCTTTATCCAAAGTGGTGCTGAAATTGAGTTGCAGAACCAGAATTTGGATCTCAATCTTGAAATTTTACAGGCCTGAGCAACTTATATTGATGCACTATTTCTACATATACACAAAGGTGTGGTAGCAATTGATAATAACTGGGTATTGACTGTGTTCAAGGTACTTATGAATGTAGAAATTTACTAGTTCCTATGTTTGAAACAACAACCATATGGCACAGGCATATCCCATTTTATCTATTTCACAGGCACAGTGATTGTTCATTATGACTCAGAGACAGTATTATATAAATGAATAAGTGCTTGCTTTCAAGAAGCTTGCAATCATAATATAGTGTGAGATGTGGACTATAGAAGAAAACAGTTGTCACTATGGATGAGCTAGTGATTTTCAGACCTCCTTAGTAAAAGAATGTGGAGTAACATTTAAGTAAAATCTGCTATCTGAAGACTCACTCAAATATATAATTCACAAATAAGTGAGTTTTCTAAAACAAGTTTCATAGGATGCACTTATTTATTCATTAAATATTAATTAGATGCTTGAACTACATACTCTGCTAGGTTTTTGGATCTCATAGAAACACAAATATCCTTATGGGAGCTGTTTACATACTTCTTTTGCCTTATTTAAAAGTGTATGTAGGATAGATAGGCTTTGGTTTATTCTATGAAAATAATTGTAGAGTTATTTACCAGTAGTGGTTGTCACGAATTCTTTGTGATGATTGTTGAAGTAGAATAATTATGAGGAAAAGAAAATATAACAAAGCCAGGAGTGGTAAATAAACCTTACCATATAGAAAAATATCTTAAGAAAAATCAAATTTATTAAGTTGTCATTGTCTGCATTGTTATTGAGCATAAAAACATGGACAGAAATTCCAGTATGTAGTTCATACTTACATGTTCATCAGTCGCTTTATTTTTCTTTCAATAGTTGATGGTGAACTGTACACATTTGGAGAACCTGAGAGTGGAAAACTCGGTCTTCCTGAAGAGCTTCTGATCAATCACAGAACACCTCAGCTCGTGGCTGGCATTCCTGAGAAGGTGATCCAAGTAGCTTGTGGTGGAGGGCACACTGCAGTTCTCACAGGTATGTGTGGACCCTGCTGCTCAGTTCCTTGTTTTATAGTAGATAATGACATTTTAAAAAATGATCTTTGTGTTATTATGATAAAAAGCATTCAAAATGAGACCTAATCTCAATACAGATTTTAAGTGTATAATGTAGTATTATTTATAGACAATGTTGTAGAGCAGATCTCTAAAATCTTTCTTGTGTAACTGATACTTTGTGTATGTCTTTCAGCATTTCTACCACCTCTAGCTGCTGGCAACCAGTTTCATTCTTAACATCTATGAGTTTGAGTCTTTGAGATCCCTTATGAAAGCTGGTCTTGTATCGCCTATTAAG
>NW_004524819.1:2450455-2463400 GCF_000260255.1 Octodon degus | reverse complement strand
TAAGTAGAAAAAATGAATCTTCTTGAAATGAATCTTGAATTATGTTATTATGTTTCTGGTAGCATACTAGATATTTTCATGGATTTAACAACTTCAGTGGCAGCAGATGATACTGTTTTCAGCCCATTTTCAGTGATAAACTTTTCTCATGTACATATGTATTGCATATTTATTGGGAATAGACATTATTATTTTCTGAAATGCCTTCTTTTGGAGAAGGTTCCTATTCATGCTGTTTTCTTCATGTCTTTGATAAATTCTTTATGAGAATCATAGTGTATAACTTGGGGATTTCATTGTGATTTTACTTTCTGCTAATAGTAATTCATTAAAAAGTATAAAGTTTTAAATTACACTTACTAAGAAATTTATAATGTTAATAATAATGTCATTTTTGATTTCTGAATTTCACATTTGGCATAACAAGTCACTTCCTAGGATTCAAGTTAGTATATCCAAGTGTACTCAATATTTGATAGTATACTTATTAAATTGATGTTCTCAAATTTGTTTAACATTAAGTTTATTTTTGATTACTAATACAGTGCTAATACAGTTATGTAGTAAATTTCTTTTTATGAAAAAGAAATTAACAGTTTTTAGTCACTACTTATCTTCAGTAACCCAAAGTTGGAAGTGTTTTGGACAAAATTTTGTATATCCAATTCTCAAATCAATTTTGTAAGGTGAATGAACAATATTTTATCTTTTGACTTTCCTTTCTTATATTGCTTTTCTTCTTCTTGCTTGTCTAATCCCTGTTATGTTCATTAAGCTTTTGTTTTCCCTGAATTACAACTTCTAGGTGGATCTGTTTCTAAGTTGGAGATTTTTTTAAGTCAGTACTCTGAATTTGGGAATAGAAAAAATGTAAAGTTAGATTTGTTTTGAATCCTTGCTGACAAAATGAACTTTCAGATAAGTTATAGAGATTTAGTCTAGAATAAATATTTTTGAGATTTTATGAAAATATGTTGCATAGTCAGTACTTCTTTATGCATTAAGCATTTATTTAGCTTTAATAAGGATTATAGTGTTAGTTTACTAGGTGAATCAACATTCTGACACAATTATTGATTAAGAATAAAAAGTTAATCATGTATTATAAAATATTTTTATATAAGTAAGCAAGGACATAATCCATATTTTCAATTTTACTTAAAATTAATAATATACTTAAAGTGTGATATTTTCTTGCCATCATGTTTATAGAAATCTATTTTCTCCAAATTTGTGCAGATTTTGGGATCTCACATATCAGTCAATCAAGCCAGCTAGCTTGCTTCCTTCCTTTCCTTTTTTCTGTATCCTTTCAATTATTTTTTTTATGTATTTGGTATAGGGTCTACAGGGTGTTCAGAGTCTCACTGTATAGATCAGACTCAAGTGATCCTCCTGTTTTCAGCCTCCCAAGTGCTGGGATTATAGGCTCACGCCACCATGCCCATTCTCAATCCCTATTTCAGTGTGCCAGGGGCCGGGTAGGGCCAGACTCTGTGCTCTGCCTAAGCAAGTACTTTAGTCGGCTGAGCTATCTGGGCGGTCCTCACCCTTTCAATTATGAAGTACATCTTTTTATAGACCTGGACCAGTTTTTGTCTGCTACAAATGTTTACACTATAGAATATGAAAGAAAAAGGCCTCGTATTTTTTGTCTGCTGAATTGTAGTGGCCAACATTGAAAGAGAATACAGGAGAGAAGCCTGTAACACAGGGAAAAGCGTGGACAGTATATATTTCTTTAAATTTGTAAATAGCCCTGTGAACAGTGAACATTTTATTTTATTTGAAAGAATCTAAGTTTTTAGTTTAAACCATGAGAAACAAGTGGCTGCAACTTCTCACTAGCTTTTGCCTAAATATAGTATTGAAAAAAATAACTATTTTCATTATCGTGTAAAAAAGGAACATTTTGAAAACAAATAATAAGAAGGCCTTAATTATATAAAAAATGGTACTGATTAAATTGATGAATGTAGGGCTGGGGAGATAGCTCAGTAGAATAAGCACTTGTCTGGTAAGTGCAAGGTCCTGAGTTCAATTCGCAGTACTGCAAATATAAATAAATATAAATAAATAAATAAATACATTGATGAATTTATCTCCATGAAAATAATCACTGCTTTGTGGTCTGTAACATTACTCCATGGACCTATGAAAGCTTTATTCTGAGCTACTTTTGTTGAAGAACTTGTGTTCCAGAATATAGTGTAGATAGAAATATTAACTATTTAACAATAGGCAATAAATGGACCTGGGGAGTGTATTGATCATCACCTTGGCTAAGTACTAAATTGGATAGTAAGAGAGTTATGGAAAACTTCCTGAGACCTTTAGGAAAAGATAGTTAATTATGTTTTAGATTGTTCCTTTCATTAAAGGAAAATATTTAGGTGATTCTATGGATTCCCACCCAATTTTGAGTACTCCCTCACTTTGCTGTATTTTACTTGTGCATTAATCTAGTATATCCATTGTAAGTGTTAATCTTCATGCATGTTGTTTTCTGAGGTTGTATTTCATAAAATAGATCATTACTTTTAATAGTAAGAAGCTTCTTTGTAGGAGACACCATTCACTTTTTTATTTATGGCAATGAAAGGAATTAGCTAATGAAACTTGATGCTTTTTGAGCTGATGTCACAAAGGACACTTTAATTATAAGGACACTTCAGGTAGTTCCCTGACATAGGTATCATACTTGTTGCTTATATATAGCAGTTCTCTCTTTGGCTATATATGATAGCTAAAACCTGACTGATGGTATAATTTTTATAATTATGTCTTTCTTCTCTCTCACATCATTGAAAAATTTATCCTTCAGTTTTGGAAATCTTACATGGGTATTTATTTTAGATGCATTTACCTTTCATCATAAAAGTGGTCACAGCTTTTTTTAGATAGGATAGTCAACAATGTATGCTTCCATGCAATCCTTTTATATTTGTCTATTTCAGAGAAAGCTGTATATACTTTTGGGCTGGGACAGTTTGGTCAGCTGGGCCTTGGCACTTTTATTTTTGAAACATCAGAACCCAAAGTCATTGAACAAATTAAGAATCAGAAGGTAACTTACATTTCTTGTGGAGAAAATCACACAGCTTTGATAACAGGTATGAATGAGATTTTTTTATATTGACAGTACAGGGTGTATTGTATTATAGTATAGTAATGAATGTATATAAGTGAAGGGATTAATAACTGATAAAATGAAATCTTTGATTAATATTTCAAAGTACAAAGTTGTAAACTTTTTATTATTTTAAATCAATTTAAAATTGTTGTGGGAGCTGGAGATACAGTTCAGTGACAGAATACATACTTAGTATAGGTAAAGCCTTGACTTTAGTCCTCCACACCAAAGGTAAGCCATTCCAGGATTTATAATGTGAAAATATAACACTGATACCAGAAGAAAAAAAAAACTATATTTTAGTAGAAAGCTGGAATCCTCTTGAAATTATTATCACAATGAAGGCTTTTAACTTTGCTCAAGCCAGAGGGAAAATATCTCACAAGAAAGAACTAATGTTACAATATTCTTTCTGTTTTAATCTGACAGGGCTACATTCAGCTGAATAAATTAAGATGCTTTTGCCACTGGGAGGTGCTTTAAGCATTGACATTTCCTTTTCTTTCCATTGTAAGAGAAACCTCAAAGGCCACTAAGTGAATGTATTGCCTACTGTCTTACTTCTTTATCCAGAGCTATGTTCCTTTGGGCTTTCTTCTCAGCTTCAGAAATTAAATGCTGCTAATATTGTAGGACTCAAGAAATTCTTTTTTAAAAAATTATTTTATTTTATTTTGAAAAGTAAAAGCAAAAGCAAGGACACAAATCAGAAACAAGGGGCTGGGAAGATATCTGGTCGGTCTAAATGCCTGCCTGGCAAGCTCAAGAACCCAGGTTTGATCCCCGGTACCTCATGCAGTGCTGGCCACCAAAACCAGGTGTGGTGGTACATACCTGTAATCAGAGCACTGGGGAGGCTGAGACAGGAGGATCACTACAAGTCTGAGATCTGTAGTCAGACCAAATAAATAAAGATTAAAAAGTGTTTAAAAAAGAGAAAATTCTTAAAATGTTTTAGTGATTTACCTTTAGTTAATTGATATACTCCACATATATAAATGCTTTTTTAAATAAAAGGGCCTGTAATTTCCCTATTGTTATCTAAAAGTGAAGTATCAAAAAGTCAGATATTGTCTAATATATTGAAATAATCCAAACTCTTGTATTTCTAAGTTTTTCATTCTTTTCTAAGAAAGCTCCTGCTAAAAGAGCGCTCATGTAATGGTATCTTGTTAGCTAAAAGTGGGAATCAGCAAGTATAAGCAGGGTACACAATTCCTTGTTCCTCACAGAACAACAGAGCACTTTAGAAAGGACAACCTACTCTGTGTCAAGAATCAGTGTTCTTGTTAATGTAGAATGAAGTAGCTTACTATGTTGAATATGAAGAGGTATTATTTATTCTCTTGTCTCCTGAGAATTGTTGGTATATACCCTTTACTGTGGAATCCTAGCCTCCATTTCTTTGTGTTATTGCCTTTTTCTTCTTTTTCTTCATAGTACCTTTCCTCCTAATGAAGAGCCCAAATAACTGAATCTTAACTTTGGCTTTTTTATATCATATATCCTCCTAGGGGACACCTCTTAGGGATTTTTCATTTAAAACTGATGAAAGGTGTGTAGTGAATTGTCTGTAAGATCTTAGCATTTTTTCTTATAGCCAGTGATTCATGTTTGAAAAAGCACACTGGGATTACAAATGCAATCAGGCATCTTAGGTAGAATTAACTTTTCAGGCAAACATAAACCAAATTAGAAAAGGAAAGTACAAATTAGAATTAAAACAGAAAAAATTACAAGTGATAATAGAATTTCACTTAAAGTAATATGAATTTCACAGTATTCGTTGTAATACATACTGTTGTCTTCCAACCAGTTATTTATATTATCAGATATATGCATATAAAATTGAGAGAAGACAGAAATGTATAAGAAACCAAGGAGAGGAAAAGTATGATCAGTTGAATAAAGGAGACAATTATCACCTCATTTCCATAGACCAACAGAAATGCACACTATAGTTGTCCAAACCATCCTGCTTAGAAATATAGGTACATCTCTTTCCCCCACTTCCTCTCCCATCCTTTTCCTCAACTCAGTAACTCCTTTCTTTTGAATAAGTTCGTTCCCTTTTCCCAGTATTTGTTGTACCCTTTAGATTCCATTTTTCTCTTTCAGATTCTCACAGTAAAGAAACAATACAAAGTTTGCATGTGTGAGTCTGATTTATCTCACTTAAGAGTATTTTCTCTAGTTGCATCCATTTATGGACAAAAGGGCTCATATTTATCCTTTTAGTTGAGTAATATTCCATTGTATAAAAATACTACATCTTCTTTTTTTTAAATTTTATTTATGTGTGTGTGTGTGTGTGTGTGTGGCCAGCTCAGCCCACCAGGGGGCGGGGCTGGCTGACATGTGGTGCTGGGGGATTGAACTGCGGTCCCTGTGCTTTGCTAAGCTTGTTCTAAGTAGGTGCTTTAGACCACTGAGCCATCTCACCAGCCCCATACTACATCTTCTTTATGCATTCTTCAGTTGATGGGCATATGGGTTGTTTCCAGGATTTAGCTATGACAAATTGTGCTCCTATAAACATGGATGCACATATATTGCTGTGGTATGAGGTTTTCAGTTCTGGAAAAATACCCAGGAGGGGAATAGCTGTCTTGAATGGGACTTCCAATTCTAGGTTTTCTTTTTTCTTTTTTTCCTGTATTTTAGGAAAGGGTCTACAGGGTGTTCAGGGTCTCACTACTAGGTCAAACTTGTGGTGATTCTCCTGTTTATAGCCTCCCGAGTGCTGGGATTACAGGTGCACACCACTATGCACAGTCTCAATTGCTGTCTCAGCATGCCCCGGGGGCAGGGCTGGCACCGCAGGCCCAGGGATCGAACTTCTGGCTCCTGTGCCTGCTTGCAGGTGCTTTAATTTACTGAGCTATTTGGCTGGCCCTAATTCTAGTTTTTGAAGGAATCTCTACACTGGTTTCCATAGTGGTTGTACCAGTCTGCACTCCCACCAACAGTAAATAAGGGTTCTTTTTTTCCCCACAGCCCCTCCAGCATTTGTTATTGGCTGACTTCTTGATGTTAGCCATTCTTTCTGGGGTGAGATGGAATCTCAGTGTTGTTTTAATTTGCATTTCTTGAATGCCCTATGATGTTGAACATTTTTTCATATATTTACTTGCCTTTTGTATTTCTTCCTCTGAGAGGTGTATATTCATCTTATATGCCCAGTTTTGGACTGGGTCTTTGACTTTGGGGGGCCTGCTTTTTAAATTTTTGTATGTTCTAGATAGAAGGCATTAGTCGAGGGACAGTCAGCTATAATTTTTTCCTAGTTTGTAGGTTTTCTTTTTACTCTTTTGGAGATTTGCTTTGAAGTGAAGAAACTTCAAAAATGGGGTCCCAGGGGGCCTGCCCCTTAGCTCAGTTCTTTAAGTGGCTGCTTCAACAAAGTAGTCAGGCTCAGGTTGCTGTGGTTCGATCCCCACAACTGAAGCCAGCCAAACCTGCCCTGAATGCATTGGGAGCAAAAAAAAAATGGGGTCCCAGTTGTTGATTCTTTGAATTATTTCCCATGCAGTTTGGTTTTTGTTCATGAACTCTCTATGTACCCCTCTGTCATTAAAATATCTACCTACATTTTTTCCAGAAGATTTTCTGTTTCTGTTTTAATATTTAAATCTTTGATCCATTTTGACCATAGTTTAGTGCATGGTGATAGACATGGGTCTAATTTTAGCCTTCAGAATGTGAAAAGCCAGTTTTCCCAGCACCATTTATAAAAGAGGCTATCTTTCTTCTAATGAACATGTTTGGCCCCATTAGCAAAGAAAGATAAGGTGGCTGAGTGTGTTTGCAGTTGTGTCTGCATCTTCTAATCTGTTCCTTTGATATTCAGGTGTGTCTATGCCAGTACCATGCTGATTTTATCACAGTAGCTTAATAGTATAATTTCAGGTCACAGATCATGTTCTTATAAGGCATTTTTGAATGGTGAAATCCGAGAGGGAAAAGTGATAAGGTATATATCTAATAGTAAAAATTATAAGACCCTTAAAGAGTGTAAATATTAGTTATCACTGTTAGTTTTTGTAAATTAATTTTTAACTCACCCTACTGATTATGTTATTGCCAATAATTTTTAATTAACTCTTAGGGGGCTGGCCAAATAGCTCAGCAGATTAAAGCACCTGCAAGTATGCGCAGGGGCCAGGGGTTCAATTCCTGGGCCTGCTATGCTGGCCCTGCCCCTGGGGCACGTTGAGATGGCAGTTGAGACTGGGTGTGGTGACACTTGCCTGTAATCCCAGCTCTTGGGAGGCTGTAAATAGGTGGATCAGTCTGAGTCCAATCTAGTAGTGAGACCCTGAATACCCTGTAGACCCTTCCCTAAAAATACAAAAATAAATGAATGAATGAATGAATGAATAAATGAATAAATAAATAAATAAATAAATAAATGACTTGTAGGAGTTTTCTAAGTGTACAGTCACTTTGCATTCTTTAAGCAGAAATCCCAGAGTGTGATCTAATCGTTTTTCAGTTTGAAACCATTCATCCAGCTTCTTACAACTATTACATGTAGTTGAGAAATTCATACTCTGAACTGATGTACCCTTCTGTTGTTTGGTTCTTTCTTACCTGTTCAGACTCATTTCATACCACTCTCTCTATTATGTTCTAGGCTCATTAATTGGCTTTCATCTTGCCTGAGCCATGTTTTCTGTTGACTCAGACACCTTCTATGTATGTACTGTTGACTGTTGTAGCTAAACCTTATTCATTCTTTAGGTTTTAATTTGAATGTCTGCCCTAATCCCCAGACTGGAGAGAAATCCCTTTCTCTTATGCCCTATTGGAATTCATTGTTTCTGTTTCCACGGCTCTTACTTAACCTGACTTGAGAAGCAACATATAGGGAGGGGCTTATAAAAAGTGTGAAGATTTAGAATAGTTACTATGGTAGTGGGCAAAAGGGCTAACTGGAAAGAAGTGACAAGATTATTCATTATTACCGGCTCAGCTATAGAGTAGGTCCAATTATTAGTATAAAGACTAGTCAGCATATTTGATTGGCTTATGGCACTTAGTATTCTATAGCCCAGGAGCCAAATTAATGAAAGAGACAATTTGGTCTAATGCAGTAGTTTTCTATAATTGGTACTTTTGTTTCCCCAGGAGAAGCTTGTGAAGTCTGGAGGTGTTTTTTTGATTGTCACAGCTGAAGGGAAGGGGGCATTGTGCTACTGGTGTATAGTGAATAGAGGGCAGGGATATTGGTAAACATCCTACAGGGCATAGAATAGACCCAACATAAGCAAGAATTTTGCAGTCCCAAATGTCAGTAGTGCTGTCTTAGTTACTTTTCTCATTACTGAGATGCCCAAAATTAAAGGAGGAAAGTTTTGTGGTTTGAGTTCCTAGTCAGCTCATTCCAAGGCAGAGTAGCATGGCAGAGGTGCATCACACTGGAGAAATAGGTCATAGTGTGCCAAATAGATGACAGAGATCAGAAAGCCTGCCTTCTTTCTGTCTCCAGACTATAAGCCTATTGATTGTGCCACCCATACCTATAAGCAGACTTCCATTATTCAGACCCTTAATCCACATTCACACACCCTAATCCAGCTACCATGGAAGCTTCCAACCTATGACCATATGAGGCCTGGGTGGGAAATCTAGATACAAACAATAACAAGAGATGAGATTGAGAAACTGATACATCAATTAATTGAGGAAAGAAGAAAATAGATTGTGTTGTGATGGGGAGGTCAGAATACAAGCATCTATTTCCCTTTGATAATATGTATATCACAGGATCCTGTGTTGTATTACTACTACCAAGTATTATACATTTATTCTCAGAGTATCTATTGCCTACTGTTGTATGTGAGACCATGGAGATCCTAGAGATTGTTAGATAATGAATCAGTGAATTCAATATGGAATTCAATGGGAGAATTATTAATTGCAGTGCAAATTAATTTATTTTTTTGGTTTACAAATAGAAGGATACAAACAATACTTGTATATTTTTCTTCTTTTTTTGCATTTTAGATATAGGACTTATATATACTTTTGGAGATGGTCGGCATGGAAAATTAGGACCTGGACTAGAGAATTTTGCAAATCAGTTCTTTCCCATAGTGTGCTCTGAATTCTTGAGATTTACAGTCCAATTGGTAAGAGTATTACATTCTCATTTTTACATTTCCATTTTGAGTCATTGTATCATAGAAAAAAGTTTTTATGTTTGTATGAAAGACTATCATGGAGATATGTATATTTAACTAATTGTCTTAAGAGTCACATGTCAGACATTATGTCACTGTAAAACATCTGTTCCTTTCTTAATTTTCCTCTTTTAATATATTCCTTTTTTTGCTAAATCTTAACTCTTTTTGCATTCACATGTCTTTTTAAAGCCAGACTGTGCCATCTCTGTAAACTTTAAAAAACATTATTGGTTAAATAATGAACTCACTGAAAATGAAATTAGGAATACAATACCTTTTACAATTAAATATTTAGGAATTATCCTAATCAATGAAGAAAAAGTACCCTTACAATGAAAACAATGGTATTCTAACAAAGAACATTTAAGGAAGACATCAGAAAATGAAACAGTATCCCCTGTTCTTGGATAGGTAGAACTATTGTAGTCAAAATGGACATTTCCAAAGTTGATAGAAATATTTAATACAATCCTAATCAAAATACCAACAAAATCCCTTACAGATCTAGAATAAGCAATTCTAGAAGAGACCCAGAATAGCAAATGTGATTCTGTGCAACCATTACAAAGCAGAGGTATCACAATCCCAGATTTGAAGTTACATTACAAAGCTACAGTGATTTAAAAACAATATGGTACTTGCACAAAAAATAGACATATGTTAGTGGAATAGAATGAAGATGCAGAAACATGCCGCTCTCTAATCTTTGAAAAAGGTGCTGAAAATATATACTGGAGGAAAGATAACCTCTTTAAAAAATGATGCTGGGAAAATTGCCACATGCAGAAATTGAGTCCAGAACATATATCTCACTGTATAATAAACTAAAATCAAAATGAAACAAAGATCTAAAAGCTAAAAAGAGAGACACTTTATTTGATAGAAAATAAAGTAGGTAAAAACCTGGAAGACATAGGCATAAGCAAAGACTTTCTAAGCCTTTCAGAACCCCAAATGCACACGAAGTGACCAAATGGGATTACATCAAATCACAAGCTTCTGCGTAGCAAAACAACAGAGTGAAGAGACAATTTAGACTAGAAAAAAAGGATTTTTTACCAGCTGTTCCTTGGTAGAGGAATAATAACAAGAATATATAAAGCACTAAAAAAAATTTAGACTTCCCAAAATAAAAGACTCAGTCAAAAAATTGGCAACTGAAATGAGTAGATACTTCTTGGGAGTATAAATGGCCATTAAATACATGAAAAATGTTAAATCTCTCTGGCCATTAGATATATTCAAATTAAAATGATACTGAGTTTCTATCTTATTTCAGAAAGAATGGTGATCATCAAGAAATCAAATAAAAAATGCTTGCAAAACTATGTGAAAAAGGACTTTTTTTCTTCTTTGTTGGTAGTACTACAGATTAGTATGACCAGTATAGAATGCAGAGTAGATGTTGCTCAAAAACTAAAAATAGAGGCCAGGTATAGTGGCACATGCCTGTGATCCTAGTAACTGAGAGGCCGAGGCAAGAGGATTCTCATGAATTTGAGGCCAGCCTGAACCACATAGAGAGACCTTGTCTTAAATAGAACAAAACAATACAAAGTACCCCAACAATAAAAATTCCATTTGACTTAGCTGTTGCCCTATTCCCTTTCTAGGTGAGCGAAAGACATCATATTACACTGGTACCTAAACAACCATGTTTATGGCCACACAACCTATAATAGATCTTAGAATTAACCTGTATGTGAACTAAGAGATGTATTAATAAAGAAAATTTAGTATGTATACACAATGGAATACTACTGTGTCATAGGGAATGATATATTTGAATCATGTGTAGGAAAATGAATGTACCTTGAGAACATAATGTTAAGAGAAATCAATCAGACACATAAGCTTAAGTGTAGTATCACATGTTTTCTTTTATATGAGAAACCCAGCACATAAATAAAGAGCAAAATAAAAGATAGATAATAGGAAATAGGGTCACATGTTTTTTACAAAAGCAAAGAAAACCAAGAGATGGAAGGAGGGGAGATGCAAGGAAGAAAAGTAAAAAGTATTTAAATGTGTGACACATAGAGTCTACCAACTTCCCATGAGGATTGTAATCATTTTGTTTTTGGGGTTTTTTTTAATAGGAATTCAAAATTGGTTATTTTTCATATAGTTGCCTTCAAAGTAGTTCAAATTACGAGATATAAGCATGTGAAATTGGTGAAAAAATTAACCATTAAATATTCTTTTAAATAAACCAGTAGAAATTAGTAGTAAGTTATTTGAATTTTGAATTTTTTGTTTGTTTTTTTTTTGTATTTTATTTAGAAAGAAGTAGCAATGAGACAATTTCAAAACAGGTTATAGGACAGTTACAATAATTAATACATTGCATATCGTCTTTGTAGTAGTTATGCATAGTACAAGATCCAGACATGATATCTTGTTTAAACACTTAGTTCAAAACTTCCTTCTCATTGAACTAGAGAAAGTAGCTGTATATCTATGCTAACTATTTTGTATATACGTATATATATTTTTTTTTCTCGTATATATATATTTTTTCACAACAATGTGGTCCTTCATAAACCAGAAGCACATGTGTAAATATCATATAGTCTCCTTAATGTAAGAACTAAAAAGAAGAAATACAAATAGAAAGGTATAACACAATTAAAAAGGAAAGCGAGAACTTAAGGATTAGACAATAAAAAGAGGGCAAGGAGAAAAGCTAGGAAACATGACAGGGGCAAAGCCATAAATCTCAAGTAAATTTTTTTTAAAGATGTTCCATCTTATGCCTAAGATGTTTGATATTCAGACAGATAGTGAGGTTAAACCCACCAGCATATGTTGTAGGACAATAATAAGCTTCTTTTCTGGAGGATTAACAACCTAAGTTTGCAGACCAAAAATTAGAGAAAAAGAAGGGCTGCAAGGACAGACAACATTTTGGCCCTAGCCTTTCAAGGTCAGTGAGGACTCAGAACATAGGAGAACCTGTACTGTAACATCATGTAACTCAGTTGTGCCCCAAATTTTCTGATCAAGGAGACTATGGGGCCACAGAGCAATGTGATCGTTGATGTAGTGTGTGCCTAAGGAGAGTCACATGGAGAGAAAACATTATCTCAGGCTTTCTCAGACAGCAAATTGTTCAAGCACAGGGTCTCAGGATAAATGCTGACGGAATTTGACTGACCTTATCAGATCCAAAAGCTACAATTCTTGTTACATAGGTCTTGTTTTATCTTGGTCTTAACCATCCAGCAAAAAAGTATAAAACGAAGTATAAGAAGTAAAGCCATGTTGTTATGTTGAGCTGTAGGGGACTCAGGTCAACAGCTTCTGACATTGCCAGTCCTGTGGGTAACTCACTACTATTGTGGACTTCTGGACTATATTGGAATATTTTGCTGAATTCATACACCTACAATATTTGGATTGTAGTGGAATTCCCATCTCTGACAAAACTGAACAAAAAAAGTGATATAAATGAAGGACAATTTTGTATCAGTATATACAAAATAGGATAGATATATAGCTACTTTCTCCTAATAAGAAGAAAGATCTTGAACATATACTCATAAGTGAAATAAACCAGACACACATGTGTAAATATCGTATAGTCTCCCTAGTATAAGAACTCCAAAGAAGAAATACAAATAG
>NW_004524819.1:2445107-2448101 GCF_000260255.1 Octodon degus | reverse complement strand
ATCTTGCAGGTGATGGATTATTCTTTCCTGCATCCTCGTTGTTTTTAAGAGATCCTTTCTTACCTTTTCACTAGCTGCACCAGCTTCTTCAAGATTTGCAACTTCTGTCTTCACTTTCACTTAAATGGTTTTGCAAGCTTGTGATTGAGAGTTTCATTTCCTCTATATCTCTTTGACTCTGCTACATGTGATCTATTTCTTTCTTGTATTGCTCATTCAAGGAATCCATCATTTTTCTAATCTCTATTTTTTTTATCAATGTCCTCTTTAGAAGCAGTTATAAATTCTTCTACTGCAGTGTTTTTTCAGATTGGGTTTCCTACCTATGTTTCTGTAGTTACTTCTTTACTTCAGATGTTATGAGTTCTGAGAATTCTTTTTTTATTTCAGAAAAGAATTGCGCTGTGAGTTCCTCTATAACTTTCTGCTGTTGCTTTTTTACTATCGATACTATTAATTCATGCATTTGTGATGAGGTAGTGTCCTCTGCACGTGTTCTGGGTGGGCATTGGGTTTCTTCCATATGTTTCTGCACTTGATTCTTTACTGCAGATGTTTTTAATTCAGGGATTTCTTTTTTTATTTCCAATCAGTTCCTCTATACCTTTCTGCAACTGTTTCTTTATTTCAGAAGCCATTGATTCATTGCTTTCAGCTGTGTGATTCCCAATTTGCTCTGTGTTAGTGTCCCCTGCACTTGCTACTGGTGGTCTTGGGTTCTGAGGTTGCATTTTGTTCCTTCTCGTCATTTTGTGTAGCACTGTCTTCTGACTTTTGTTTTAGATCTTTGTTGTAGTCATAAGGTTAGCACGTACTGAAGTTCAGGTGCAGATTTACACGTTTGGATTTATTCAGCTGTGCCTGGCTTGTTTCTGGCTGCCGTGCTTAGCTCCTTCCTGCTTCTGCCCTTGAGGGTGAACCTGTTGTGCCTCTCTGGCAAGGTTTTCTGTTCCTGGACTAGCTGGGTGGTTCTATCCTCTATACTCTCTGCAGGGATTGCAGCTGCAGGGTTACACCCCAGGCTTGTATGCCAGACCTAAGTTGAGCCTGGAGGGGACAAGGTGGAGTAGGGGGGAGACGTAGCTCTCCCACACACTCACTGTGTCTGGGCTAGGACTGGGTCTGGGGGTTCCTGGAATGCGGCAGAAATTCCTACTTGGCAGTCGTGGTGGGTGATGTGCTGCGGAGTGGTGGGGGTTTTTCCAAGGGGGTGGAAGAGGGTATCACCCGTACTGCGTCTGGGCTTTGACCAGTAGTAAGTCCCGCCGGTGCAGGGTAGCTGGAAGGTCTCCCACACACTCACCAGACCTGGGCTAGGACTGGTTCTGTTGTCTGTATTTTAATGAAGGATATTTGCTTGGATGGTAGAGAAGGATAAGACGACAGGGCCACAGGATCAGAAAAAAACAGGAGATTTGGAATTAAAATAAATCTGAGTTTCCCTGGCAAACACAAGGCCCTGAATTCAATCCCTGGTTCCACAAAAAAAAAAAAGATAAATCTGAGTTTTCGGGATAAAGCCCCCAGGCCCCGATCATGTTTAGTACTGAGATCAGGAAACTATGCAAAAAGATGGAAAAGTAAAGACCAGGAACTCAGACAAGAGAAACCACAGGAACTGAACTTTAAGTAGGGCCTGGTAGTGAACTGATTGCCTGTATCTGATCCACAGTTTTTATATGGTTGTTTTATTTTTAGATTAATTTTATTGTTACAGTTTTGATATACATAATGATGACAGTCATCATAGGGAATTTGTACCTGTACCTAATGTTTCTTGATTATTCTTTTTTTCCACATTCTCTTTCTCTCCCTTCAGCCCTTCTTCCCTTCATTTATAAAATACTTGTTTCTGTTTTTTTCTTCTACTCTGTTTTATTCCTTTTTCTCTTCCTTTCCTTCTCTCTCCTATCATCCATTTTGGTCCTTGTTTACACTTTGGATTCTCACAAGAGAAGCAGTGTGATATTTAAACATGTGTCTAAATTATTTTGCTTAAAAGTGTGATATCAGAGTACATCCATTTGCCTAAAAGGTTCTCAAGTTTATCCTTCTTACAGCAGAGTAGTGCTGCATTGTGTGTGTGAACTACCTTTTCTTTATCCATTCGTCCATTGATGGGCATCTGAGCTGTTTCCAAGATTTAGCTATTACAATTGTGCTGCTGTAAATGTAGATGTGCATATATCACTGTGCCATGATGCTTTTAATTCTTTCAGGAAGATACCAAGAGGGGCAATAGCTGAGTCAAATGGAATCTGTAGTGTTAGTTTTTTGAGGAATCTGCGTACTAATTTCCATAGTGGTTGTACCAATTTACACTCCCACCAACAGTGGGGATAGATCTTGTTTTCCCCAGAGCCTGGATAGCGTTTGTTATTGGATGATTTCTTGATGTAGGCCACTCTTTCTGGAGGTGGAATCTTAGTGTTGTGTTAATTTACATTTTTCAAGTGACTGATGATGTTTAACATTTTTTCATGTATTTATTTGCTGCTTATATTTCTTCATCAGAGAAATATATTCATTTTAGATGCCCATTTTTGGATTAGGGGTTTAAATTTGGGGGATCTTAATTTTTAAAATTCTCTATATATTCTAGGTAACAGTTCTTTGTTTGAGGAATAGCTGGTAAAATTTTTTCCCATTCTATGGGTTGTCTCTTCACTCTGTTGGTAATTTCTTTTAGTAAGTATCAGTGTTGAATGGTACTCTTGAGTCCTGGATATTGAAAAGATAGTAACAGATTCTGGTAAAAGGAAAGAGAAGTTTATCGTTTGAGGAAAGTTGTTATTCACTAGAAGAGATTTAAATGTGATGCTACATATAATTTTGTAGCTGGATTAAAAGGAAAACCTATTCCTTATCTTTTTGACTGTTTATTAAAACTTAAAAGAACAGGGGCTGGAGAGATGGCTCAGTGGTCTAAAGCACCTACTTAGAACAAGCTTAGCAAAGCATCAGGGACCGCGGTTCAATCCCCCAGCACCACAT
>NW_004524819.1:2437422-2445007 GCF_000260255.1 Octodon degus | reverse complement strand
GAATGATTTTTTCTAATGGTGTTTGTAAGTAGGATCACAAGTCTGCATCTTGTAACAGCAATTAACCACTAAGAAGAATATATGCAGTGTATTATTTGTTGAAACTGTACTTTCAATTTGATTTGAAACTGTCTCATTGCTATATGTTTATCAATAAAACTTTGAAAAGAAAAAAAAAGAAGAAAGATCTGTACTAATAGTGTTTGGACAAGATATCATGTGTGTATTTTGTGCTATGAATGACTACTACAAAGACAACAATATGCAATGTATTGTTGTAACTCTCCTACCAACCTGTTCTGAAGCTGTCACGTTGCAATTTTTGTCAATAAAGTAAATAAAAAAGAAAAAATATCCCAAAATGGTCCTGCATTTTTATCCCCCTTTTTTGTTTACTTTTGTCAGAAATGAGTATTCCTTTGCTATTCATATATTGTAGGTGTGTGAATTCAGCAAAATAACTGAATATAATCCAGTAGTCTATAATAGTAGTGAGTTATCTACAGAACTGGCAATGTCAGAAGTTGTTCACTTGAGGCTTTTACAGCTCAGCATATTAATATGGCTTTTTATACCTTGTTTTCATACTTTTCTGCTGGATAGTTAAGACCAACATGAAGCAAGACCTATATAACAAAAAATGTAACTTTTCTATCAGACAAGATATGTCAAATCCCCTCGGGATTTACCCTGAAAGCCTGTATTGCAGTTTATAGATCCTTTGTCAGTGTCAGCCATGTGGATGAGTCATGGCCATTGCTTGACCAATTTGCTCTCTGTGAAAGCATGAGAGAATGTTTTCTCTCCAGGTGACTCTCTGTAGGCACACACTACATCATTGATCACATTGCTCTGTGGCCCCATAATCTCCTTGATCAGAAAATTTGGGACACCACTGAGTTATAGGGTGTTACAGTACAGGTTCTTCTATGTCCTGAGTCCTCACTGACCTTGAAGGGCTAGGGCCAAAATGTTGGCTATCCTTGTAGCCTTTCTTTTATTTGTCTGCAAACTTAAGTTGTTAACCCTCCAGAAGAGAAGCTTAATGGTATTATTACCCTATACATAGGCTGTTGAGCTTAACATCAGTATCTGTCTGAATATCAAACACCTTAGACATAACATGGAACAGGTATTTTCTGTGAATCATTAATATGCTAAACTTTAAATTCATCCAGAATGTGAAAAAATAAAAAAATTTAAGAAATAGTAAAAAATAGAAATAAACAATTACAAATTTCTACACTGAAATTTAATCACATGCATTCTTTAGTACAAACTTGCCAATAAAAGCATAGGAAGCATCATCCAGATGCTTCTGTCAAGTTGTAAGTTTCTAAGAAGTGCTCTGTGAAGTGGAAGACCATGCCTACCAAAAAAAAGGAAAATTTGAAAACATAACAAAAACAGACAAGTGTCTGAGAGATAACACAGAAGAGGTATTTTCCAACAATCATTGATAAGCTAAACTTTAAATCCCTATAGGATGTGAAAAAAAATTAAAAAATAAAAATAAACAATTACACATCTTTATACAGAAATTTAGAAATCTAACCATATATAACATTGTAGCAGGATGTGATGTTAAGCTCAACTGCCTATGATATAGGGTAAAGTTCCTCTTCTGGAGGGTTAACAACTTAAGTTTGCAGACAAATAAAAGAAGGCCTACAAGGATAGCCAACATTTTGGCCCTAGCCCTTCAAGGTCAGTGAGGACTCAGGACATAGAAGAATCTGTACTGTAAGATCTTATAACTCAGTGGTGTCCCAAATTTTCTGATCAAGAAGATTATGGGGCCACAGAGCAATGTGATCAATGACATAGAGTTTGCCTAAGGAGAGTCACCTGGGGAGAAAACATTCTTTCATGCTTTCACAGAGAGCAAATTGGTCAAGCAATGGCTGTGACTCATTCATATGGCTGACACTGATAAAAGATCTACAAACTGCGGTACAGGCTTTCAAGGTAAATTCTGAGGGGATTTGATGGACCTTGTCAGATACAAAAGTTACATTTTTGTTATGTAGGTCTTGCTTCATGTTGGTCTTAACCATCCAGCAGAAAAGTATGAAAATGAGGTATAAAAAGTAAAGCCATATTAACATGCTGAGCTGTAAAAGGCTCAAGTCAACAACTTTAGACTTTGCTAGTTCTGTAGATAACCCACTACTACTATGGACTACTGGATTATATTCGGTTATTTTGCTGAATTCATGCAACTACAATATATGAATGGCAAGGGAATACTCATCTCTGACAAAAGTAAACAAAAAAGGGGGATATAAATGAAGGACCATTTTGTAGTGAAAAAAAATACCTGTATATACAAAATAATTAGGATAGATACACAGCTACTTTCTCTTAGTTCAATGAGAAAAAAGATTTGTACTAATAGTGTTTAGACAAGATACCATGTCTGCATCTTGTACTATGAATAACTGCTATGAAGACAACAATATGCAATGTATTAATTATTGTAACTGTCCTACTAACCCATTTTAAAGCTGTCTCTTTGCTATTTCTTTGTCAATAAAATTAATTTTTTTAAAAAAAACAAAGACCATTTTGAAAGAAAAATGAAAACCTTCCTGCAAGGGAAAAAAAGACCAAGGATCCTATTATATCAATGGGGCAACCTTTTACCTAGTTTTTCTCCAAGCATGATTATATCTGGTAATCTGAACAACTAATTTGAAGACCACAATATGCAGTATAATAACTATTACTGAATTCCATTAGTTTGATTAGTGAAATTTTGTATCATTTCTAATTTTTTTTTACTATTTTGTGTTCTCTTTTAAAAATTAGAAACAAAATCAAATGAGTACATTCCAGCCTATCCATTAGTATTATTGCAGAGATGTGGAATAGCGGTACTGCAGATGGCAGGAATTATGAAAAGAAAGCTGCCTAGATTCAGGAAAAATATGAAAAGGATATTGCTGATTACTGAGCTAAAGGAAAAGCTGATGAAGCAAAAAAGGGAGTCATCAAGGCTGAACAAGACAAGAAAAAGAACCAGGAGGAAGACGAGAGTGGGAGGAGGAAATGAAGTTGAAAAGATGATAATGATGAATATGTTAGTTGTAGGAGATTTTTTTAAATCTATAAATCATTTCACCATCCCATGTAATGCACTTCTTTCAGGAAAAAATTTTAAAATATGAAACTGTTTTTAAACTGTACCATGTTTTGTATATTTAGCATACTACCTGGTGTGTGTTTACATAACCCTATCTTGGTGGCATGTTCAGTAACCACTAACCTTGCCTGATATAGTATGAAGGTTGAACAATTGCATGGAAGTTTAAAATAGTTTTTTGTTTTACATAGCACATGTTAGTTATATATGGGTATGATAGTTTTTTCATCTTGAATTGATTCAGATGTAGTTTATACATGACTTTTTTATTCTGTTAACTAATACCACTCTAACTGCAAAACAAAAAGTTGGAGCTGTTTTGTTGATATTGTGATTGTATATACATAAATATAATTCTTACTAGTAAAAAGGTACTATAGGCTTGTGAAAATTCTGTTTGCTTGGTCATGATAATATTTCTTCTTCAACGATGCACTGTCTCATACTATGGAACACGTTCATTCATTTATTCGACCACCACGTAATGAAAGCCCCCTGTGTGCGAGAAAGTAGACAGTATTTAAGAATACAAAGTATTTATCTGTGAACAAAATAACCAGGCAAGTCCTCATAATTGAGCTTACAGATTTTTAAAACAACTTTTTTTTAGGCAGGGTCACACTAGTCTAGGTTTACCTTGAACTTGATGTTTAGCCCAGATTTGCCTTGAACTGATGATCTTCCTGGCTCAGTCTCCTGAATTCTGGGATTGCACATATGTGCTACTATGCTGAGCTCTTGGTTGGACTTACAGTATGGGGAAAATAATTTTATAAAATTATAAGAAAGTAGGTATGGGGGGCTGGGGAGATGGCTCAGTAGAATAAGCGCTTCCCTGGCAAATGCAAGGGTCTGAGTTCAATCCCCGGTTCCGCATAAAAAAACAAAAAAGTAGGTAAATTTTAAGTTTATAAATACTATAAGGGAAAGGTGCAAAATATGCTATTCTTATACCACCAGGTAGAACACCAAAAAGTGGCTATAAGTGTATCTTAAAAATAGTATGTTTTATAGTACTTCCTTGAAGTTCATTTGTTTTTTAAAATTCTTTAATTGTTTATTTCATTTTTCATTGTTCCATTTTTGGATGCTGACTTTTTCCTCTAAGGGCTTTTATACTTTTTTAAAAAATGTATTTTAGTACAAGGTCTACAGGGTCTCACTATCACAGGTCAGACTTGTAGTGATCCTTCTGTTTTTAGCCTCCCAAGTGCTGGGATTGCAGGTGCGTGCCACCATGCCCAGTCTCAGTCACTGTCTCACCATGCCCCAGTGGTGGGGCTGGCACAGCATGCCGAGGATTGAACCCTGGTCCCTGCGCCTGCCTAAGCAGGAGCTTTAGTCTGCTGAACTAGCTGGCTGCCCCCCCCCCCACAAAGGCTTTTAAGCATTAAAGTTAGAAAATATTCATATAACAGAAAAGGCTTTGATTATTCCAAGAGACTGATTTATCCTTGGGTCATTTTTTCCCAATAGGACTCTGAACTGTTTTTTCAATTTTTTGGTGTTGTGCCTATATTAAAATATAACATCTCCTAACTTGTAAGGAGACATGAATATAAGTAATTTTTTCTATCTACTAAGTTGAAAGAAAATGGTGGATGAAACTTGTTCTAATTTTTAATCAGAGTTAAAAGGTTATGTGTTATAATTTGTGTGTTTGGAGAGATGGGGGAGGAGAGAGAAAAAGAACAGGAGGGTGGGGGAAAAGGGAGGGGGAGAAAAAAGAGAAGAGATAATTTATGAGTTAGTCTAAGAAGTCTACCAGTAAATAAATGAGTTGTAGGTAATCTGAGAACTGTTTAAAAACATCATTTGTATTTAATATATGTCAATTAAATTTAATTTGGACTTATGCTTGCAGGTTGCCTGTGGTGGATGTCAAACACTAGTTTTTGCCTCTCCACGCGTTAATGTAGTGGGAGAAAGTGATTCCAATCAAATAAATGATTTTTACTTACCTGGAGCTACTTTGATGCCCTCCGACAGTCTGACCTCAGGAAACGTACTGCATAGAACTTTAGCAGCACGTCTGCGACGAAGAGAACGGGTAGAGTTGTGGCCTATGTAATAATGTGATCCAGCATTGCAAAGAAGACATGAAAAAAAACCTTTAAGTTTGAAAAAATCAAAAGTGTAATTTTAGCTAAAATTGCTAATAAAGTAATTATAGTTGAAAGCTTTTAATCCTTTAGAGGGAATTCAGAATTGATGACTTCATTAATGAGAAAGCTTAAATTATTACAAACTTGACTTGTGGACAGTGATATTATACAAAGCATCCTTTTTTAGGCCCTTTTATCACTTTAGACTGACTGCTGTTTTTTACTTGTTAATGGATTGACTTCTAATGCAACTTTTTACATACTTTCTCTTTTATTATAGTAGGACATTGAATATGAGAAGATCTACCCATGGAACAGATTTTTAATTGTACAACATAGTGTTGTTAATATAAGCATAATGCTATGTTGTATAGCAGGTCTGTAGGCCTAATGGTATATTCTTTTATCTTTTAGTTAGACCTCATGAGCAGTGGAAGGTTATATACCATAAGCAGTGAAACATGGGTAACAAATAAGAAATTCACTTTGAGAGAACTGCTCTCAATTAAATTTAGATTGTCTCCCTTTTTGCTTTAAAATTACAATTTAAATGATATCATTTTTAAAAAAGAAAATGTCAAATAACATTTAAAGGAGACATACCTTTTTTGAAAATAACTTTGAGTTCTAAAACTCATCCCTTTTTTTTTCATCCTTTTTGAAGTAAAAATGTTAAATAGCATTTTGCTATGAAAAAGTATGGAATAGCCTATCAGTGTTTTTTGTAAGTGCTATTTATATCTCATAAGCAATATTTTGTTTTGTAGGGAAAATGTGCACACTTCGTCCCCAATACGTGAAAAGTAGTTTAGGGTAACTAAGATACAGAGAGAGCAGAGTAAAATGTTTTTGAGGTCTTGGGGATTATTAAGAGGTAAATGAGCTGGGCTTGGTTGTGTATGCCTGTAATCCTAGCACTCTGGGAGGCTGAAGCAGGAAGGTTGCAAGTTCAAGTTCAGCCTGGGTAGGTTAGTGACTCAGCAAGATCCTGTCTCAAAAACAGGCTGGGGATGTAGCAGTGTAAACATCACAAAAACAGAGCAAGAAGTATTTTTGGAATGTTGGAAAATGTTGAAGTCTTTCACATAAATATTTTTAGCAACTGCAGGGAAATTTATACCAATGTTACATGAAATGTGATCTGACAGTTTATTTAACCTATTTGTTTTAAAGGAGCGATCCCCTGATAGTGCTCAAATGCTGCGAACACTACCTCGATCAGAGAGGACTGCCACATCACCTGCTTCTGTCCCTTTCAGTTTGTCTGTGAGTAATCTGTCAGAGAAAAGCACCTTGGAGCCACCTGAGTCAGGTAATGTATCCTACTCTGCCTTTTAGGAGAAATGTGTGTTTTATTCCTATTACTTTCATGTTTATCTTAAAATAATTCTCTAGTCCATTAAATTACCCTCCCCCTAATTAGAACTTGACAGCTCCCATTTGAATTCATGTCCAGGAATACCCTTACAAAAAACAAAGCACTTTCGATGGCCCTAAGAGTGACATGTAGCCACAACATATACAGCAATGTCTATACAGCAATGATTTATGTTTATGGGCTTTTCCTTTATATTACCTTTTTAAAGCCCTAAAGCAACTTCATGAAATAAGTGAGAATGTTAGTCTTCATTTTACAAATGAGAAAAGCAAGTCTTTAAGAGATTTGAGTATTTGAACACAGATTTTTCTGGACCCATGTGAAATTCCATGCTTAAGCAGTAATGCATAGTGGCTAAGAGCATGGGGTATGGAGTTTGTTTCATTTGGGCTTACATCTAGCTCTGATTTTAACTATGTGGCAGACTTAATCTAAGCCTCATTTTCCTTACCTTTGAAATGAGTTTATTAATGCCAACTTCATAGAGTGATTGTGAACATTCAGTGAGACCAGGCATGGTAAATACTTAGCATTGAGCTCAGCACCTCCAAAAACCCCCTAAAAATTTGTGATTATTAATACCTCTAACTCAGTGCCTATTTGAAATACAGATTTCATGATTTAAACTGTAATCCCAACTCTTAACATTATACATATGTTCTACATAATATTTTTACAAACATTGATGGATCTTGGTGTTGTCTGTATTTCTTTTTTTCCCATAATTTTATTGATGAACAAATAGCAATGAGACTTTCAAATCACATTGGTAGGACAATTTCAATAATTAACACATTGCATACATTCTTCCTAGTGGTCAATTGCTGTACAAGATGCGGACATGATATCCTATTTACAAACGCCATTAGAACAAATCACTCTATTCATTAAGAGAATGTAACTATATATCTATCCTAGCCACTTTGAATACACAGATACAAAATGGACATTCATCTG
>NW_004524819.1:2419837-2428822 GCF_000260255.1 Octodon degus | reverse complement strand
CTCTCTCTCTCTCTCTCTCTCTCTCTCTCTCTCAAATAAATAAAAAAAAGAACAAGTAATTTGTATGTTTTAGCCAACATATATTGTGACTTTAGTCTGCTAATGAAAATGGAGAAATAAGAAAATGGAGTAGGTTAGGTCTTGCTCAGAAGGTGACACTTTTGCTAAAACATAAAAAGAAAGCACTACACAGAGACAGTGTATGGATTTCAGGCAGAGATTTGGAGGAAATGCAAAGAAAGATGACTAGTTGGGTTAGGAAGTGATAGAACCAGTAAGACACGATGATAGTAGAGCAAGACATGGTGAAAAATTATTCCTCACTTTATTAATCAGGAGAGGCCTATTTGATTTGAATGTTTTTCTTAAGTATAGTAGGAAAGAATTAAAGGATTTTAACACATTCCCACCTGCTCAAACTACTAATGGTACATGCATGACTGTCCTATCAAACAGCTTGTACAACTGCTGGTAGAAGTGGTACAGCCATGCATAGGACAACCATGCATGTATCACCAGTGGCTCAAGCTGTCCAACAGTGAAAATATGAATTGTGATTGTGTCATGAATATGTTTAAATGGACTGATGTATTCTAGTCCAATTTATGTTTTAAGAAAAGTAGAAATTTTTCATCTTTTTGCAAGGGGTGATGGTGTAGTGTACTAGCCCAACTAGTCACCAAAGTGCAGTGGAGATGGAGAAAAGGGGAAAATTTGAAATATATTTCAGATGTACATCTAACGAAACTTGGTAAATTTACTAATAGAGTACACATGTGTGAGAAATAAACGGAGGAATCATGGATAATATATAAGAAAGTGGTTGGTTGACAAGCTTGAGGAAAAAATTAAGAATTATTTGTGAGGTACACAAATTGAAATATTAATCAAGAAGCTGAGAATGCAAGGCTAAAGTTTGGAAAAGAGCTCTGGACTAGAGATATATGTTTGAAAATAACACAGAAATGGTACAGTATTTAAAATCCATGACAGTTGCTGAAATCATTTGTTCTTTAACTCTTTAGTAGAGTCAAAAAAGAAGAATCTAATATTGTAGTTGTAAATACATCTACCATTTAGAGGGTAGAAGAGGAAGAACTAACAAAGAAACCTTTCCCAGTCTTACCAGTGGATAATGGAAGAGAAGGGAATTAGAGATTAGTGTTATGAATACACAGTACTGCACAGAGATCAAGAAAAAGAGCTCAAAGAAGCACTCTGTGCATTTGGTATCAGAGATTTCCAGTGACCTGAACAAGAGTGTTTCCAGGGGAAGATCTGAAAAGAAGCCATAGAGGTAAGAGTTGAGGCGTGAATAGGGAATGAGAAAGTGAAAAGATAAGGTATCTAGATTATTATTTTTTAGGTTTGCTCATGAGGTAACCCAACATCTGGGCTAGAAACTAGAAATTGTGGGGTCAATGGTGAGAAATATTGTAGCATGCTTCTATACCAGTGGAAATGTCCAAGATAACTTTGTAGGACAGGAGACAAGGTGGAGTGCTCTCAGAACACTAAAGAGGCTGGCATACAGAGCAATCTTTGCTAGTAGGGAAGATGCCCTTTGTTTTAACAGGAAAATTAGAATCTGGATACAAATGTAGGTGATTGTGTATGTCAACTGAGACAAAGCAGTCAGCTTAAGTGTATTACACTGGGTTTTCTAAACCTTATATTCTCTGCCCTCTATATTCTGTCTGTGTAACACTTTTCATGTTACTATTCCTTAGATTCAGTTCATTTCTTATCTACTTCACTGTCTTCAGAGAATAGCTGATGTTTCTGAAAATAAGTGAGAATTTCCTCATAACATTCTCACCTAATTTTTTGGTTTCATCTCTCAATAACCTTTGTCCTATAATACTTATTTCAATCAGGAATCTCTAAACTGTAGACAGTGGGCCAAATCTAGCCATCCATGTTGTTTTGTACATAAATTTTTGTTGGAACCAAGCAATAACCATTCTTTCATATGTTGCCTAAACCTACTTCATGCTGCGTTATTAGACATTAAGTTAAGACAAGACTATATGGTTCACAAAGCCTAACATATTTACTGTGTGGCCTTTTAGAGAAAAAAATGTGCTGATTTTAATCAAACTAAGCAAATTAGACTCTGACTTATTGAAAACAATATGGACTGCAAAGTTAGACAGATCTGAGATTGACATTGGGTTCCAGAAAGGTCATTGAAGTTTATTTTCCTGAATTTGTAAAATGAAATATAACACTGACTTTTCTTGTTAACCTAGCATGTATAAAGGACTGTGTTACTATCACACAGAAAGCCTTCAATACAAGCTACTTCCCCATGTGTCCTGTTTTTCCCTGCTCCTTTGTTTATTATGAATGGGCTTCATTTTTTTTCCTGTTTCACTTCCGTTTTTCCCTATCTGTTAGAATGCTACTCTGTGTGCCTCTGTAGTGAAAACTTTCCTGATTCCAAATATTTGCATTTGATTTTTCCCCCATGTCATGTGTTTTGCATTGCCTGTAAATTCAATAACATGTAGCAGTTACAACATTGCATATATCAGCTGTTGTACACTATAAATAATAAAATCAAAATAATTAACATTTGTTGCCTCTGCATATTATTACTACCTCACATGGAATAAGCACTAAATGCCTGTTATTTTTTGTGTCTGCATGTCCCCACAAAGCCTCACGCTATCATGGGTGCAGGCTTTTCAGAGGCAGCTGAATCTAGAGTTTGTAATTGGTTCATTGTCTAGTGGGGGTGTGAATGCTACAGCTGCTCTAGGGTGGGTAACCTTTGTAAAGTATAAGGGTCGGAAAAGAGGCTTGCTCCAATCCTTTTTGGTCTTGTTGCTTTTTCTGTCTTTCACCCCCATCAACTATTGCTTCTCTACCCCACCACCCTGCCTTGGAGCCAGGTGATTTCAGATTGAAACCTCCACAAACTGCGGGTGGGCCACATAAACCTTTCCTTACTTAACTTTGCATGTCAGGTATTTTGTCTCAGCATGAGAGAAAAGTAACTAAGACAGTGACTGCTTGTTCATACAATTGAATCAGTTTAAAAGAGAAAGGTCATGGTAGTCTACCATTTTAAGCAAAGACTTAATTAAGGAGCTCCCCTTAAATAAAAGGACAGGTGATATAAAAGAATATAGTGAGAAATTGGGGAAAATATAATGTTAAATAGAGCTTATAACTTTTAATTATCTGCTTTATAATTTGTAACTTGGATTTTTTGGTGATGGGTCCTAAACAGCTTAGCTGGGTTGTTCTGGCTCAGGGTCTTTCATAGAATTGCAGTTATGCTCCCAGATAGGGCTACAGTTTATCTGAAAACTTAACTGGCACATGGTCATTGATAGTAGGCTTTATGCCCTCACCATGTAGGATTCTCTGTTCACAATTGTTCACCCTAGAGGAAAGGATGAGAAAAGTGAGAGAGACAGAAAGACAGAGACAGAGATAGAAGAGAGAAAGAGAGAGATTACACGAGTGTAACCAAGACAACTGCTACAAAGATAGCACAATATGTTTACATTCTTAAGTTCACTGTACATATAGATACCAACCTAGTACAATGCAAAAGGGGTGTTTCTTAAGGTAAGACTGTTGGGCAGGCTGACCTCCAGTGCTCTATATCTGGGTAGTATTTATCCCAAAGGAAGTGTTTGCCTGTCCCTATGAATGAAACAGTTGTTATTTCAGTGCTAAGTTTTGAAACTTGTAGAGTGTTTTAAAGTCATATTATTCCTGTGACTGACTTTTGCTTAACTCCTACCTTGATTAAATGACCTTTGGTAAAATTGCAGTCATGGTCTGTACTACAAATAATTTCTAATTTTTTGTACATTCCTTTTTACCTTCCTGTTGAAATATGGATTTTTTTCCTTTTAATCATTCAGATGTTTGTCAAGATAAGGTGACAGAAGACAGAGGGACAGAACAGTTTTCAGCAGCAGACTCAGAAAGCCTGGGAGAAACTACTGATGTTCTAAATATGGTGATAACTTTCTATCTATCTAGATATTAATTTGATTTGAATTTTAGTTCATCATGTTTATGTTTGCTATCTATATTCTTTAAGAAGCTTCTGCTTTCTGTTTTATTTTGTTAATAACCAACTTTAGGTATAACTTATATAATAAAATTGTTTCTGTTACATCAGGATGGCAGCTGAGAGATGTTACTATCTGAAAAATTATGCATTCACTTTATTTATATGAAATATATGTATATGTAATTATACATATAGTCTATTTTATAACTTGTTTTTTATTTATTTCAGACACATATGATGAGCCTGAACACCAATGACAAGTCATTACAATTTTCACCAGTTCAAAAACAAAAGGTATAATACGGAGAGTTGTTTTTATTATAATGAATAAGAACAGTTTATTTTTCTTAGAAATATTTCTGGGAAGAACATAAGAAAGGTAAGCATTTACTTTAGTATTAAGAAAATAGAGGAGTACAATGTAAATGACCTCCTTTTGTCTTGTTCTGTTGGTATGTATTTTCTCTGCTACAATAAAATTGATAGAATTGCATTGTTGGGGTAGTTGCAGTGTTTTTATTTTTAAGCAATAGATTACAATTGCAGTTTTTATTTATATGAAGAGGCTACTATTTATAGGATTAGCTTGCTGACCTTGGTAGAATATGACTTTGATAGAAGATTGATTTTCCTGGATGATATTAACATCTTTTCTAGTTTAAAATGTTGTGGTTTTAGTGAAAAAATTTGGTAATCATGTTTCCAATTTTTGGATTTGGTTTTATGAAGGATTGAATAGCGTAGAAACAAGATTAAAGTAAATTTGAAAATTAAAGATCGCTCATGAATGAGAGAGTTTTAATTAATAACAAATAGCAAGAAGGAATAACCTGATTTTCATAATCCTGGAGAAATAAAGACCTGCCCTGAAATTCTTTCTTTTCTTGGCCTTCAGGGCCAGTGGAGAGAGATGATGAGGTGTTTGGGGATTAGGAAAATAAAGCAGGAAAATGTAAATTGAGGGTGAAAGGCTATAAAAAAACCATTTAATTATATTGCTAGCACATATGCTGTTATTCTATAAGTCCTGAAAACCAAAACCAATAAAAATTAAGAGAATCTTGCTAAATTTCTTGTGACTTTTCTTTTTTCCTGATACTCTGGGTTATACTAAGGGAAGGTGGATACATTTAGAAATGAATTCTGAAAGTTGAGCTTTGAACTATATTTCTTTGGAAAGAACTTTCAAGTTAAAAGACTAAAGAACAAAAAATAGAACAGTAAAGCACTTTTATGTATGCATATATATTATTTTTGTTGTTTATTGATACAATTTAGATATACATAGTGGTCACACTCATCATAGAGAACTTTTACCTGTTCATGATATATCTTAGTTCCCCGTTTCCTCCCTTTCTATCCAATACCTTCAACCTTTTTTCCCTTCCTAATTTATAAAACTTTATTTCCATTTTATCTTTTTTCCCCTCATTTTTAAATTATACCTTCCTTTCCTGTTCCCATTGTTTTGAACCAGTTTTTCCTGTTTCACAATATGTGTTATACTTTTTGATTATTTACATTTTCAACTTTTCCCACCAGAGACACAATGGGGTGTGTGTTGTGTGTGTGTGTTCCCCATAGTCTTTTTAGGCATTACTAGGACTTGTTTAACTGAGCTAAAGGTGTTTGTTATACAATACTATTACCATACTATCAATATATGTTAGCTTATTTGGTAATTTGTCCTGTTTTAATAATTTCTTGGGGGAAAAGATAAACCTCTTTGTAGGCCTTTTTCATCACATTTTATAAATTATACTTAGTAAGGTTTTACCACCCAGAGACCTAAATTTAGATCTTAATGTTTGCATTCAGTTTTATACAAATCTTATATTTTACTCTGAACATTTTTCGTTAGTGATTTTTTCATGTCAAGTTGTTATATTGAATATATCATAATAGATAAAAGCAAGAGAGTAAAAAATGTGAAAATCCATATAAAGATTTTGCTGAGAAAAAATGCATCCTTTATTACTTATTATATAATTTGAAGTGTTTATACTTTACATTTTAGTTGTTCTGTAGGAATCAGCTATTTGTTTAATTTTTATTTTTTTCTGTGAATTTCATGGGTTCAGGAAACCAAAATTATAAATGAAAGAAGGATACTGATAGTATAAAACATGCTGAGCTGCAAGAACAATGTAAATTTTAAAAAGTAATCTTAATAAAACAGTCTGGAAATGAATCATATCTGTATTAATTCAGATTAAGGGGCAGAGATAAATGTTAATTGTATTGTGATTAATGGAGAAATTAATGCAGGTATTAATAATTGAAAGTTAAACACATACATATTATTGAAACAAAATTAGATATTCCATAGACCTAGAGAGTGACATAAATTATTCCTAAAGAAAAGTAGACCTCAACAAAATGATTAGTAAAAGTAGATATTTTTGTTTTCTTAGTAAAACTTATAAAAATGTAAAATCTTGGCAGAAATACTTTATAGATAATGTTACTTTTGTGTATGGACAGTTATATGACAATTACTTCAAAACATTTACAGAAACAAGACACAGTTGAGAAATTGATGCAGCGAACATCTTGTACTGAAAGTGATGATAGCAATGAATGTGAAAATGAAGAGTTATCAGAAATGAAAGAAGGGAAAGCACATAAACAGGTAGTGAAAGGGATCCTCATGATGCAAGAATCTGAGACTTCAGAAGCAGAAGGAAGTCCTTCCCCATCCTTTTCAGATGAGGAAGTAGATAATGGCTCAGACCAGGGGGGGCTTCAGATCCACACCAATGAAAGCTGTATGCAAAAAGAGGTATTTAGTCATGAAAATAAAAGCAGTGTTGATCAACTTGATGCTAAAGAAATAGAAAAGGAAAATGATGGACAAGAAATAATGTCTGAGAAGAAAACAGAGCTGGTGGAAGTGGCAGGTCTGAATGATATAAGAGAAGGGGAAGAGAATCTAAAATGTGTGAAATCTGATATATTATATGATGATTTATCAGATAACGACATGAATACTGAGAAGGAAGAACTTGAGGGTTTTGTTAAGGAAAGGAAAAGTAGAAAGCAAGATATGATCTTTGACAGTGAAAGAAAATGCATAGAAGAGCCAGAGAGTTATGTGAAATATGAAAGCCACATTCAGCGGAGGAAAGTTGACAGTTTCCTGCAGCCCAGGTCAATAGAATTTGGTAGTGAAGATGATGATGAAGTTGAAACTGACCTTAATTTGTGGCTCCAAAGACAATTGAACAAACAAGAACTTGATTCTAAATTCAGATCATCAAATTTCATGGCCCAATATAATTTTAAGTATAACGACTTGCCAGTGATACCAGAGGAAGAGGAAGAAGCAGAGAATTTAGAAGAAATCATAGTCAAGGAGCAAGTGGTAGAGGCACATAAGAAAATTGTGGAGGTTCAAGGAGGAAGAAAAGAGGAAACAGAAACCCTGTCAGATGACTATACAGACAGAACAGAGGTGAGTGAAGGCAAAAGAGAGTTAGGGGGAGAGGCAAAGGACTGGACTGAAGATGGAGGCGACCAAATCTGTGAAGAGGGTAGATCAGGAGTAGAACAGTGGCACAGGGATGAGGGGCATAAAGACAAGGCAGCAGCAGAAATAGAGAACAGATTGTCTAAGGAAGAGAAGGATCTAGATGAGGAAGACAAATGGGAAAAAGAAGATGATGAAGAGCAGGAGAAATTGGAGAGAGGTAGAGGGTACCAGGAAGGAAGAAACCAAGGGATAGAAGAAAGAGACGTAGAGGAGCCAGGAGAGGGTGAAGAAGAGGAGGAACAAGGGGAGGAGAAAAAGGGAGGAGGAAAAGAAAGAGAAGGGGCAGAAAGAGCAAGTGAAGAAGAGGAAGAGGAAGAAGAGACAGGGAGGGGAAAGAAGGAAGTGGGGAGAGAGGCTAAAGGTGATATAGAGAAGGAAAGAAATAGAGAAAAAGAAGGAGAGATGAAAGAAGGAGAAAGGGAAGGAGGGGAAGAGGAAGGAGAAGGAGCAGAAGGTGAGGAAGAGGAAGGAAAGGGGGAAGAGGAAGGGGAGAATGAAGAAGAGGAAGAAATTAGGGCAGAGGAAGAAAGGGGTGATGAGGGAGATGAAGAAACAGAGGAAAGAGAGGAAGAAGTGGAGGAAAGAGAGAATAAAGAGGAAGGAGAGTGGAGAGAGGGAGAAATAGATGAAGAAGAAGGAGAAGGGGAGGAAAAAGAGGAAGGGGAGGAAGGAGAAAGGGGAGAAGGGGAAGAAGAAAAGGAAGGAGAGACAGAAGGGGAGGAAGAGGGAGAAGAGGAAGGGGAGGAAGGAGAGGGAGAAGGGGAGGAGGATGGGGAAGAGGAGGAAGAAGAGGAAGGGGAGGAAGAAGAGGGACAAAAGGAGAAAGAGGGGGAAGGGGAGGAGGAGGGGAAAGGAGAGGAAGAAGAGGAAGAGGAGGAAGAGGAAAAAGGGGAGGAAGAGGGAGAAGGGGAGAAAGGGAAAGGGGATGAAGGAGAGGGGGAAGAAGAGGGGGAGGAAGGAGAGGGGGAAGGGGAGGAAGAGGGGGAAGAGGAAAGGGAGGAAGAAGGGTCTGAGAAAGGGGGGGAAGAGGAGGAGGAGGAGGAGGAAGAAGAGGAAGCGGAGGAAGAAGGACAGAGGGAGAAAGAGGGGGCAGGGGAGGAAGAAGGGGAGGAAGAGGGGGAAAGGGAGGAAGAGGGGGAAGGGGAGGAAGGAGAAGGTGAGAAAGAAGGGAAAGGAGATGAAGGAGAGTGGGAAGGGGAGGAGGAGGGAGAAGAGGAAGGGGAGGAAGGAGAGGGAGAAGAGGAGGAAGAGGAAGGGGAGGAAGGAGAAAGGGGAGAAGGGGAAGAAGAAAAGGAAGAAGGAGAGGAAGCAGAGGGGGAAGGGGAGGAAGAGGGAGAAGAGGAAGGAGAGGGGGAAGGGGAGGAAGGTGAGGGAGAAGGGGAGCAAGAGGGGGAAGATGAGGGAGATGAAGGAG
>NW_004524819.1:2400675-2419737 GCF_000260255.1 Octodon degus | reverse complement strand
AAATTGGGGGAAGGGGAGGAAGAGGGGGAACAGGAAGAAAAAGAGGAAGGGGAGGAAGGAGAAGAGGAAGGGGAGGAAGGAGAAGAGGAAGGGGAGGAAGGAGAAGAGGAAGGGGAAAGAGAAGGGAAAGAAAACAGGACAGATGGAGGAAACGAGGAGGAAGAGATAGACAATAAACAAGGGAAATATCAACAGGAAAGTAAAATGAGTGAAGGGCAGAGTGATACAGAAAAGTCAAAGGTGAGCAAGATAAGATCTATGAAATATAACAAACATAGAACAGATCAAAGAAAGCTGATTACTAAACCAGAGGGAAAGGGGATGGAGCAAAGGTTCAGAATGTCAGAGCAGCCAAAGCAACTTTTAGACAGTGTGCCACCAGGTTCCAAAAAATTCTGGAATAATGTATTACCACATTATTTGGATTTGACTTGACTATAGCTGGCCAAATCATGTGAGTGTCTTTCATGTAAGAGATACTCTTTGCATTTTATTAAATTAGTTTTCTATCATGGTTATTTTAAATGTAGTAAAGAAACAAGTGCCAGGTGTGGTGGTGCATACCTAGCACTACGGAGGCTGAGGCAGGAGGATTGCTGAGAGTTTGAGGCCGGTATGGTCTACAATAGTGAGCTGAAGGCCAGCCTGAACTGCACAGTGAGACCCTAACTCAAAGAAAAAAAACTATTGGCAGTTTTCTTAAGGTATTAATGGCCACAGAAATCGCTGATAAATTTCAGTTTCTCTTACACTGATAGCTTTTAGTATTATAAATCTTTAACTAGAAAATATTAAAAAGCTATATCAAATTATTAACCTTGTACATTCTTCATTGAAGGCAGATTTAAAAAATAGTACAGATCCTGCCTGTAATCCCAGTCCTGGAATAGCTGAGGCAGCCAAAGGATCACCTCGAATTTAAGGCCAGCCTGAATTGCATAGCAAGACCCTCTCTCAAAACAAAAAAACCAGATCCTTAAGGGCTGCCAAAACTTCTGACTTCTTATAAATTTAATTAACACATGTTAAAAATCTTTGATTATAGTTTACCTATCACATAGAATAATTTTATAAGAATGGATGGAATTCTGAGATGAAAAAAAGGAATGCTTCTGTTATTTTATCTGTCTTGATCTATTTTGACCAAAATCTACAAAGTGATAGCTATGTTAAGTGTTTAGATCATAATAATGTGATCTCTCTATATTACTGTCTAGGCAGATGTCAGTATAATGAAGTACAAATAAGCTATGTATTATCTGAGAATATGTAAAATTTTTAAGTGTTTATCAGCTGAAGTTACTCAAAGAGCCTCAGTTTTCTCATTTGTAAAATGCAGTAGAAGAGATGATGTGACTATAGTCTCTTCTAACTCTTAAATTCTTTTCATTTTGGCAGGCTGATTTGTACTATCATTTTATTTGTATAAAAACTTTTGAAGAAAAAAACATACTTTAACATTTTACTCTTAAAATATTCTGATAGATTTAATGCCTCTGTCTTTTGTAATTCTGTATTTCTAAAATCTTCTAAGTTCTGAGCTATCACTGTCGTGTTAGAACCCTCATTCCTCATATCTGTTATGTGCCCTCAAAGTATTCTTTATTAGAAATTATGTAATTCTCACTTTGTTACATGTTAGAATATTTCAAGTAAAATAAAGATTAAAGATTAAATGTATGCAATCAGTAATTATTTGTGAAAAGTTAATATTAGATATTGCATTTTAGAGAGGTTAGCTTTCCACTAAAGTAATTTCATTCCTTCTTTATAAAGTTTTCAATATATGTGATGCAGCTAGTTTGTTTGATTCTTGTGTACTCTTAGCTCCTTTCTCAGTTTATCTCCTTTACCAGTTAGTCACTTCCCTATCTGAACATGAGGGATTTATTGCACTTTTATCAAGGAAGATTTTGATGGTAAACTCCCCTGTGAATTTTGTGTAATTGAATTCTTTGTACATTTGCTTCCCTGTGAATGAGAAAGACTGTAAGAAAAAGGACTAGAGTTAAATGAAGTAAAGAATTTCCTGGGAATAATTGCAAATTGTATCTTAGCTGGAAGGATTTCTGGAAACTTTTCACTAACCAAATACCATGCTACTTCAGTTCATAAGTCATTCTTTATGTGATTCAGGTTTAATGGTTAGGTTCCATGTTAACCTTATGAGGAAATTTAATTCAGTTTTTGTCCAGTTTGGTTTGAGGCCATTGAGAGGGGCTGGGGATATAGCTCAGCAGCATAGCACCTGCCTGGAAAGTATGAAATCCTGAGTTTGATTCTTGGTGCCAAGGGGGAAAAAAACCAGAAAAAGCTGAAAAAGAGACTATTGAGAGAATTGAGTGTGTGAAGCAAGGTATCACTTTCATTGATTTGCCATTGCAGTCCTTGACCACATTCTGATACATCCATTAAGTATTTTTAGAGTAGAATTTATACTATGTTAATGTGTATGGGCCAAATATTGTTGTTTAAAAGTAGACTTCAAGTATTTTAGTAAGATGCATGACAAATAGAATTCATAAAGTCAACTTATAAGGACACTCCACAAAGAAGAAAAACGCTTAGACTCAAGTTACTAATGTTAAAGGTAGGGGTATTTATGTTCCATTTGGGAGATAATCTACCACAAATACTGAAATTGTGTTCTAAAGTGTACCAAACTCAGGTTTTTTTTTTTTTTTTTTTTGTAAGGGTCTACAGGGTCTCACTGCATAGATCAGACTTGTAGATCTGCCTGTGTCCAGGCTCCCAAGCACTAGGATTACAGGCACGCACCACCACACTCAGTCTCAATCACCATCTTGGTGCACCCAGGGGGCGTAGCTGGCATGGCACATCGGGGATCAAACCCTGGCTGCTGCGTCTGCCTAAGCAGGCACTTAACCCATTGAGCTGTTTGGCCGGCCCTTCAATTTCAGTTTTGAACTTTTTTTTTTTTTTTTTTTGTACTCAAAATTAAACTCAGGACCTCATACTTCCCAAGCAGGCACTGTGCTGCTGAGCTATATCTCTGCTCTAAGTTTTGAACTTTTAAATAGCATTTCTTACCCATTTCCCTGGCCAGCATCTCTAGAGGGAGTAGCTCTGGCGAGCATAGCATTCAAGTCAAGCAAACACTGGCCTAGTCATGTTAGACCAGTGCCCTAGTGTAGCTTCATACTTTGATATTATATGAACCTGGATTACTTTGTTAGCCTTTGCAGGCCTTTGTTTCTTCATCTGTAAAAGTATAGAATTAGAATGGGTGATCTAAGTCATTCTATAGAAACACTAGCTAGAGCTTTGTCAGAACCAGAATTACTGATATGCCTTTTCCTCAGTAGTCATGAGTCATCCAGATCAACCTACTTATAAGTAACTTATAGTTGCAGTGATCCTAAACACCATTGCCACTGTCTGTGCCCACTGTGCTGTGAAGGTTTATTTAATCATATGTGTCAGACCTAGTGCTTCCTAATGTTAATGGAAAGTTTATTAGTGGTTAATGGTGGGATTGCCTAAGGGATGGAAGTGATTTAAATATTCATAACTCATATATCTTAGAAGAGGAAGTGAAATTAAGAATGAGGTCATTTTGTCCCTCATGAGTTACATTTGGTTATATACATTAAGATAATTGGTTCATTCTTTGTTGTTCTCATCCATTGGTTGCTCAAGCTTTTACTGTAGTTTATTACTGATCATTGCTAAGGGAAGTGTGAGTTGTATGTGTAGAACCACTTGAGTTACAGTTTCCTAATGAGGACTCTGGCAGACAAAGACTTTAAGGTAAGCTACAAAGGAATACCCAGAAGCCCCTGCTGCTGAACAGCAGCACTGGAGGTGAGTATAACTGAAATGTCCTTTATTAATTCATTGTAGAGATAAACTTGCTATTCATGTATATATAAAAGATAAAATGCACCATGGAAGAAGGTGCTGTAATCCCTTGCTTCATATTTTAAACTCAGTGGTAGTATCTGACATGGCTTAATATTTAGTTTATGTTATTCATTCAACAAATATTTATGTAATAAACACCAAAGAGAAACTTCAAGTCCGGTAGATCTCAAGAAGTGAGAACAGCTTACAGTCCACTTCCTGCGACCCTGTTAGCAGACAAGAACATTAGGTATATATTCTCCAGAGAATACCAAAGTAGCTCTATCTTAAATATTTCTTAAAAGTCCCTGCTGTCTCCTGGTACCCCTATGTTCTTATCCAGGGCTGGCCAAAGATAAAAGCATGGCCTAAAGTCTATGATTTTTCTGCATTAAATCCTTTAATGAGAAGTGTTTCATGTTTTAGGTATGCAGTTAATAAGATACCGCCTCTGATCTCAAGGAACTCTACATTGAGCAGGAAATTTACTAGTGTAGTAGAATATGTTAGAGTGGAACTTCAGTTATCACAGAGAAAAGTTAGGAAAGGGCCTCCTAGAAGAGGGTGGGGAAACTTGAATTGAGTCATGTCAAGTAAAATATAATCACACAAAGGGCCCAGGGGAATGAGGGCTTTCCAGGGTTATGGGAGTCATGTGTGAGTTTGGGATAACAGCCTAGAGTATACTTTTGTCTAAGAAAGGCAAAAGGATTCATGTGCTTCTGAATCGTGTTAAAGGTATGAACAAGTTGACTATACTTGAATTTTTTATAAAATCATTATGGCAGCAATATAGAGGGTATACTTAAAGGTGACAGGGGTAGCTCAGGGACCCTAGTTATGGGGCAGTTATAGTAGACTAAGTAAAGAATGAAGGGAACCTGAATTAGGACAGTGGCAATGAAGACTTGGGGACCTTAACATGGAAAAAGATTTAGAGGTAAAATTAAGTCGCTGGGCAGGAGGGGGAAAGCAACCCTTTTTCATTTTTGGCCTAAAGAACTGAGTTGAAAGGGCTGTTCACCAAGATTGAAAACAGGGGAATAGGAGTATGGAAGACGGCCTTGAAATTGGTGATGTTTGGATGATTACTAGGAAATGTTCATTAAGATGATATTTTTATGTGTCTGGAGCTCAGGGGAGTAGCTGAATATGACCAGTTTATATTCATAGCTAAAACTGGATTTGTATGAGAGGAGGTGTTTTTAGTATGAAAAGAACTGAAGAAAGAATTTAGGTGCCAGGGAGATGGCTCAATGGAACAAGTGCTTCCCTAGTAAGCGCAATGGCTTGAGTTCAATCCCTGGTTCCACCAAAAAAAAAAAAAAAAAAATTAGGAAAAAAAAAAAAAAAAAAAAAAAAGAATTTAGGGAAACATCAATATGTATGGGGGAGGTGAGAAAACAAAAGTAGAAAAAGAGGTGGCAGACCTTCACCTATGGTAGCAAGATGCTGTCCAAGCTGAGGAAGGGATTTCTGGGAGGAAAGAGTAGTAGAAGCTATAGTGAAGACCTTTAGGAGGAGGCTTGGTAAGAGAACCAGGGAAGAACCCATATTGGCAGTAAGGCATGAGATCTAGAAAGTCTGCTTTTATGGAGGAGTAGAATTGTTACGAACTCTAAAAACTAAATATCAGATATAAAGTATACCAGGCATGTTTTTCAGTTTAGGAAGGGAGATTTATATTCCAGAATCTCTGGGGAAAACATCCTTCATTTTTATTTGCTGTTAATGTGTACAGTGGTACATAAGAATAGGATCTTATTGGTGGGAGCTTATGAACCAAATGAACTCTGTGATGGCTTAAGCATTAGTGAAGGGAAAAACATACAGTTGTGAAGGCAGCCCTTCTATACTTTAAATTATCTTGGGCAGAGTTCAAAAAGATTGTGGAATCTGGAGTATAGAACACATAAATCCAAACCCCAGCTGTCCACTGTAGCGACCTGGGAAAGGTTTTAGTTTTTTATATTTTTTGTTGGTGTTTGCTTTTATACCTTTCTGCATCAGATTTTCTCTCATTTAATAAAGGAAGGGTGTTTTGATAATTAAGTTACTTTCACATCTGGGATGTTACAGGTACTTAGAAAATGATAACCTATATCACTCATGCTCTCATCTCATCAAGTCAGGGACAAAGTTGCATTCAAAAATCTCCAAGTTACTGAAGTGTATGGATTTAATCCTATGAACTTGACTTCTATTTAACTACAACTAAAAAATTATTTATAAATATAGATCTGTGGGAATGATGTGAATTTTGATGATGATGATCTTTAAGCATGAGGAAGAATGAAGCTCTTATACACCACACATAGGTCAGTAATGCCCCTTAAAATGGGAAGCATGCATGTGGTAGTACTCAACACATTTCCCTTTGTGTTCTAACACTGTTTTCAAAATACATGAAAAAAACTTCCATAAAAAGTATAATAAGAGGGGCTGGGAAGATGGCTCAGTGGAGTAAGTGCTTCCCTGGCAAGCACAAGGGCCTGAGTTCAATCCACGGTTCTGCAAAACAAAACAAAACAAAAAAAAGTATAATAAGAAATAAAGGGCCGGGGAGATGGCTCAGTGGAATAAGTGCTTCTCTGGCAAGTGTGAGGACCTGAGTTCAATCCCCGGTTCTGTAAAAAAAAAAAAAAAAAAAAAAAAAAAAAAAAAAAAAGAAGAAATAAATTGTTAAAGGAAAATGGTGAGAAATCATAAAGAAATCTGAAAATGAGAATAACAGTGTCTACTGCCAATATATCCTATAGCCTGAATATTTGATTCTTTCATTTTTGTGGGCTTGCATACCAGAGTCAAAGTGAAATATTTATAGTGGTTAAAATACAGAATTAAGAATGAAATAAGGGATTGGTGCCTAAAAAGAAGGAAGCCTTTGTAGATTAAAATCAGATGTCATAAGAGGCCAAGAATTTAGACATCACAGCTGGTAGCCCATGGGTGTGGTCTGAACTTTAGACTTAAATGTTTGCTATATACAGTGAATTTTTTTTTATTTGAATAGGTTGCCAACAATGAAGTTTGAGGAGACTTCATGTCTTTTGATGTTTCTTGGAAAGTTTGAGAGTGTGAGAGCATCCACCCTGAAACAGGCATTAAGATGCACAGAGGCTCCTCTAGAACTATTCCCCTGGGAACCCGTGGCTGCTTCCCATAAGCACACAGCTCCCTTTTCATCCCCTGCCCTACCCTACTGGGTTCCTGGCTCAGAAAAAGAAATGTAGACAAGAATAGAACAAATGAATGAATACTTTAGATGAATAATTTTCTAATGGTATTACCTGGGACATTATAGCAAAATATGCTCAAGATTCTTGATTTTTGACAGTCCTCAAAGCATGCTAGGTATTCTTAGTTTTTTATGGAGGAGCCTTTATAAGATTACTTATTTATATACAAATATAATACAGTATTAGCTTATTTTTTCCTCTGTAAGTGGTTTTAAATCTTCACACTAACTCTGAAGAAGATGTTGCTAATGTTGTTTTCCCATTTTATAGCCTATACCATATATTAGGTGCCAGGGTAAGGTCATGAATGATAGAACAAGGATTAGAAGACAGTGGTTAGCCTTTGTACTTCATGTCCTTCCCATTCCTCACCACTGTGTCAGTAATAATTTCTAGTATAATTAAAACATGAATTGGAATGTTAACTTCTTGTCCTAAACAAAACAAAACAAAAAACCCCTCTAAAAACTGTAGTTTAAAATATACACTATCCTGCTTAGTAAAACTTAGATATAAATTTTTATTCTTTGTTAACCTATTTGGAGAATATTTTGTACCCTAAATGACACTGAAACATTGTAAGTCCAGAATTATAGCGTAAACTTTTATGCTTTAGATTTTTATGGGGCTTGTGTTCTTTTACTTTAAAAAATATAATACATGGAGAAAACTGTATATCACATATGTGTATAGCGCAGTGTACTTATTGCAAACTCACTGCACTCAACAACAAATCATTAGCATACAAATGAAGAAAAAAACATATCAGCTCTCCAGAAGTTTCTTCTTTTTCGACTTCTTCCAGTCATTTCCCATTTCCTCTGTCAGGGTAACCACTGTGCCAACTTCTAATATCAATCTCTAGTTTGTAAAGCATGCAGTATAATTGGGAGGGTGCAGGTGGTGGCTGGGGCTAGAGCCTGAGATCTCATACATAGTAGGCACGCACTATTCCACTGAGCTACAACCAACCCTGTGATTGTATTTTTAAACAAACTGAAACATCACAAGAAATATGGCTGTTTTTTTTTGTTTTTGTTTTTTGTTTTTTTTTGGTGGAACTGGGGATTGAATTCAGGCCCTTGCGCTTGCCAGGGAAGTGCTTATTCCACTGAGCCATCTCCCCAGCCCTGAAATATGGGTATTCTTGATAGTCCCCATTAAGATCAATAAAAAGTGTTGCTCTGGGCCAGACCAATGACTGCAGTTCACTGTAGTTTTTTGAAACAAGTGCCTTTTATGAGAGGACAGACCCATTTCTTTTCTGTGATCCTAACATAAGATACATACTTGACCATTCCAAGGTACCTCTTTATCATTAGATTGTACATAAACTTATCCTTTCTTTTTATAAAATGACAGTATTCTGCTAATGTCTCCTCAAATGTTTCAATTTAAAGGTAAGTACTTTCTGTGATTTAAAGTATTTGTTCATACATGTATAGAATAATTTTCAGTATGGTTAATAAGTGCAAAGTGCTAAAATTAATGTGAATTTTGATGAAAAATGTCATTTTCTAACAGCTTTCTCAGACTTAGAAAATGATATATTTCCAATAGTTCTGTGATAAAGTTTCTTAGTCATTTAGTGAAATTATAGTCCATTATAAGTAGTGTATTTTGTTTCTAAAATAAGGTAAAACTTCAAATTCTTGTTTATTATAGCATGATATTATGCAATGATAACATTAATACCCAATTGAAGTTGACCCAGGTGCTAGATTAAATTTTTCAGGTAAGAACTATATTAGGAGCCCCTCTGACTGACCCTCCCTCCGTGAGACAGAAGTACATAGTCTGAAATTGTGTCTCAGAACTACTCTAAGTTGCTTTTCATTTATGTACTTCTGTGAATGCGTCTTTTAACCATAAGTTTCTAATGTAGTAATCTTGCTTTTCATTCCACAATATACACTATAGGTCACCTAGAGGGAAAATCATGCAGGAAAAATATAAAATTTTAAAGATCACTTGTAAATGGTTAATCTTACCTAATATAACTTCAAAAAGAAACTTACTATAGGATAAAAACTAAAACTGTTTTCTGCCTGTACTTAATAATCATTACATGATTTACTCTCCGTCTGTCAAATGTTTAGACAAGTTATTTTACAATTTGAATTGGCTAGATAGTAGCCGGCTAAAGTTTGGCCTGTGCTTGGTTTTCCCTCTGCTTTTAATATCCAAGAGCAAAGTATTTAAACTGTCAATGTCATATCTTTTTTCTGGAATATAAGTAGTTGTACTTAACTCTCACAAATGTCATTGAATTCTACTTCTAAAAGGATCCTAAATCCTTATGTTTTAGAAACTGAATATAATAGACATAATTGTGTTACAATGCTGGAGTAAATAGAATAAAAAGCTTTTTACTTCTCTCAAATTTAAAAGGAGTGCTAAGAGACATCTTAGAGAAAATATTAATTTGTTTTCCATTTAGGCCTAGCCACAGTTAGAGTTTTGGGAATTCTAGTAATTGACATCGAATAGCATGCATAAAATTTTTGGTAATGTATTTATCTTAATATGCAGTATTGATTATACAACATTTTATTTCTACAACTTCTGTATGTGATTTAATCTACATGTTTTAATTGGTGTAAATTGAGACAGCAGGATCAAACCTTTTACAAAAGAAAATCTTACTCTTCTTTGATAATTAATTTTGTCACAGGATCAAGAATTTTCAGAAACTGAAGACATACAACCAGAAGACATGGATAAAGACATTAATGTCAAAAATCAGAAAGATAACGTGAAATCTGTGGCTGATGATGAAAAAGAAGCATCAGAAAATATTGACGTTGACTCAGCTATTGTTGACAAAAAGGTATAAGAATAGGTGCTTTAGTCCCAAGATCCTGCCTAAGAAAGACATATTAGGACCCTTGGTCCCTGAAGGAGCCAGAATCTACTTTCTTTTGGGAGGACAAATACTTCTGTGCACAACTTCCTGTGCCTTTGGCTTTTATGAATCAAGCAAATGTCTCTAGTGAACTTTTCTCCCTATTTGGTAGCATTCTATTTCCTGCACAAATGGGAGTCAAATGGTTTGGTCCAGGATATTATGTTATTGGGTGGAGCATAAAACAAAGTTGGGCAGCTGGTATTTGAAATGTTAAAGGCACAAATTTAAGAGTCCAGGTGCAGGTAGCAGAAATGAAATCCATTGTATATACTGACAAAGTTGGCCACAATAGTATTTGAGGTTGTGATCAGTTTGTGATAGGTGCAATGCAGATGAAAGTATACGTAGAATGAGAGGAAATGTCACTAAGGAAACAAAGATCATCTTGAAAATGAAGCCATGAGTACCCAAATATGTCTCCTCCATTTGGCTATTTTACCGGCTAGGACACAGTATGTTTCTAATAGTTTGGCTAATAGCACTATGGTTTAACATAAAGAACAGAATTGTGAAGTCCAAGACTGAATGATGTTCTATTAAATTGCTTTTCACTTTCAGAACTTCTCATGCAGAACATGGGCTAGTCATGCTTTTAATTGACAAAATGCTGTCATCCTTGCTCTGTGCAGATCTTATATAACTTTATTCCATTTTAGTCCAGTTCTTAATCCTTATTTTTGCTAATGTAGACAACTGATGTATACTTGTGAGATATGTATCATTTTGTGACAGTGTCTGTTTAACTTACAAAATGTTATTGGTCTGTACAGGTCATTCTCTTCTTTGGTCCCCTCTGTTTCTAAGGTTTCTTACTGTAGTGAGGGAATAAATATTCTAGCAGTTACTTTTTTGTTTTAAAAAGGTAAAACTATTCTGTTTACAGGATTTATAAATTCATTTTAGAGTGGTCTCTAAAAGCTTTTAACATAATAATCATTTAGTACCAATTTAACCAATTACAGAATGTTGAGGCAAGTCATATTCCAGTTAATATTCCTAAGTCTTCTTTGAGGAGAATTCTTGGATCATACAATTTTTTTAACTATAGAATTTTAAGCTAAAAGGTCATTAGCAGTCAGCATGTAACAGTCCTCATTTTATCCCAAAATAGTGTATAATTATTACACATTTATATCATTAGCTAGAAGCAAGCTCTGTAATCCTCCTTGAAAACCAAGACTGTTTTGTAGCACAGAACAAACACACTTTTATTGTTTCTTCATTGTTTATAGGAAGAAAAAGCCAAAGTAAAAGAAAGGGTTGTTCGTGAATACAATGAAAATCCAAAAGGTATGAGCACATTTAACTTTGAAAGCATAGTTTTCTCTTTTGAAATTTATTTAATCAAAATTTAAAGGTATTAGGGCCGGCCAGATGGGTCAGTGGACTGAAGCACCTGCTTAGGCAGAGTGCAGCAGCCAGGGTTCTATCCCCTGCATGCCATGCCGGCCCCACCTCTGGGGTGCACTGATAAGGTGATTAAGACTGGGCGCGGTGGCATACACCTGTAATCCCAGCACTTGGGAGGCTGAAAAACAGGAGGATCCCTACAAGTCTGATCTGTGTAGTGAGACCCTATAGACCCTTACTAAAATACATAAAAAATGTGATCTAAAATGTGAAGGTGTTGAATATTTTATTAGTGTGTTTATGAAACATCATAATTACATTTGTTTTGTGGGACTGGTACATGTGCATAGCATATCTTGGTTATTTCCATCCCTTTACCCCTCCTCCATACCCCTCGTGCTCTTTCCCATTTCCAACAAGTCAGGAAGTGACTTTTTTTTTTTTGGTGGAACCAGGGGTTGAACTCAGGCCCTTGCACTTGCCAGGGAAATGCTTATTCCACTGAGCTATCTTCCTGGCCCCAGGAAATGACTTTTTGTCTTCTGTCATCTCATCATTGTTTTTATTTATGTTGTGAGTTTCTAAGAGAAACCATAAAAGCATCCTTTTATAAAATGCTAGATACAAACATACACATGTATATGTACATATATACATTCTGTAATTAGATAACTATAAACTCACATGTATATTCTTTTTTATACATTTTACTATCACATGATGATGACCTCAAGGTATGAAATAGCATGACATGGACTTCTCTCTTTTGTAACAGCCACAGCCTTTTCATATACATATTATTCACTCCATTCATGGGTGCTCATATGTCAGTGTTCAGGGATTCAGAATAGCTTTTTTGAGACTTTTCCCCCTACTCAGTCAGTATTATTAAGTCAGTTGTTTACCCCAAATTGTAACATATCTCTAGTGGCCACTGTGGACTTTTTTGCCCAAATTAGGATACTTGGCCTAGCCTAGTGCCCCAGTTTTCATTCATTTATTAAAATTAAATAGAAGCTTTAAGTTGTTAATTATGTGAAACTTAAAAATTACATATGTCTCATAATGTACTTTAAAGATAATTACTCAGTTATATAACATTTAATTCTAAATATCAAAAATAACTTCTCTATTTGAATGCAAAGGATTGGACTGTAATGGGGTTAATTTAAAACATAATTTATATTTTTATAATAAGTCTTCTGTAATATTTCCTATTATCTTTGTGGCTATATTTTGATATAGGTCACCTAAAGATTTCACTATTGGTCAAGTCTTTTCAGACATTTAACTGTAACTCAGCTTTTCAGGAAATATACAGTATAGACATTGTTTACTACTCTACTAGTAAACTTTTTTGAATTACCCCACAACTCAAGAGTTGATAGTTTCACTGAAATCATCAGGTATTTTCTTTTTCTCATTAATTACAACAGTATTTTTTAAAATATATCCAATTTTAGGAAACTTGTATAGTTGCGAAAAGAATAGTTCTTCAGAGGCTCTGGAAGTTAATGAATCAGTACCAAGTAAAGACATAAAAATACCAAGAAAAGTAAGTAAAATAAGTTTTCCATTTTAGTGTTAACATTAAAATATTAAATTGTTCTTTCTACTTCTCATATGGTGATCCACATAATCTACTTCCTTTAGTATGTGTTTTCATGGTCCAAAATTGATGTAAAAGATTTCAGGTTGATGTTACACGTTTCTACTAAACTAGCTTCCCTTTGGTTAGTATTTTTCCAATAGATCTTTTTTTTCTGTTTTTTCCTTGTATTTTAGATGTATCCCTTGTAAATAGCCTATACAGCTGAACAGTGCCTTTGAAATTTTCACATGCATACTTTAAATTTAAAAATAATGTTTCGCTTGAAAAAATAATGTTTAATGTTAAATTGTAATGATACCTGAGATCCATCTGGTACTTTGTTGTAGAAACATGTATTGGCGCCCTTATGTGTGAAATGTACTACAAATATAATTCCTTTTTTCTTTAAGGGACAAAATGAGGATAAACATTTTAAATAAATTTTCTACTTTATTAATAAAAAAATTTAAAAAATAAAAATAATGTTCCTTTTTCCCAGTTAATAGTAGGTACTTAAAATAGTTTTTTCTTCTAATATCCTTTCCTTTGCATTTTACAAGTTATTGTACCCAGTGTTTTAATTTTTTTAACTTTACAAATCATGTTACTTGTTTTTCTACCATTTGCTTTACTCATCATTCTTTTTTATATCTCAGACATCCTTTCTAGGCTCCTTGTTCTTCCTGAAGAAACCCTTTGGAAGTTCTTGTCATAGATGCCTGTGGGTAGTTCACACCTTGAGTTTCTGTTCACTTGATAGCGTGACCATGGCAGTTATTTTCTTAGCATCTATGCCTATGACTACTGTTAATACTTCTTTATTATAATTGCTTATAAGTTTGTGTGTAGCATGCCATTCCTCTTTGGCTGTCCTTTTAGATTGCTTGATTATCTTTGATATGTTTCAGTTCACTATTAGATGCCTAGGTGTGAATTGTTTTATAACTTCCTAGAAATTGATTATGACTTTGATTGTGAATCTGAGACTATCACTTATAGTTTTTTAAAATAGTATGCATTATATGTTGTAATATTGCTTTTGTTTCCTTTTGAACTTGATATAATATTTTATTGTCCACATCTTTTAATATCACCTTCATATCTTTATACTATGTGATAATTTGGGTCATTTCAGGGCTTCTATTCATTTTATTTTGCTGAGATTTTACTTAGTATACTCATTGAATTTTAATTTTAATGATTATACTTCCTCACTTTTAAGTGAAGTTTTATTTTGGTTCTTTTTAAAATCAACCTAGTTTTTTTTTTTTTTTTTTTTTTTACAAATTCAGTATCTTGCTTTAGATAATTTAAGCGAATTTATTTTCTGCTCAGTATTTCTTAATTCCAATGTCAGTTTAAGAGTTGAAACTGTGTGTTTCCTGAACGACTTGCTAATGATGGCTTGCTGATGGTGCCTTGTGTCCATATGTGTTTCGAAATTTGGATTGTGTTCAACCAGAAAGAAACTTTTTATGAAAATCCTGTAAAGCCTAGGTTAGAGTGTCTATCCTTAGAGAATATTTATTGGCCTCTCTATGATCTCTGAAGTGGCTAAAGAACCACCTCAGATTAATATCTTCCTTAAGGATTGTCTGCCTACACTGGCAATATGAACTTCAAAGTAACCTCTGCAAAACATTTTTCTTCACTAAAATGCTAGACAAGAAAGGCATGTATGTTGTTATCTCCCATCATTTCCTGTGCACTTACATCAAGACATAGTCTTTAGAGAAGCCCTACATCATGGAGGGACTCTTCCAATTTCCCACATTTTGTCAATCTGAATTTGTTAGAACCTAGGGGTCTAAATTATGAGGCTAACAAATGCCATTTCAACTCTGACCTCTGAAGATGGTTGTTTCTTCCACATTTTTTTGGCATACAGGGATTTCCCTTAATTTTTTGTGAGATTATGTATACATTTTACAATTTTATTCGCATACTTATTGAGCATTTCTTGGTATTTTGTAGTGGTAGAATGTTTTCAAGATGTGTATTTCTCCAACATAGTGGGCACAGGAATGCCTCCATGTTAACCCATAAAACTTTTTCTAGACTCTTAATTTTTGAGTTACAGCTTTTCCCTCTAGTTCTTCCATTTTTAAGGCTGAAGGTAAGCTTGCTATATTTTTTCCCCTGACTTCTGAGCTGCCTCACTTTCCTAATTTTGCTTCTGCAGACCTTTGTCCTCAGTGCTGGTTACCTTCTATTGGCCTGCTTCTTACACTTTGCCATTCCTCAGTCTCTTTTCTTATATTGTCTTTTCTGTGTGCTAGGAATCCTTAAGAATTCTCAAGTTAGTCTCATTTCTTCAGCTTTTACCTGTATTCTTCATATCTGGCCTCCCCTGAGCAGCAGCTACATATCTCCTACTGCCTACTCATACCCACAAGGCTCACATGGTGATCATTTGTTGTTGTTTTTTTGTTTGTTTTTGTATTTTTTTTTTTTTTGTGGAACTGGGGATTGAACTCAGATCCTTGCACTTGCCAGGGAAGCGCTTATTCTACTGAGCCATCTCTCTGGCCCCATGGTGATCATTCGGAAACAGTAACATTTTTGCCAGAAATTCTGGTCTACAGGAATAGGGAGGTATGCCTTCCTTCTCTAGAATATTATAATAAAAGTTCTGTGTAGGTGACATACACTGGGGATAGCAGATATGCCCCAAATGAACCATCTTGGTTATATTTAAATGCTACAATCAGTAATATCCTAGTTTTTATCTTTTTCCCTCTCCCCCTCTTAACAATGCAACAAAGTAGAATATTAAATTTGGCTTTTGTAGGAAAGTTATATATTGCCAAGATGTTGTTGATGTTTGTTAGATCCTGAAATGGTCTTTTATGGGGGTAGAGTCATGTCTGTGTTTGGTAAAAGGGAAAAAGACTGATGAATGCTAAGAATGTGTCATTGTACTTGTGTCCCATAAAAATATGATGAAATGATGTTTATACTTGTAAAAAATGATACCAGTAAATATTAAGTGAGTGCTTCACTTACTAAAATCTCTATATTTGTTTTTTCTAGAATTTCTTCTTGAAACGGATATCAATGACAGGTCAGAAAATTCCACAGAGTCCTATGGAGCCATTTTCAGAGATAAAACCAATAGGAGATCAAGCAGCAGTACAAAGCAATAAGAAAGAAGTCATCCTTAATCACATAGGGCAAAACTATAATGATGCTTCCCGCAATGTGGGGGTAAAATCAAGAGCCTGTACAATACTATGAATACATGTTTTCATGGTTTACCAAGTGCATTCGTAATTTATACTTGAAAAATGTTATAACTTCTAAAGGAATATATCAGATAACAGACTTTTATTTTATTTTTATTTTTTATTTTTTTGGTGGAACCAGGGATTGACCTCAGGCCCTTGCGCTTGCCAGGCAAGTGCTTATTCTACTGAGGTATTGCCCCGACCCTGGTAACAGAGTTTTAAAGATACCAGTTAATATTTTTGGTTTGAACAGTGTGACCAGTTTGATATTTATTTATGCTAATATTTTAAGAAGCAGTTTTAAAATATGTGTATCTCAAACTCTCCGTGAAGTGTTGTAGTTTTAACTGTTCAGTGTTGCATAAAACAATATATTTTTATATGTGAAAATTGAAGTAAGATATCCCATAGTTTCGCTAAACAACTTTACTTATTTATAATTTCATAAGGCAATGTATGAAATCTCTTAACAGTGATACATTTTAATGTATTTTAAATTTTTACAACTGAGCCAAAACAAACCACATCTGGTTAGTTCTACTGTTAAAATGGATGACAATGAATAAACTTTGGAAGTACTTAGAATTATCCATTGATCAAATAGGAGGTAAAATATCTAATTTTAAAATGTCAAAGGATATAAATTATCTTTTCCCTGTTAAAAAAAGAATACAAATTCAACTGTGTGATCAGTAGATCTTCATGGGGAAACTTGAGTGTCAAAATTGCTTTCTAGTCTTTTGTTTAGAGAAGTGATTGAACATGAAAACATGATGTGGCATGATTAGTATTGTTGACTGTGCCACAGACTGCCATCATAAGAGACCCAGGCATAGCCAGGCTTGCTTATTACACCTATCTCTAGCATTAACAGTGATGATCCAATTCACCTGAATCCCACAGGGTGCTACTGAGAGGCATAGGATGACTAACGCTGTTAAGTCTGTTCTGCTAAGGTAGAAACATTACTTCCCCTGCTTATAGCTGCTACTTATTTAATGGAGCAATCCACCTTTATTTTCTTCATTTTAGGTTATTAATAAAACATTTTATTCTTCAGTTACAGTGACCCTTGCCCCATTTAAAGAAAGAAAACAATTCTATCTTTGTATTTCCTGCACAAATGTAATATTAGTCTAGAGTAAATATGATTTTTGAAATCTTACAAAATAGTCTTCTCCATGAGTTACATTTAATATAATTCTAATTTTATTAAAAAGAAAGGCAATTTTATAACCTTGACTATTGCACCATGGAAACTATAGTATTAGTAGAATCTTGTAAAAAATACTTTACCAGTATACAAATTACAGGAGCCAAGTCAAAATAAAGCTTGTAGATGCAACTAAAATGTGCCATTTGGGGTAGGCACAACTCTTAAGATAATCCTTAGGTTCCCACCCATTAGTGCCACATGCCCTGAATAATTGTTTTTCTCAGAGTATTTGTAAGACAAGTGAACATAATAGGATGTTATTCCCTTGCTCCTGTTACATTATATAGCAAATGTGAGAGATTTTGCAGATGGAGTTAAAATTCTTAATCAGTTTAAGTTAAACTTTAAAGAGGAGCAAATCCTAGGTAGCTCTTCCCCAATCAGGTGAGCCCCTTCAAGGATGTTTTAGGTGATGTAACATAAAAGATGTCTGAACTATTTAAAGCAGCAAAAATGCCCTTTTGTTGGCCTGGAAAAGGTCCACTGTCTTAATTGTGAGTAGTGCCATTTACCATGAAGAGGTAGGACAGCCTCTAAGATCTGAAGTCTGGCAACTTTGAGGAAGTGAATTTTGCCAACAACCAGTGAGCCTAAAAGAGGAATGCAGTCCTCAAGTAAGACTGTATTCCTGGCTTTGACACCTTGATTACAACCTTGTGTGACTGAGCTCAAGACCCAAGTGAGCAGTGCCGAGCCATGAAGACTATGGAATAATAAATACTTGTAGTTTTAATCCACCAAATGTATGGTAATTTGTTACAATAAAAACTAATATTGGCTATATTGTGGGCCAGGGCTTCTTCACATGATTAGATCAAAATATCTAATCACTTTTGGGACATCAAATGTCATTTTCTTAAAGCCAAGGATCACATTTTTATTTTCACTAAGTATCCAAACATCCTACACTGTGCAAATACTCAATAATTGATAGAAATATATGTTGTACTTTCATCTGTTTTTTCTAATCTATGGCCCTATTATACAAGGTATTATTAAGCTTCTTCAAACTTCTGCAACAATGACTTACTTGTTTAATGTATGATACAGCCATTATGTTTAATGAAGGATATCAGTACATCCTATAAGTTCATGTCAAAATATTCAAGACAAAGTATCAGTAATCACAAAGTCCCTCCTATGTATAAAAATGAAAATGTGCAGTTCTGAAAAAGCATTACATTACTCAGTGCTGCCTTAACAAAGTACTACAAGCTGGGTGTCTTAAGCTTATGTGTTTTGTCTCAGTGGGTGCCAGAAGTACAAAATCTAAAGTGTTGCCAAAGCTGTGCTCTGTCTGAAGACACCAGGAAAGTTCTGTTTTAGGCCTCTCTCCTAACCTCTGGCAGTCTTAAATATTCTTTGGATTGTTGTTGTACCACTCAAAGCCTTTGTTGTTGCATGAAATTCTCCCTGTTTCTCCATATTGTCCTCTGTGTGTATCTGTTCAGATTTTCCCTTATAGCCTGAGTACATTTTATTTATTTTTATTTCTTATTAATTTTATTGAGAAACAAATAGCCATGAGACAGTTTCAAAACCAATTAATATGACAGTTTCAATAATTAATACATTTCATAGTGTTGTCTTTGTAGTGGTTATTCATAGTGCTTGCTTGCTTGCTTTCTTTCCTTCTTTCTTTCTTTCTTTCTTTCTTTCTTTCTTTC
>NW_004524819.1:2386461-2400575 GCF_000260255.1 Octodon degus | reverse complement strand
CTTTCTTTCTTTCTTTCTTTCTTTCTTTCTTTCTTTCTTTCTTTCTTTCTTTCTTTCTTTCTTTCTTTTTGCGGAACCCGGGATTGAATTCAGGTCCTTGCACTTGCCAGACAAGCGCTTATTCTACTGAGCCATCTCTCCGGCCTCTCAGTACCTCATTTTAACTTGGTTACTGTTGTAAGGATTTGTTTCCAAATAAGATTATTTTCTAAATAACTGGGAGTTAGGATTTCAGCAAATGTTTTTCTTAGAGAACACAATTCAACTCTTAATGCATAACAGTTCAAGAGCTAAAGATTGTACCAAACCTCATTTTCTTAATGACCTAGTTTCTTAAATTGTTTCTATTACTGCCCCAAAATATATACAGACTTGCTAAATTCTGGATCTTTAATGAGAGGTTTATAGTGGAGATACTTTGTGATACTGAAACTTTCTTTTGTTTTTTTATATTTAGGACAGGGTCTACAGGGTGTACACAGTGTCTCACTGTATAGATCGGACTCTTAGTGACCCTTCTGTTTACAGCCTTCCAAGTGCTGGGATTATAAGCATGTGCCACCATGCCCAGTCTCAATTGCCATTTCAGTGTGCCAGTGGGCCGGCCCGGCCCATGGAATCGAATCCCGGCCCTTGCGTCTACCTAAGCAGGCACTTTAATCCGCTGAGCTATTTGGCCAGCCCTGAACTTTCATTTAATGTATCATTAATTATTATCATTTGGAGCAGAATTGTACTGTGGTCATGTTATTGGGATCCCAGGTAAGGGAGCAATTATTAAATGAGTACCAAATATCTTACCGCATTTAAGGTGGCAGAGTTTAGATGAGAACTTATTTCTTAGAAATTTGTACATGTTCTTTAAGGTTAAGCTCTTTCAAATATTTACCATATAGTTCATTGCAGTATAATTCTGTTGTTCATGTGTTATAAATCTATAGAGGGAAACAAATATTTCCCTGACCAAAAGAAAGTCTTTCTTTTCCATTAGAAGCGGTGAACACCACAAGAAGCATCCAAGTCGGAAAAGTTTGGCCAGCTAGTTTTATAATCCCCAGGCTTGGCAATACAAATGAAAGCCTAAGTTCTTGTCACACAGAAGACCCAAATAGCAATAGAATTAGAGAAGAAAATCAGAATAATTATTTTGGGACAGGGGTAGACTGGTTTTTTAAATTATGTTCATCAATTTCAATTAAGAGTTTTTCTGCCCAATTTGATCTTGTGTGTCTATCCAAATTGGAAATATTTTTGTATCAAAAATGTCCTCTTGCCATGGTTTAAGATTTAGCATGTGATAATAGTTCTTTTAAAGGCTTACAGTATGTTTTTGGACAGAACTTTAAAATGTGTCTTTTGTTTTTCAAATGGAAGAGTAAGAAATTCAGTAAATAAAAAAGACAAGTCAGAAAGCTGAAAAAACCTTCATCTCAGGAATGAAGGGGCTATTTTTTTGAGACAAGGTTCTCGCTATGCAGTTTGGGCTGGCCTTGTGCTCACTTTTGTAGCCCCCAGCCTGGTCTCAAACTCACAGCGATCTTCTGTCTCAACCTCCCTAGCACTAGGATTATAGGTGTGCACCACTGTGCTTGATTCTGAAGTGGGTATTTTTTGAATGGAACACAAAATGCATTTAAAACAAGGGCCACATTTTCAGAGCCTAGTCACATGAGCATATTGGATCTGCTACCACTCCATTCTAGGTGGTGATGAATGTTTCCCAGTACTGGACTAGAATTGCCAGCTCCTGAGCTGTTTTTTTTAATGTATTTAGTACAGGCTCTACAGGGTCCCACTACATAGATCAGACTTGTAGTGATACTCCTGTTTTCAGCCTCCCAAGTGCTGCAATTACAGGCTATGGGCACGTGCCACCATGCCATCTTAATCACTTTCTGAGTGCACTTGGGGGCAGGGCTGTCACGGCACACCAGGGAATTGAACTCTGGCTGCTGCGCTCTGCCTGAGAAGGCGCTTTAGTCTGCTGAACTATCAGGCTGGCTCTTCTGAGCTGTTTTAAAAGGAAGGTAGGACTCTTTTCTTTAAAAAAAAAATGGAAGGCTGGCGAGATAGCTCAGTGGACTAATAGCCTGCTTTGGCAAGTGCAGGGACTGGGGTTCAATCCCCAGTCCCTCATGCCACACCAGCCCTGCCCCCAGGGCGCACTGAGCCTGTGAACAAGTCTGGGTGTGGTGGCACATGCCTGTAATCCCAGCACTTGGGAGGCTGAAAACAGGAGGATCACTATGAGTCCAAGCTGCTTAATGAGACCCTGTACCAAATACATAAATGAAAAAAATGTAGATAAATCATTAGTGTGTGTGCATGTGCACACCCCTGTGCAATTAGGACCAAACCATAACAGCAGACCAAATTTAGCCTGCCACGTTATGACCTCTATTTCAACCAAAGTGCCTTATTTTGGCAACAGAACTTAGTTTACAAGGAAAACATGTTGAAGTAATTAGGCCCTGGATTTATCTTGGTTATTTTTCCCTAATTTAATACCAGATTTTAGGCAAGAGAGTTAAATAATTACCTACAAAAGTAATTACCAGAAAGTAATTGACATTTTTGTTGTATATAAATGCATACCAAACTTCTTGGGAGTGTGGGTAGTTGAGAAAATACAGAAATATTTCTGCTAGAAAAAACCTACAATAAAGTTACCAGACTTCTGATAAGCAGTCCCTCTAACAGCTGTGAACAATGACTACTTCAGCATGTTACTGTACAATCCTAATTATGGAACATATAAGGTGACATTAGTCTAGCCTGCATTTATTTTCTAAAAATACAGGAGAAAAACCTTAAGTAGTCAGGGCAAACTGCATTCTTATATATAGTTCAACTGGCTTCTGTTTTCATTTTATATGGATAATACGTATTTATTATGATAGAAGTGATATCTTTCATATCAGGGAAATAGAAAGCTTTCTACCCCAAATAAGGTACAAGTGAGAAGCAGGCTTGCCAAGGAATTTGCTCAAGCTTATGCAAATAGTAGTATTTTACATTTTAAGATTTTACAGAATTTTTTCCTGTGGGCATGAAGGTTGTTAAAATAGAAAAGTTTTCTGTTGTAATGTTTTGTCCTACAGTTACTTTAAAATTCATTAAAATTCTATATATAATAATGTTTAAAGTTATATATAACATTGTAATATAGCTACTTGTCATATTTACATATTTGTTAATTATTTTACTCACTATAAGGAGTCTAAAACCTATATAAAAGTTTAAACCAATTTGATAAAACTTCATGCTTTGTAAGTTGATTTACTCAGTAATTACTAGATAGTATAAGATTTTAGAAATTAAAGCAAAAAATTTTCCTTTAAATGTGAAATTTAGTAAAATTAATTTGTTTTGGTTAAAAACTTTTATTAGAAAATATTTCAAATATACAGAAAAATAAGATTAAGATAATAACCTGTATATATTTCATAGATTTATCATTCATTCTTTGCTGTTTTCTTCCTATTTTAGCTAGACATGATGAAATTCCTAAATACATAAGTATCAAATTCTAAAAATGAGATTCTATATATTTTATACATAATCATAGTGTTAACCTTGCCTAACAAAGTTTTCTAATATCAACTCATATTCAGTTTTTTTTCCTCAAAATATCTTATACAAGCTAGTTCACTTAAGTGGGAGTCAATAAAAATTGCATGAGGTTCTTATTTCACTTGTCTCTCTCCATCTAGAAGAGTTCCCTCCCCTTGTTTTTCCATGACATTGCCATTTTAGAAACTGAGGAAATTGTGAAGTATAATTGTATGCATTTCAAAGTAAGCCTTTATTCTTTAGGTTATTCTTTTTTTAATGTATTTGTTACAGGGTGTCACTACGCAGCTGAAACTTGTAGTGGTCCTCCTGTCTCAGCCTCCCCAGCACTGAGGTTACAGGCATGCGCCCAGTTGCCCAGACTCAGTGGCTGGCTCAGCATGCCCAGTGGCAAGGCCAGTGCCGCATGTGGTGCTGGTGTTTGAATCCCGGTCCCTGTGCTTGTCTAAACAGGTACTTAGTCCCTGAGCTATCTCACCAGCCCTGTTCTGGCTATTCTTAATGATCTCTTAGACCACCTTACCACTAGGAATAGACATAAAATTTGGTAAAATTGTGCACATTTTAAAAAGCATTTGAAATATCAGGGTCCTGTCAAAACAGCAAAAAGTTATGAGAATAAAATTTGGGAGAGAAAGGAAACCCAAACAGATATACCTGCCATATGGAACAGCTTTTCAACAAGAGATATTAGCAACTAATATTTTAATATTTTAAGGAATTAATACATGAGAGTGAGGGGTTTTTTTTAGAAAAGTGGTCAGTACAAAAAGCCAAATATAAGGGTTTTTTTTTTTTTGGTTTGGTATTTTACAGTACCAGGGATCAAACTTGGGACCGTGCGCTTGCCAGAAAAGCACTTATGCTACTGAGCTACCTCCCCAGCACTCCAAATGTGAATTCTACAATTAAACATAAGGAAACAAACAAAAAAAAATAAGACATTCATGTATGGACTTACTAACAAATGAGTAGAAAGACTTAGTAATCTGGAAGAAAACCCAGAAGAAAACATTCAGCTTGTAGCACAGAGAAAATGGTACAAAATACAGAGTAATCTTGAGTACAGTGACAAGGTTAAATATATATGTGATTAGAATCCCAAAATGAGAAGAAGGTATTCTGCAAAAATAATACTTGAAAAATAATTTCCAAGATCTTTTCAAACCAAAAATATTATGGTTCCTGTGTTGGAACCTTGATTCTTCAGTGCAGTTTTGCCAGGAGATGGGAACAAGTAGAAGGTTACAGTACTTATGCTCACAGAGGCAGAACCCTCATAAGAGAATGCCTTTCTTGCGTGAGTTCTCACTATTACAGGACTGGATCAGTTACTGTGAGACCTGTTTGCTACAAAGCAAGCCTGACTCTTATGTATTACCTTTTTCATGTGTTCCTGCTTTTCCTTCCCCCTTTTTTTCCACCATAATATGATGTAGTGCAAGCCTCTTATCATACATGGTCATCCTACCTTGGACTTCTTCAGTATGTAGAGCCATAAGCCGATATAAATCTCTTTATAAAATTATCTCTGGTGTCCTGTTACAGCAGAAGAAAAATGGACAGGGCCGGCCAGATAGCTCAGTGGACTAAAGTGCCTTCTTAGTGAGACTCTATAGACCCAGTACTAAATACATAAAAAATTAAGAAGAAAAATGAATTAAGCCAAAAGGTTCCACAGATTCAAGAAGCATTACAAATCAGGCATAGTGGTACACTCTTGTAAGCACTCTGAGAGGCTGGCGCAGGAGGATTTTAAGTTTGAGTCCTGTCTGGGCAATTTATTGTATTTTTAAATTTTTTATTAGGATTTGTTTGGTAGACATAATGAATACATTCATTGTGGGGAGTTTGTACATGTACCTAACACATCTTAATATTACATTCCCTTTTCTCCCTTCCTTCCCCCACCCCAACTCATGGTTCCCTATCCAGTTGCAAAAGATCTATCTCCATGTTAATTTTGAGCAATTTAGCAACTTAGTGAGAGCCTGTCTAAAAATTTAAAAAGAACTGGAATGTAGCTCATTGTGAAGAGTGTGGTTTCAATACCCAGTACCACAAAAAAAAAAAAAAAAAAAGTGTGTGTGTGTGTGTGCATACACTCAGATTTCTTTGACTCGGCATGCTTTTGTGGTTCATTTAAATTATTGCTGGTGTTTGTCATTAGCAAGTTCACACTGAACTTACATGAGATGTTTCTGTTTTCTCCAAATATTAATTCTCAAGCAGGAGAAATTTCCCACTCCTCTTCACCCTGTGAGACTTTTGGCAATATCTAGAGTCATTTTTGATTGTTATAATTTAGGAGAGAAAAAAGGAGAATGCTACTGGAATCTAGTAGATTAGAGACTGAGGGTGCTGCTAAATACACTACAATGCATAGGACAGTCCCCAGGAGAGGCATGAAGGAGCCAGCACAACAGAACATGTGGCATGCTGGAAGTAGAATGCCACTTACAGGCCCCATAGGGAAGAGGGCAGCACCCTCCACAGTGCCAACAGGAAATGGGGAGGAGGCATCCAAGAAGCATGTGTTCAACCTGGGGCATGGTTGGGGTGTGGCAGAGAGATACAGGACCTGCAACCCAAGCCTTTTTTGGGGTCTAGGACATTACATGAGCAGTGTTCCCTAAAATAGGAAGTTTGGTTTGGAGGCTTTTGGGCAAACAAGCAGGTATAAGTTTCATGGAGTCATGCTGTGACTGAGAAGTGGTCACTGGCATAACAATACCGTGCATGTATGCTGTGAGGTACATACAGTAAGGCAGGCTGCATCCAGCTGTCTTATAGGAAGGAGCTCACAAAGAGGCTTTGTGTAAAGCAGGTATCCAGCAGCTTGAGGAAGTCAAAGCATAGGAGAAGGAAATAGGAGCAGGCAGAAAACTGACTAAATCCTGTGTTTGGCATGAGAAAGGCCAACTTATATTCAAAATGGGTGTCTGGGCTATGAAAAATGGAAATTCACTACCATTGTAGTCCTAAAAATATGGAAAAACATGTAAAAAAGATCAGCTAAGTCTCGACTTCCCTTTTACTCATATAAGTACACTTTAAATTTAGACAGGATAACACAACTTGTCAGGGCTGTGACCTGACCCTTCATACTTGCAAATCTGCATGTAATCTCCAAGAACCCATGATTTGGTATTCCTCTATCTTGACACTCTAGTGCCATAGCTATAACTCTATGAAAACTTTTAGGCTTTGGAAGTCTTCAGTGCAATTCTTGCTTCTGATCACTAGGACTTGGTAACATCCCTGATTATTCCCTTGAACACCAGTGAATAATTACGTCCTGTAGGTTATGCCAGCTCTTTCTTATCTCCAGAGTATTTGATGAGTAGCCAAACAAATGTGTTTCCTCCCTTCCTACTCCCACATTGATCTTAGTGTGGACTTGAAAGAAAATTTCACTTATTACACATTCATTATTAAGATAAACTAGAGTCATTTGTAGGAAAGTGGATGCATCTTGACACCATAATACTATGTACATACATATGTACATACACATGTACATACTAATAACAATACTATTATATATGTACCAGCAGTGCACAAGGAGTGTAAACATGTGCTAGACATATGTACTAATAGAGAAAACTATGACTCCCTAACCATAGTAATTGTACCATATATGTCTTAGTACATACAATAAATTGGGTTGAGTTGGTACCATGGGCATCACAGAGATAAGATACTATAAGAAAAAGCCATGCATAAAATATTCTTCCCCTCATTTCTCACCACTTCACTGCTAGAAAAATGATTCTTGGGTTTGTGTGGTAATGGGAACAGAGACATTTGTAGTGTGTATGTGAGGGAAGGGGTAGGACTTGAAGGAAACAAAATAATTTAAATTATTTTTGCTCTATAGAGACAGGAATTTATCTATTTTTTTACTTAGGCCTAAGTAGCAAAGGGAAAAATGAACATATTCTGTCTGTTCCCTCTGTCTTTGATAGACTATATTTGCACTGATTTGAAAGTATGTTTTATATCTCTATTCCATGTAGGAAAGAGAATAAAAGGAAAGCAAAAAGCCACTCATCAACTGAATCAGCTCCTCTAAACAACTTTCTCAAAAGTTGACTACACCAGTTTTACCAAACCCCACTGTCCAGAACTTGGATGTATTTATCCAAGGGAAGCCATATAATGTATTCATTTATTTTTAGAAGCAGTGAGCTTAGCTAAATTTCAGAGATTTTTGTTGTTTTCTTTGTGGGGCGCTGCTAGGTTAGCTCAGTTGTCTAAAGCACCTTCTTGAGAAAAAGCAGTCAGGGGCAAGTGACTGCGGTTCAATCCCCAGCATCACATGCCACACCAGACCCATGCTTAAGGCACCCTGAGCCAGCCAAAAAATATAAATAAATAAAGAAAGAATCCTTTTGTTTGTGGTGCTGGGGATCAAACTACATGCCTTATGCATACACTCTACTGCTTATTTATACTCCCAACCCCCTAGGGTTCTATTATTAAATAGAAGTCTTTGTCACACTCATTCTTCAGTTTAAAAAACTCCAAATTTATGTTGAACAATGTAGCTGGGGTGGGATAAATAACATTTTTCTTTAAGGTCCCTACTAGAGTCAAGAAATTTGTTCAACATTTTGGTGAGCCATGGTGGGATCCATGATCATCAGGTGCTACAGAAAACTCCTGCTGCCTACCATAGAGACCTTGGGAAGAACCCAAATGTGAAACTGAGTAGATGCAACTATGTGATTGTTTCATATGTCATATGTTACTTTTTAGAAATCTTTTGTTTATTTATTTGGTACAGGATCTTAGTACACAGCTTCAACTGGTAGTGATCCTCCTGTCTCAGCTTCCCCATGTGGATTATAGGCATGTGCCATGATGCCTAATTTCAGTGGCTGGCTCAGTGCACCTGAATTCCAGGGCTAACACAGCATGTGGTGCCAGGGATCGAACCTGGGTCCTTGCACTTGTCACGCAGGAACTTAGGTCCCCAAGCTGACTCCCAAGTCCTGTTACGTATGTTATTGAAGGCCTCTTTTTGATGAGAAAAGTTGGAAATGCCATGCTATACCTATGTTACAAAAAGGAGATAATTCTACTATAAACTTCATTAATTAGTTAGGTTGGTCTCACTCAACCATGGCTTCACAGGCCTACTCCTTGAAAAATACTGAATCTTTCCAAGTAACAAAATAAAATCAAATACATAGCTGTGAAACTCCTCTATATACAAACTCTGATTCAAAACAGCTTTACACACACACACACACACACACACACACACACACACACACACATAAATAAATAAACAAACAAATAGGTACAGATAGTCTCATGAAAATTATCCCCAGATCCAGAATTGAGTCTGTTAACACACAGTTATCATTGCTTAAATACCTTGGCTTTATTTACCCAACAAGAAGCAAGATGCCTTTACTGAGCACACAGCTGATTTTAGGTGTGGTTTTTGTTTTGTTTTTAAGGTATAATTTTTATTTTCTCCCTGATTGTTCACAGACATGAGTGTGTCATTTTGCTAGTTCATAAATCCATTGCCAGTAACACATATAAATATATAAAAATAGGTGAATGATGTATAAAATATATAAAAATGGGTAACAGTGCAGTACCTGCTGGATATGGGCAGCATCTGCTCAAACTCTCCCCTTCCCTTGCCATCAGCTCAAGGGAACCTAAGGGCAACCTGTGAAACTGGCCTCAGTGCCCTGGCCAGGTGGAAGCCCAACATGGACAACCTGATGACCACTGGGACCTGTCAGGATGCAGCCTTCAAGAGCTATAAAGACTCTCCCTCCATGTGGGCCACCATCTGTGGGAAATTTCATCAATATCACACCAGCTGAAGTTTGGATTCTGGCTGGTAAAACTCAGTGTAAGTTTTCATGAACAGGCTGAATCTTGGGAACTAGAAAAATTCTGTGACCCAGTGCCTGCTCCTGTAGGATGCAGAATTCACCATGTATCTTATCAAGAGCACAGGTAGAGCTCCAGGCAAAGAGGGTCCATTGTGGCTTGATCAATAAGAAATGTTATGAAATGGCCCCCCACCTGTGGCATGCTCAGTATTGGCGGCATCTACCCCCATCCCACAGCTTTTCCACTTTTCTGTTAGCCATTTTTATCATGGCATTATTGCAAACCACTTATCACGGTCTAGACCATGTGAGCTGGGGGTCTGAGCTAGAAGTACAAATATCTGCCCTACCCATAACCTACCCTGGTGTGTGTAGAGGGCTTTTTATTTTCTGAATTAAAAAAAATCTTAACAGAAATAAATGCCAAAATTTATGTTAATGAAGTGACTATCATATCAGATACTTTTAAATGGGAAATATTTAGCAAGAGGGCAGACTTGGTTTTCTGCATTGTGAGGCCTATTTTCTGGTTACAGGAAGCATTTCAACCAGAAATTCCTGAAGATCACCTAAAAATTCACTGAAAATTATGAATGTATACATTACATTTGAAAATTAAAGTATGATTTAAAAAATAATGGTAGTGTTAACGTTTAATAAGCATGCATACACTACACTCAAGTGTTTCCTCAACTCATTCAATCTTCACAACTATGCGAAGTTTCTTATCCTCACTTTCGTATATACAAGTGAGTCACAGAGAAAATAAGTAACTTATGTAAGAGTATGTGACTTTTTGGTTTCAAAAATACTGTCCTCTTAAACACTGCATTCCAAATTGTGTACAACATTGGCTTTGATTTTCTACATTATTTTCCTTTTTTCTCTTCATGAAGAATTGATGAATAGCCTTACCTGCATTTTGATTCTTTCTTGATTTACCTTATTTCCCCAAATTTCTTTTGACAAATCCACTTCTGAGTGCCATATTGCCATCTATATCCCTTAGTTATTCCAGACTGATCAAGCCTGCAATCTCCTAAATGAGTGGATGGTGAAGGCTTAAATAAATGAGTCAAGTCGTATAATTTTAGGCCTCTTGGGGGACCAAAACCCTCTAACAGAATTCAAGATTTTCTGGATGATAAGATATAGATCTTTTTTGTATGGCCCATATTTATTTAGTTATCAAAAGGGAGGGGAATACCAAAGAAAGGTGAGAATCTCTGAAGGACTTTTCCAAGTAAGATATTATATTAATTTAGGATAACTATATTATCTGCAGGAAGGTCTTAACCTAGGGAATGAGATGCCTGCAGCTACAGTCTTTATCTAGTAAATTGAAGTTGGAGCCAGGTGTCCTTAGCTATGCTCTTGCCTTGTCCTTTGAGGCTTCACAGCTTTACCTGCTATTACAGGCCTCAGTCTGGACCAGTGACTCATAGAGGTTCATTTATTATGAGCCCACAACCCTTCTCCAGACAAGGGGCCTAGACCTTGGACGGACTCACAAGTAAACATGAAAAGCAAGTTGGTTAATATTAAATCCTTCTCAGAGCTGTTTCATAGTGGTCTCCATTATCTATTGGGGTTTTAAGTTAGGCTCTATGTGGTGACTTGGTATGCTAACTTAGCTAACCTGAAACTTCGTTGCACAGAATTTTCTTCTGTTATTTGTATCTAGATGTCCCTAAAATCCTCGTGTGCTCATAGGTGAGGCTTTTTAGAGACAGCTGGATCTAAGGTGTGTGGATTAAGGGTGTGTCTATGTAGATAAGAGTGTGAAAACTAAATTAATCCACTGACTGCCTGATTGGTTTAGCATAGTCTTGAATGTAGATAATGGATGTCCCACCCTGAGTGTGGGTGGCACCACCCAAAAGCTTGTAGTGTGGATGGGATAAAAAGGAAAGGGGGGGCTTGCTGTTTCTGTTGCTGCCTGTTGCCTCACTACCTCCTGTCTGCTCTTCTATTGACTGTTTCTCTTATGCCATGCCCCTCTGCCATGCCACCCTGCCTTAGGTGCCATATTGAGTGTGTCGATGTAGATAAGAGTGTGAAAACTAAATTAATCCACTGATTGCCTGATTGGTTTAGCATAGTCTTGGATGTAGATAATGGATGTCCCACCCTGAGTGTGGGTGGCACCACCCAAAAGCTTTTAGTGTGGATGGGATAAAAAGGAAAGGGGGGCTGCCTTAGGTGCCAAAATCAGCATCTGGTTATGGACTGAACCACCTATGAACTATGAGCTGAAATACTTAAGTGGGTAGGATGACCTGTTCTGAAGATAGCCATAAACCTCTTTCACTCCCCACCCCTGATATGTCATTGCCTATCAGGACTCATGAATAGAGTGACCATGGTCACAGGGATGGAGCTTAAGAATGGGCTTAACAACATGGAGTCCCACTCAGCAAGGCTGATCTAGCTATAGCCACTTCTGACTTCCCAATATGCCAGCAGCAGAGACCAACAGAGTCCTTGACATGGGAACCATTCCCTGGGGTGATCATCCTGTGACCTGGTAGCAGGTTGATTATATTAGATTTCTTCCATCATGGAAAAGTCAGCACTTTGCTCTTACTGGCCTAGACACATTATAGAGATTTATTTGCCTTCTCTGCACATAAAACTTCTGCCAGAACTACCATCCATTGATTTACAGAATGCTTTTTCCACCATCATAGAATTTCATATAGCATTGGCTCTAACCAACAAACAAACAAGTGAGGAATATGCTTGTGATTCATGGAATTTACTGGTCTTACCATGTTCCTCACTATCCTGAGCAGCTGCACTGACAGAAAGGTAGAATGGCCTGTAGAAGATCCAATTACAGAGCCAGCTAGGTGGCAGTAGCTTGAAAGGCTGGGGGAAGCTTCTTCAAAAGACTGCATAGGCTTTGAATCAGTGTCCACTATATGGTACTGTATCTCCCATATACAGGATTAATGGGGCCAGGTGGGTGTTGGGGCTTGCTCTGGTTCACATAGTGACCCAGTGACACAGACTGATGGAGATGCTAACATCTCAACACTCAAAACTGATAATTGTTGAAGCAGAGAAAGAGAAGGACTGGAAGACTCTGAAATGCTTTTGCTTGAAAATGGCCAGTATCATGTCTTTACACCCTTTGGCTGCATGATCTCATTTGTCTATAAAGGGACAGAAGTGTAGGGAAACATGTGGACAGCCAATGAAAAGTAATTATCTCTGCCATAGTCTGTACTTCTATTCACCAGATATCCCATTGTTTCTATTTGTCCTATAGTGGATGCAATTGCTTTCCAACCATGATCCCTTTGACTAGATAAGTGTGCACATCTTCCAGCTATTGTGAGTACTGGTCAGTAATGCACAGATGCTTCTCTTTCTGCCATGTTGCCCTTGACCTAAAAGCAGCCCCCATGAACAGAAGATGATACCTCTATTCCTGAGGGTTCACCTTGGCTGCCATAGGTTTCCACAGGCCATCTATTTCCCTGATTTCAGGGTGCAAATTATTCTACTGCTCTAGAAATATTCCATATACCAACTTGAAGTTATTCTATCCTAATACCATACTTTAGCTTAAATATTTTCCCCTGTTCTGTGTTCCTTCATGAAATCCCTTTATCTAAAGAAAATTTCCCTATTATATCACGTAAACAAACATCTTAGCTTTTACTTCTAGGAAACTTGATCCAAAAACATCCTCACTCAAAAAATAATCTGTGCCTTTTCTGTAAGGGAGAACATCCAAAGTCTCATCCAAACAATGAATCTATTCTGCGTCTATGGGCAATATGTGGGAGTCTTCACACTGGGGATAGTTACCGTTCTCTAAAAACTGTTCAGCTTTCCCCTCCAACGCACATGTAATACAGAGTGGTAGCAAAATTACTCCCATTGGAAAGGGGAAGGACGGAATCATACAGAAGTCACAGCAGCAATTCCAAAACCTTACTCAACAGATGAATAGGGGATAGGGGAATCCATCTTAAAGTGAAGGATAACCTGAACCAGACCCAATTTTCTCTCTGGGAGAGGGTCTAATGCTCACTAATCCTTATAACTTTACAGCTGCCCTCTGGGGGGATTCTTTCTTTTCTATTCTGCTCCTTGCCATACTTACAGTAGTTGCTGAAGGATGCATATGCCCTCCTTTTATTGATACTGCTTTCTCCGCTGCCCATAGAGGACTGCGTTCCCATAGATAATTTGTTTTTTACACATAAGTCCAAGAAACTAACCATATACAACCTTGAAGCAGGACAGTACCACAATATTTTTTTCCTATCTCTTGACTTCATTCACCATCCCCTTCTTTTTGAACAATCATCTACCCAAGAGACAGCACAGCAGCAACTGGCATGTCATGACAAATAGCCCATATTCAGAAGACCAGAATGACAGGCACTCCAAGCATGAAACTACTATTACAGATTACTATTTTCAGTGCAGTTGCTTAGTTCACAGGTATCAGTATATATAGTTAGTTTTTTAAAGATTTTACTGAGTAGTAAATATTATATATTTCCAAGATCCATGGTTGGTTTTTAAAGTCTTACATACTCAGATGGTCATTTTATTTTCCTTGTTTTGCCCAAAGTTGTAGCTACTTTAGGAGTACAAAGCTCTTCAAAACTTGCTTTACCATGCAGTTATATGTAAAAGATGAGCAAGGCAATGATC
>NW_004524819.1:2382135-2385064 GCF_000260255.1 Octodon degus | reverse complement strand
AAAAAAAACTTGCTTTACTCCTTAATAGATGAATGTATATTTATGGAGTCTTTTTCTTGGTCCTGGGAATCAAACTCAGAACTTTGTGCTTACCAAGCAGGCACTGTGAAGATGAATGTATAACCAAAATGTGGTATATCCACATTTGAATGTTATTCACTCATAAAAGAAATGAAATAATGACCATAATGCAATGTGAACTACAAGAAGATTATGCCAAAAGACAGAAGTCAGATGCAAGAGTTTTAAGACAGTTTGAATCAACTTATATATGAATAAACAAATATGCAGACAAAAAATGTAGATTAGTGGTTTCTAGAGTTGGAACAAATGAGAAATGGGAAGTGACTGCTAACTGGTAGATATAGTATTTATTTTTGGGGTGATGAAGTGTTTTGTAATTGGTGGTATTAGTAGTACAGTTTTGGAAATGTACTGAAAATTATTGTATTATATACCTTAAAAGTGTACCAAGAAATTATTATAACAATATATGATATATGATTCTCTTTCAACTTAATAGTGAAGGAATCTAGAAGACAGAGAAAGATCATAATCTTAACCATATTTTCTCCAAGTAATTTTATACAAGTAAAAAGTTTTATTGAGAGCCACACCTTTGATCTGATTTTTACCTTATAGCACTTTTGAAAAAAACATAGCTTTATTGAGAAGTAAATGAATTACAATATACTACAAATTTCTAAAGCATTCCAAGTTGTGACATATGTTTATACCATCATCATACCTAATGTACTGAGAATATCCTTCAGTCCCCAAAATTTATTTACATCTCTTGTGCACCTTCTTGTCCCTTCCTCTTCATCCCATCCCCAAGACAATCTCTAAAAGATTTTTTCATTATAGGTTAATTTGTATGCATTGGAATTTATATAAATAGAATTATACACTATATGCTTTTTTGCCTAAGTTTATTCAGGGATCATAATTATTCTGAGTGGAGTGGCTGGAACATATGGCAAATGTGTAGTCAGTTTTTAAAGAAACTGGTTCTTTGGGCTGTTCCATTTGATATGGCTGATAACAAGATATGAGAATTTATTTCAATTTCTCTGTGTTTTCCCTACACTTAACATAGATAATCAATTTTTTTAAAGTATCCATTTTTTTTTGGTGGTACAGGGGTTTGAACTCAGGACTTTGTGCTTGCTAGGCAAGCACTTATTCTACTTAGCTATCTCCCTGGCCCAAAAAAGTATCCGTTCTAAATGGATGGAATATATGTGTATACAGTGTTATCTCATAATTTTGAGTTTCTCTAATCATGCTGAGCATTGTTTCTATGCTTATATGCCATTTGTGTGCTTAGTGTGGTCAAATATCTATTCAAAAATTTTTGGATTGTTCCTTTTCTTGTTTTGGAGTTCTTTATATACACAGCATGTGTGAATGCAAATATTTTCTCTCTTTCTGTGATTTTTTGTTTAGTTCTTTTAAACAACAAACCGTTGTCCGTCCTTCCTTCCTTCCTTCCTTCCTTCCTTCCTTCCTTCCTTCCTTCCTTCCTTCCTTCTTTTCCTCTTTCTGGTACCAGGAATTGAACTCAAGACCTTACGCTTGCCAGGCAGGTGCTTGTGCTGCTGAGCTTTCTCCCTAGCCTATAAACTATTGTCTTTTGAATATCTAAATTTTCATTTTGATGGAACCCACTTAACATTATTTTTTTAATGGATTGTGCTCTTAGTATCATACCTAAGAATATTTCCTAGTTCAAGGTCACAAAGGTTTTCCTCTTCTAAATGTAGATTAAAGTTATTTTTTATTGGCCTGTGAATGCTTACTTGCTTAATTGTTATATTATTATTTGGTGAAAAGACTATCTTTTCTTCATTGAATTTGCATCTTCATCAGAAATCATTTGATCTTATATATACTGATGATTTTTGGGCTTTGTGTTTCTTTAGTCTGTTGTCTACTTTTGTATCAATACTATACTATCTTCATTAATGTACTTTTTGATAAATTTTGAGGTCACAGAGTGTTACTTTTCCAAATTTTTATTTTTCAGTTGTTTTTCTTGCTATACACCCTTGTTCAATTTAATATCATTCTATTTATTACCACAAAAAGCCGTACTGAGACTTAACTTTAGATTGACAGTATATATAGGTATATATAGATCAGTTTAGGGAGAATTGGAATCTTAACATTGTGTGTTCTGGTGAATGAACTTTAATTTCTCTTAATGATTTTTTTTTTGTATACCGATCTTACACAGTTTTTGCAAGAGTTACCCCTGTCTCTGTTACTTCCTTGTTGCTGAAAGAAAATACCCTACACCTAAAGTTAAAGGAGGAACAGTTTATTTAAGCTCACATTTTGTAGAAGATTCAGTCCATAGTTGGCTGGCTCTAAGGCAGCGTTTCACTGCAGAGCGGTATTGCAGAGAAGAAGCAGTTCATGGCATGGCAGTCAGAGGGCAGCCGTGAGCTGCTCCACTTCTGTTCCCTTATATTCCATCCAGGCTACAAGTCCACTGGTTGGTGCCACTCCAACTCTGGGTGAGGATTCCATTATGCCCAACCTTAACCTCAGTATCACACCCTTAATCCACAGTTATACACCCTAGATCAAACCCCACCTATGGCTATGCCTAAATGCATGAGGTTTGGGGGGACATTTAGATACAAGCCATAGCAATCCATAAATTTGTCATACATTTGATACTATAACAACATGTATTATTTTAAAAATATCAACTTCCATGCATAGAATTAACTTATTAATTCTAACCACCTCTTTGTAGAGGTCACTGAATTTTCTACATAGACAATCATGCCACTTTTTTTTTCTTTTCAAAGTTTTATTGATAAACAGATAGCAATGAGACAGTTTCAAATCAAATTGAAAGTACAGTTTCAACAAATAATACACTGCATACATTCTTCTCAGTGGTTAATTGCTGTAC
>NW_004524819.1:2380287-2380789 GCF_000260255.1 Octodon degus | reverse complement strand
CAACTATATATCTATCCCAACCACTTTGAATACACAGATACAAAATGGACATTCATAGTTATACCCCAATTTTTTTAAGTTCCGTTGTTGAATACTATAGGTGTGTAAACTCAGCAAAATATTCTAAAAGAGTTCAGTAGTCCATAATAGTATTGGGGCTTCCTCTTCACTGGCAATGTCAGAAATTTTTGACCTGAGTCCCCTACAGCTCAACATAATGCCATGGCTTTACTTCTTATATTTCATTTTTATACTTTTCTGCTGGATGGTTAAGACCAAGGAAAAGCAAGACCTGTGCAACAAGAATTGTAACATTTGGATCTGATGAGGTCAGTAAAATCCCCTCAGGATTAATCCTGAGATCCTGAACTCAAATTGTAGATCCTTTGTCAGTGTGAGCCATGTGGATGAGTCACGGCCATTGCTTGGTCAATGTGCTCTCTACAAAAGCCTGAGAGAATGTTTTCTCTCCATGTGACTCTCCTTAGGCACACTCTACATC
>NW_004524819.1:2365908-2376617 GCF_000260255.1 Octodon degus | reverse complement strand
TATTCTGTGAGAGTAAAGATTCTCAAAGTAGCTATTGATAATCTTCTGAATTTCCACTGAGTCTGTGGTAATTACACCCTTTTCATTGCTTATTGCTTGCATTTGAGTTTTTTCTTTCCTCTGTTTGATGAGGTTTGCTAGGGGCTTATCAATTTTATTTAATCTTTCAAAGAACCAGCTTTTTGCTTTTTTAATTCTTTCAATTGTTTGCTTCATCTCAATTAAATTAATTTTTGCTCTAGTCTTTATCATTTCCTTCCGTCTTTGGGCTCTCGGTTTGGTTTGCTCTTCCTTTTCTAGTTGTTGAAGGTGCAGCATTAGGGTATTTATTTGTTCCCGGTCTGCTTTCCTAAAGTGTGAGTTCACAACTATGAATTTTTCTCTGAAAACTGCTTTCATCGTATCCCAAAAATTATGATAAGTTGTGCTTCAATTTTCATTGAATTGTAGATATTGTTGCATTTCTTGTTTAATTTCATCTGTGACCCATTGGTTGCTAAGTAGGGTGTCATTTAATTTCCAATCATTTAGGTTTTTTTTTTTTCTGGTTTCTTTTGTCATTTATTTCCAGTTTCATTGCACTGTGTTCAGTTAATATGCATGGGATGATCTCTGCTTTCTTACATATACGTAAGCATGACCTATGGACCAGTATGTGGTCTATTTTAGAAAATGACCCATGTGCAGCTGAGAATAATGTGTATTCAGCAGTGTTTGGGTGGAATACTCTGTATATATCCACCAAGTTCATTTGTTTCAAGCTCTGGTTCAGTTCTTTTATTTCTTTGCTAAGTTTTTGTTTGGTTGACCTATCTTTTGGGTATAAGGGGGGCATTAATGTCTCCTTTTAAGATTGTGGTATTGGATATTAGATTTTTCTTGTCCATTAAGATTTGCTTTATATAGTTGGGTGCTCCCGTGCTCGGTACATACATATTTATGAGTGTTACCTCTTCCTCTTGCATTTTTCTCCTAACCAGTATATGGTGGCCTTCTTTATTTCACTTGATCATTGTTGGTTTGAAGTTAAGACTGTCTGAGAATAGGATTGCTACCCCTGCTTTTCTCTTAGGTGCTGGTGCATGTAGCATTGTGTTCCATCTTTTGACTTTCAGCCTTTGAATGTCTTTATGAGTTAAATGTGTTTCTTGTATACAGCATATTGTTGTATTTTATTTCCTAATCCATTGTGCCAATCTGTTTCTCTTAATTGGTGAATTGAGTCCATTTACATTGATGGTTGGAATTGAGATGTATTAACTTACAATGGACATGTTATTTACCTATTGTCATTTACTCCTGTTTCTCCTGTGTTTAATTGCTTGTCCTATTTAGTTGGTTGCTTCTGAACTCATTCATGGAGTTCTGGTCATTTTGGTCCCTCTCTAGAACATCTTTCAGTAGCGTGTGGAGGGTTGGCTTTGTCATCATGAAATTCTTTAGTTGTTCTTTGTCATGGAAGTATTTCACTTCTCTTTCAAACTTGAAAGAGAGTTTTGCAGGGTATAGTAGTCTGGGCTGGAATTTGTTTTCATAGGAGACTTGATGTACTCTGCTCCATGCTCTTCTTGCCTTCATGGTTTGTGAGGAGAATTCGACTGTAATTCTGATGGGATTTCCTTTGAACGCGATCTGCTTCTTTTCTTTAGTGGCTTTCAGTATATTATTCTTGAGCTGAATTTCTGTGATTTTGACTATTATATGTCTCAGTGTGTTTTTAATTTTGTTGATGTTAGTTGGTATTTTGTGTGCTTCGGTTTCCTGAATGTCAGTTTGTTTCCTCAAATTTGCGAAGTTTTCTGCTATTAATTCTGCCCATAGTTTTTAAATGTCATTTGTGTTGACTCCTTTCTTGTTAATGCCTACTAATCTAACATTGTTCATCTTTGCATCATCTTGCAGGTGATGGATTATTTTTTCCTGCATCCTCGTTGTTTTTAAGAGATCCTTTCTTACCTTTTCACTAGCTGCACCAGCGTCTTTAAGATGTGAAACTCTGTCTTCACTTTCACTTAAATGGTTTTGCAAACTTGTGATTGAGATTTTAATTTCCTCTATATCTCTTTGAGTCAGCTTCATGCGATCTATTTATTTCCTGTATTGCTCATTCAAGGAATCCATCATTTTTCTAATCTCCTCTATTTTTTTAATCAATATCTTCTTTAGAAGCAGTTCTTAATTTTTTTACTGCAATGCTTTTTTCAGATTGGGTTTCCTACCTATGTTTCTGTTGTTGATTCTTTACTTCAGATACTATGAGTTCAGAGAATTCTTTTTTATTTCAGAAAATGCCACTCTGAGTTCCTCTATAACTTTCTGCTGTTGCTTATTTACTATCGACACTGTTAATTTGTACATTTGAGCTGAGCTATTAGGAAAGAATACCGCTCTGAGTTTCTCTATGACTTTATGCTGTTGTTTATTTAATATTGATGCTATTAATTCATACATTTCAGCTGAGCTAGTGTCCTCTGCACTTGTTCTGGGTGGGCATTGAGTTTCCTCCATATGTTTCTGCATTTGATTCTTTACTGCAGATGTTATTAATTCAGGTATTTCTTTTTTCATTTCCAATTTGAATTCCTCTATACCTTTCTGCACCTGTTTATTTCAGATGATGTTGATTCATTGATTTCTGCTGTGTAATTCCCACTTTATTCTGTGTTAGTGTCTTCTGCACTTGTTATGGGTGGGCTTGGGTTCTGAGGTTGCATTTTGTTCCTTCTCGTCATTTTGTGTAGCACTGGCCTATGTCCTTTGTTGCAGTTATAACGTTAGCACCTACTGAAGTTCAGGTGCCGATCTACAAATTTTGGGTTTATCCAGCTGTGCCTGGCCTGGGTCTGGCTGCTGTGCTCAGCTCCTTCCTGCTGCTGCCCTTGGGAGTGATCCTGTTGTGCCCCTCTGGCTAGATGTCCTGCTCCTGGACTAGCTGGTTGGTTCTGTCCCCTGCTCTCTCCGGAGGGATTGCAGCTGCAGGCTTTCACCTCAGGCCTATATGCCAGGCCTGAGCTGAGTCTGGAAGGGACAAGGCAGGAGAAGAAGCTCTCCCACTCACTCAACAGGACTTGGCTAGGACTAGATCTGGGGCTCCCCAGAATGCAGCCGAAATTCTCACTGTGCGGGCGGGGGGGGGGTGTGCTGCGGAGGTTTGGGGGGGTTCCCAAGGGATTGGAAGAGGGTCTCACCCACGCTGCCCCTGGACTGGGAACGACAGGTCCATCTGGTGCAAGGTAGCTAGAAGCCCTCCCACACACTCATGGGGCCTGAGCTTCTTTTTCTGGTTTTGCTCTCAAAATTATTCTAGGCTCTTAGAAAGAGTAGGGGTGTACGCCTTCCTCTTTCGTTTTCTCTAAGGGTTCATGAGTATTGGTGTGAATTCTTCCTTTGGTTTGAGGTAAATTTAAAGATGTGAACTGGGACTGACGTTGTCCCTCTGGAAAGGTTTTTCATAATGCATATTGGCTGTTAAATGCTTAAGCCTAGTAATGGTGTGTCACACTTTTCACAGCCAAAACCAATCATATGGTTGTGTAAATGCTAGGAAATTAGAGAAACATTAAGTCTTTCTGAGAATGCATAGAAAATTATGTGTACATGAGGAATTGATGAAAATGTTCTTTGAAGATGCAGCAATTCTACTAGACGGGTTGGGCTCCTGCAGCATTGCTTTTATCATACAACTCTGGAAATAAAATGTCTGTGCTGTGGCTCTGTTCCCTGTTCAGGAGAAACTCAGTTTTTTCCACCTATGGTTTCTGCTCCACATCAGGGAAGGAGAGGATTTTATCCAAGTTAGGTTTTGGCAGCAAAAATAATAATAATAATAATTTCAAGACTGGTCCAAGATGAAAATGATCTGTTAGCCTTATGGAAACAAATACCACGATTGTTCCTATCTTCCACTATAAATATTCCAGTGTCTTTAGCAGCTTCTTTTGGCTGCTGGTATGTTTAAATATTTTATGTCCACTGATTTTTTATTTTTTTTATTTTATAAAACAAATAGCAATGAGACACTTTCAAAACTGATTTATAGGACAGTTTCAATAGTTAATACATTGCACATTGTTATCTTGTTAGTCATTATCCATAGTACAAGATGCAGACAGGATATCCTATCCAAACACTTACTACAAATCTTTCTTCTCGTTGAATTAAGTGAAAGTATCTGTATATCTATCCTAACTATTCTGTATATACAAATACAAAATGGTCCTTCCTTTGTATCCCCTTTTTTTGTTTTGTCCTGTCAGAAATTGGTATTCCATTGGCATCTAAATACTACAGCTGCGTGAATTGAGCAAAACAATCCAACACAGTCCAGCAGTCCACAATAATGGGTTAGCCTCAGAAGTTGTTGACTTGAGCCTTTCACAGCTCAGCATATTAATATGGCTTTACTTTATATACCTCGTTTCTATACTTTTATGCTGGATGGTTAAAACCAAGACAAAGCAAAACCTATATAATAAGAAATGTAACTTTTTTATCTGATAAAATCAGTCAAATCCCCTCAGGATTTATCCTGTAACCCTGTACCGCAGTTTTTAGATCCTTTGTCAGTGTCAGCCATGTCTCCACTGATTTTTGAGCTACAGAAACCTACAGAAATTTAAATTTTATTAATATTTTCTTGTTATTAACACTAATTTATTAGGCATGTTGGATGAGTTTGTTTGCAAATTAAGAAGTTATTAGAAGTTGTATTACTCAAAATACATGGCAAGAGACTGCAACAGAGACCAGCTATTTAGTGGGTGATTCGAAATACATGTTTCTGTTTCATATCATGGTTAATAAATGTTCAGTGCAAGGCAAGGGAGCCACTCTCAGGTCCTGTGTATGGGACATCTGTTTCGTGGTTCAAGATGGCCTCCAAGTTCTCATAATATTCCAGCCAATATTAAAAGCAAAAATTCAGAAAAGCACAGCACCTACCACTGGGGAAAGACAATTTGAAATGAGCATACTTTTGTTTAATTCAAATTACGAGGATTTAGGCTAGTGAGTAGATCAAATTTTGAAGGAGGTAAACTATTATGGCCTGGGAATTCCACTTGGGAGTTGTTTACTAATGAAGGGGAAACTTGATATTGGTGAAAATTGAGTAAAATTTCATGAGTGCACAATGTTGATAGGAAGACAGAATGAAAAAGTTCAGATCCAAGCAAAAAAGGGCAATTTTGGATAGGTGGAGGAAGAAGACTGCTAAATAGGCACTATAGTCAGGACATTTTTACTACGATTAAAAAAATACAACCATTTCATCATTTATTTTGCAACTAGTTCTCAATTTAAGGTCCAAATGGCCAACTTGTTGCTCTCTTCCCGACAACTTTGCCACAAGCATATAGAGTTCCAGCCTTCTCACCTCAATTTGAAATAACTCTTTAAGGCCATCTTCAGATTTCTTTGGTAAACTCAGGCTTTCACTGAAACTACTACAATGGAACTTTCTCTTGCCCCCTACTGCTGCTGTCGCTTTCTTCCCATAGATTTTCAAGTATGTTCCTTCATGAAACTTCTGTGTGCTCATTGTTATCTCATGGTCTACTTTGCAGGAATCCTTATGTGCAATGAGAAGTGATGAAACCTTTCCCAGGTCTCCTCTCTCATGTCAGTATCCTACTTGTCACAGGCCCACACTTAAATGGATTTGTGCTGAGGAGAACAGAACTGTCACAATGGGCTTATACCAAGTAGAATTAACTCCTTAAACTGGGTATTGGGAGGGCCAGCCAAATAGCTCAGCAGATTAAAGCATGCACAAGCAGGTGCAGGGGCCAGGGGTTTGGTCCCTGGGACTGCAGTGCCGGCCCCGCTCCCGGGGGGCGCTCTGAGACAGCAATTGAGACTGCGTATATTAAGACTGGGTGTCGTGGTGCTCGCCTATAATCCTAGCTCTTGGGATGCTGTAAACAGGTGAATCACTAAGAGTCTGATCTAGTAGTGAGACCCTGAACACCCTGTAGACCCTTCCCTAAAATACAAAACAAAAACAAAAAGACTGGGTGCTGGGTTGGCATCCAGCAGTATTTCAGTCATCATCTTTCTGACTGCAGACTGTACCCTCTTACTCATTGCACCCTGTCACAGTTGTCTCCCTCAGACACTGCTTTATTCATATAACTTTTATGAATTTAAAAACCCGTCAATAGACACAAGTTTTAATTTCAATATTCTCTTTTCATTTTCTTCTTGTTCTGACCCACTTAGAGAAACAGTGTGTGTCCATTGACCCCACAAAATTGCTGCTTGCTATATAACTACATATGTGATCCACAAAAGCATAAAAGGAGAAGGGCACTTCAGGTGGGGTGCAAATCAGGCTTTCCAGAAATGTGTTTCTGGCAACCCTCCAAGGCCATATTGCATTCTCCTTAGGAATCACCTCACTTATATGTTCTAGGTTCTGGGCTAAGTAGAGCTTAGTTTCCTTTTTAAAGCTCCAATAAGCTGACTGCAATTTTCCTTTCCAGCTGTCTCTCCCACAGTTACCCCCACATTACCATTCTACTCTATCTTGCTGTGTAGCACACACCAACTGCCTTGTCTCTGGTCACATTGTTGCCTCTGTTTCTATTTTTCAGAATCTATCTTAATTCTTACCTACTCTGTAATGGTTTCCTCGACACCTCCAGCCCACTTTGACTTCCCATGTGCTGTACTACCCATAGTGTCACCCAGCAGATACTTGGCATTCACAAAGCCCTTATAGACATCACATGTATGTATATCTGTATGCATTTCCAACCCTTTTCCTAACTATATTTTGGTAGAGTCAAGTAAATCCTGAATGTGAATACACTATAAGTTATCTAACTGCCACAAAGATGCAGAGACTTAGTTGCCTCAAGAACATCTAACAGACAGAAAATAAAATTCTACTAAGATTTAAATGCTAGAAAGTCAAGATAGGGGCTGGGGAGATGGCTCAGTGGAGTAAGCGCTTCCCGGGCAAGTGCAAGGGCGTGAGTTCAATCCCCAGTTCTGCAAAAAAGAAAAAAAAAAGGAGAAGAAAAGAAAGAAAGTCAAGATAGTTCATTCACTAGCTGAACATCAAAACTTTTAAGATTTAAAGAAGTGCTTCATTAGTTTCTCCTAAAAAGTATCTCCTAAATTTCTCCTATGCATAAGTATCTTAGTCCATTCAGGCTGCTATAACAAACTGTTATAAAGTGAGTGGTGTCTAAGCACAGTCATGCCCTTCAACTTACAAATACCAGTAATACATCAAGGGATTTTTTTTTCATCAAGGGATTTTAAGCTAGTAAATGACAGTTTTCTCTGACTATAGAAAGTGGAGAGTATAATGGAGCTGCTGGAGGGACAGGGCTGAATTTAGATAATAACCTAAGAGGCCATTGATGGAACTCTAGTTGGGTAGTGATGGAATATAGCATTGACTAAGGGTGGCCATGAAGATGGAGAAAAGTGGCTGGCTTCAAGCACTGTGAGGAGCACAATGAATGAGACTTAGGAATGGGATGGAGAAAAGGAGAAATCAAGGATGAGTTGTGGAGCCAGTCACAGAGACATGGAATACAATCAGGTTTGCAGAGTTGAGGTCCTAAGTTTATTCAGTATGTGTGGAGATGCATGCGCATTTGAATATTCAAAACAGAGATATATCAATAGGACCAGGAATGCAGACAAGAGCTAAATGAAGTAGTGCATTCTCCGTGTTTAGCTGATAATGCTATGGACAAGATAACGTATGGAAAGAGTATGATTATTTTAATGAAATCCAACATTCAATAATTTTCCAGAGACTCATGAGTGACAGAAGACACTAGGGAGCATCCAAAGAGGTTAGAAATCAGATCACATCATTTCCTGGAATCTAAAGGTGGTTAATTTTGCTAGAGGAGATAAGTCGTCAGTGACAAATGCTCTTGAGATGTATATAAAAAAGACTAAAACATGTCTATTGGGGCCAACAACACGCAGGTCATAACAATACAAGTTGTTTCAGAACAGTATGATAATGACATCAGAGAAATGGAGGAAAATTTTATAACATGATCATCATGTAATAGAATTCATTTGAGAATAAGTTGGATTTCACCGTACCAGATTATATTTTCAAGAGATCCATCACTTTGTGTTCTCTTTTTAAAAAAAGAAGAGCATGAGACAAATGAGGAATGTGCCTGTATCTTAGGTGTTCCAAATGAATAAAAATTGGCCCTGCACCAAGAGACACAGAGAGACAGAGATAGAGAGGCAGAGGTGGGTGGCGATAGACTACGGGATATAGGAAAGCTTCAGGCAGCTGCATGAAAATATTACTGTAGATTTCCAAAACTAAGAGCTCAGAATCTTTATTCAGGATGGGTGTATTCAATTCTTGTATGTCTTTGTGCAAATCTTGTAACTTTTCCATGCATCAATTTTTTTGGCTGTTTACTAGGTCAGAGAAAGCTGGATCTTTGGAAAACACTTGGAACACAAAGCCCAACAGGATTTGACTAACTGAAGCATTTGATTAGCTATCAGCATGACACAAACCCAGGAAGGGCTAAGGACTATTAACTCATTGTTTCTGAATTTGGACTGGTTTTCTTATTTGGCTCTGACTCTCAAAGTTATGGCCAAACAGCAGTGTTTCTGCATGCACTAAGGCCTCCCTAAGGACCTCCCAGCGAGCCAGAAATGTTCAACATCTGAAAGAGGTCTTTAGGAAGAGGAGGAGAAAGGCAATGCGCACAGCCAAGGGAAGAGTCTTATCGGGTGTTCACATAGATGAAATAGAGAGGACAGAGTTAAACGGGGATGTGTTTTGGCCAATCTTGAAGCCCTTCAATAGCCTCCAGCACTTATTTTCTGGTCTAAGTCCTGGCAGTGGTGCTGACCTCTGGGCTGATTACACGAAAGTAAATGAAAGTTTTCCTCTCCTCTAACACATCCTTCTCTGGCTTAAAACATGTGACAACACTATTACCTCCAGCAGATGCTTTCTAGATGAATCAGCATTTTAAAAGACTGAGGCCCCAGAATGTACCAAAGCATTCCTAGAATCAACAAGGATTAAGAAGTTAGTGGGCTAAAACAGTAAAATGAATGTAACCTTCTTGCAACCCAAGCTGTTGGGAATAAATGTGAAAAGGCCAAATTGTTAGTGAACAGGATCCTAATCATATCCCACTGGACCTAAGACTTGAATTGTTTTTCTCGTGGGGGTGGGGTCGGTAGCATGCCATAATAGGTGGCATGCCTCTGAGGATAGTCTTTATGCAAAAACTATTCCAATCCAACACCAGTTATACTCCTTTTCAAAAGCATAGCCTCAGGGTTACTAATTGATCACTTTCTGTTCACCACATTAAAGTGTTCTTGCCGCAGACGTGTTCTGGCCTCTTGCTTCTCTGTTAGGTCGAGAGTAGTGCCACAAGCCAAATTACCACCTAGGGTGAGGTCTTTGGAGTTATAGAACTCTATGCTTGTAAGAAAAGGATTTAGTTACAGAATATAACTAGTGCTTCCTCACTTTGTCCTATTTGCTGTCTGCCTCTAGTCTGGGCATGATGTTCTGTAAATAGTCCTGCAGGTCCTATCTAGAAGAAAAACATCCCCCTTGGGACTCAAATATTCCCTCAAGATCCCAAAGCTGCTATTTGGTATAACTTCTTTCAATCTCTCATCTTTGAGTTGTATATCCTATTTCCACCTTTCTGTATCTTTCATATCCTTAAGGTTCTCATCCATTCCAGTGACTTCAGCTTTTACCTCCATGGAGCACTTTGAATGTTTGTTCTTTCCTCACTTTTACTAAATTTTAAATGTCTTTCCTCTACGCAGCTCCACAGTGTCATTCCATCTATCTTACAATCTTGACATATTGACAATCAAACTCATTTTCCCTCCACACTAGCTTCACAACTGTTTCAGTCCAAATGCAACCAGAGAAGCAGAATCAATAGGGTATATATCATATCTAGGCAGTATTGATTTGTCACAAGCAACTGCCTTTATGCACCTGCGGGAGCTGGTTCAACAGTTGCTACATGGCTGTTGACTCTGAAACTGAGGCTGGAGTTTGAATCCCACCAGGCAGGGGGTGAAAAGGCAGATGTAAAACAGGGAACATCAAGAACAGGATGGAACTAGCAAACATGAGCTACTATGCCATGAGGAAGAATTGGAGCTCATGTTAATGTTTGTTGTTTCTGACCTTGGGGATGAGGACATCCTCCTAGGAGGGGGGCTTTTGGTCAGAGAGCTAAATGTATACCCTTGACTCAGGACTCTGAGAAGCTGAAGGATCATCAGGGGAGACAGAACAGTTGCAGGCCCAGTTGTTGCTTCACACCAGCAAAGTGAGTCAGCAGAACAGCAACATGTGTGAGCTACAGAATGGTCAGTGCTTCCCTTCTAGCCTCCAACTCTTCCCCCAAATTTCCCCTGTGGCCATCCTAACTGGAAACAAGTAAGAGCATGGATTCTGAGAAATGGAACTCAGCCTAGGCAAGTTGGTACATTGCAATGTCATAAAAATCCAACCCTAGTCAATTTGGCATCCGTGCACACCTCCCTGAAGCATACTTAATCTCTATAAAAGATAACACAAAAGCCTAACTTCTGCCTAACATAACACAGTTATCTTTTATATGATTAAAAATTGGGCACCCCTTCTCCAGAAAAGAATACAAAGTTCATTTTTTAAATTTTCGAATGACGATGGCGGGACCAGTCCCAGCCCAGGC
>NW_004524819.1:2342237-2359013 GCF_000260255.1 Octodon degus | reverse complement strand
AATAGAATGATTTTTTCTAATGGTGTTTGTAAGTAGGATCACAAGTCTGCATCTTGTACAGCAATTAACCACTGAGAAGAATGTATGCAGTGTATTATTTGTTGAAACTGTACTTTCAATTTGATTTGAAACTGTCTCATTGCTATCTGTTTATCAATAAAAATTTTGAAAAGAAAAAAATATAAATTTTCGAATGATAGCCATTGTTTTCTTTTTTTCAACTTTAAAGACAAAGTTTATTGTATTTTAATTGTATATTATTTACACATTTAGTTTTTAAGCATTTGTTGGCTATTTAATCAATGTATTCATATTTCACTGCTTTGTGATACATTTTTCTGAAGGGAGAAATATACCTGTATGATTTATTTATCCATGTTGCATAGAACAATGCCTGGTACATGACAGATGCCCCAAATATTAACATGATGCATGAATCAACTAATGAATGAGAGAACTCTTTCAACCTGTTCTGAGAAATACTGTGAGACTTAGAAGATGCAGCCTGGGTCCATAGTACCCTACTCTATTGCTGGAGCAGACAAATTTTGAGAGCTTGTAATCTTCTTGATCCAGGTCTTTGAGTGTCACCTGGGGATTGGATAGCCATTCTTTTCTAAGATCATTTGTATACTCCTTTGATATTCTGTAATTTGCATACTTAAATACTGAGATACAAAGTAAACTATTATTAAAATGTATTGTGTTACATGATAAGGTGGTGAGAAAAGGAAGAAATAAAAAAAATGTCTGGTTACTATAAGTACAGGTATTTTTTAAATTAAAATAAGGAAGAGGTATAGTATACTAATAACCAGTATAGTCCTCATTCCTGAAGTGGTCAATAATCATAGCTGATACCAATAAGTACTTCTTTCTTATATTCTACCCATTGTTATTGCTTTTGCTCTCAACAAGTACCTCAGTTGGTCACAGTTTTTGCCTGGTGGATTGACACAAACCTTCATTCTTTTCTTTTTTTTTTTTTTTTTGCGGAACCGGGGATTGAACTCAGACCCTTGCACTTGCCAGGGAAGTGCTTATTCCACTGAGCCATCTCCCCGGCCCCAAAACCTTCATTCTTGAAGACTTTGAGATACTAGCAATCTTACCTAAATTGCATATTATTTTCAGTTGCTTTAAATCTAGGACATAGATGTTTTAAGAGCCAAATCTGAGGATTTTTTGCATCCCAAATATAAACTCATCTTATTACACCCATTGTGTGAGAACTGCAAAACAATTTTTCCCTCATGGTCAGGATTAAGCAACCTAACCAGACAATCACCCCCTTTTCTGCCTGTTAAATCAGTGGCATAAGGTACAAAGAGTGTCTAGGCAGCTGTACCAGCTCCACTAATAAGAATTATTATTGGGTCACCTATTGGACAAATTCCTCCATTTGAAACTATGACCTCTAGACCAGCAATGCCTACATCATAGGGAGGGAGCCATGTTGAAGCCTGTTCATGCCCAGGTACTAGGATCTATGAATGCTAAGGTAGAAACAGCACCATACATTGGATCTTGGCTCCAAGCTTCTGGGAGGACATTGTCTTGCTCTGTAGCATGTTGCCACATAGCTCATGCCATAAGCACGTCTTCAAAAGATAACCCTATGAAGTCTGCTGCTTCAGGAGGATGAGGAACATAGTAGAACCAATATATCCTATGCACATGGGTCTATTGCTGCACTTTGCTTGCTATGAAATGAGTTCTTTGGAAGCAGTGCTATGTAGAGTGCTATGATAGTTGATGAGGTATTATGGAACTCCATACACAGTGGTTTGCGTGAAGCCATTGTGGACAATGAAGGCAAATCCATATCCAGTGGAAGTGTCCATTCAAGTATGCAAGAAGATGACACAAAGTCCTGCCTATTGACGTTTCTGTCTCATTTTGTCCTTCAAAGATGTCAGAATAGGGCTGTTCTACTTTCAAGTGGTGCTCTCAATGTCATTAGGACCACCTATAAATCAGGTGTGAGGTTTTCCTCTGCAGTCAGCTTTTCACATGGAATTCTTCCATCAAGCCATTGGTGTGGGCTGGAAGAGTAAGATGTCGAAGTAGGGGCATTGGGCATGTGGGCATTTACATGTGGAATACTTCACACAACATACTTTTGCCTTCAGACACTGTTAAAACCTGAGTAACATCCAATTTATGATGGACAGCATGCGTCATATGGTTGGTTGGCTACACATTCAGTGTTGGCTAAAGCTCAGACGTAAGCTAAAAAGTAGCTTCTGAAAAGGAGAGTAGTTAGCTGCAGAGAATGGCAGGGCTTTACTCTAAAATTTACAGGGACTTGGCAAGGGTCTAAAAATGCATCTCTATCTGCCACTGATTTTTTTTATGCACCTCAATATCTTCTGGGTTTTATGGCCTGAGTAGCAGAAAAACTTGCACTCAAATTTAGACAAAAACCTTTGTTCTGGGTCCCACTCAGAATTAGCTTTCGTATTTGTACAATTCCTAACCAAAGAGGAAAATAAGGATTCTTTTAACTCACTTTTCTTTTCTTTTTTTGTATACAGTACAAGGGTTTGAACCCAGAGCCTTCACACTGAGCTACATCCTCAGCTTTTTATTTGTTTTTTTTTAAAGTTTTAGACAGGGTTTTTCTACATTTGTAAGTTACCCAGGTTGGGTTTGAACTTGCCATTCTTCTGCCTCAGCCTGTCAGAGCACTGGAACTATAGCTAGGTTTTAGTCTAAAAATTATTAGACAGTCACCTAATTTAGCTTCATGGGATCTGTGCTTGCAGCTCCAATTCAGCCACATGTAAACCAAATTCTATTTACATGGTGCAACTCATGTGCCCACCCCTATGACCAGGGTTTGGAGCTGTTGTTCAGAGAACAAAAATCCATGCTTGAGCCCCAGAGATTAAGTGTTCACTCCTCTTTACTCTTTTCATTCATAAACATAATAGCTTTATTAATTGAAGTCTTTATGCGGTCTCTGTTACTATTCTTTTTGTGGTACTGGGGATTGAATACAGGACCTTACGCTTTCTGTTATCATATATGCGATATGTGTCACACATTTCTTTTACAACTCAAACCTTTAAATGTAGTTATTTTATGCAGCAAGGATATTACTTATCATTATACATGTTTTACATGTACACTTTGCTGATCTGTAATAAGCAGAATTTTGAGGTGGCCTTCATGATAGTCACCTCTTGATATAATTCTCAGGACTATGTTATGTTACATGGCATTGGAATTTGCATGTACAGTTAAGTTTTCTAGTCTGTTGACCTCAAGGTAGAGAGTTCTGAATGAGCCTAACTTAATCACATGTGCTTCTTAGAAGCAGAGATTTTTCTGGCTGGTGGTAGAAGGGAAGTCAGAGACATTTAAGTGTGACAGAGATATGGTGAAAGGAAGATTCTCTGCTGCACAGATGGAGGGGTCCAAATGGTAAGGACCTGAGAGTGGTGTCTCCTTACTGACAGTAGTGCTTAATAACTAGCAAGAAAACTGTATTTCAGTCCTAAAATTACAAGGATCTGACTACCTAACACTTTGCCTTTAATATTGCTGCCAGAGGCTGTCAATTCCTCTAGCGTCTGTATTGGTTTGTCTCTTCTTGACATTGTGCTTCCCAAATATTTCTCCTCAGATACATTGTGTGGTTTGTTGCTCTTTCAGCTGAAATCCACATGCACTGTGCTGGAACCCCATTGCTATTTACTCTCTCAGAGATGACACAGGCAGTGGCTAAGAGAGCTAAAGTCAAGAAAATGTCTTTCCCTACATGGGACAAGGCTCTGGTAAATTTTTCCCTTATAATGTAGCTCTTTATTATGGAGAAGACTTTCAGCATGTGTCAAAGATTGATCTTACCTTCCTCCTGGCAGATCAGGAAGGGTCACTCACTCTTGGGTCTTTATTGTGAAAATTTGGTAGGATTCTTAAGGGTAAAGCCCACAACACTGTGTGAGGCCTTGCTCTGACTTCAGCTACTAAGGGGCTTTCATTCTCTTATTAGTCTTACACCAAGCTTCTGGCACTTCTTCCAAGTTACCATTTAAGTTTATGGCTCTAGCACATCTTTTGCTTCAGATCTTGGCCATCAACCCTTGGACTTGCTTGTCTTTCCAGATGGCGAAGGATGGCAATTTGCCCTAAAAACTCAGTTCTCATTTGAGTCGGAGAAAAGTCATCAGCTTTTAGTCTGCCAAGCTTTTCCTTTTTGTGAAGATGAGAATGATGGCTTCCAAGCATATAATGACTTTTACTAAAAATTGTTGATTTTACTTTTAAATTTTTGCATTCTTGCATTTGTCCATTTTCATTCTGGCCTCCCAGTCCTACTTTATAGAAATGTGCTCTTGGAATATTTTCTGTAAGCATCATATATATATTTTATGAATTTGCTTTTCCTTTCTCTTTAGTTTATTTTTATAACAGATCTGTTTTCTTTGAGTCTGTAGAGTAAAAACAGTCACTTTTTCTTGTGTTGCAGATTTTTTTCCATTCTTACAGTTTGTGTTATTTCATTCTGAGTATTTATCCTAATATGAAGTCTCTCTAAACAAGAAAATGTAAACAGATACTATTCTTACATTAGTTTTGTCTTTGATTTTAACATTGAGGATTCTGACTTTAACTCTCTAGAGCTAGAATTTTAATAGATATCAGTGCTCACAAGTACTAGCCCAACTTACCCCACTAATTTGGCATTCATTCAATGTGATTCCAATGGATTCGTGCCAAGTCATCTGGCTCTTCTATTGTTGAGTTATTACAAAGTCTAATATAGTGCATGGTTTGTGTAGCTGTTGTTACGTTTTAGATCTGGAATGCCCCTCCAAAAGCTGCATGTGGTCAGAGGTTGAGCTTTTGGAAGGTGCTTGGACCATGGGGGTATGAAACTCATTAGCGGATTAACCCACTGATGCACTGTTATGTTAATGCACAGGTAGGAGGTAGGGCCTGACTGAAAGAGGTGAGTCACTGGGGATGTGACCCAGAAGCTTATGTCTCCCTTACCTGTGCATTGTGATGTGAGCAGCTTCCTCTGCCAGCTTTTTCCACCATGCTACTTCTTCTTGGAGCCGGCTGACCATGAACTAAAAACATAAGATAAAATAAGCCTGTCCTCCTTGAAGTTGTCAGTGTTCAGCATTTTGTTTTAGCAGTGAGGTTAGTGGCTAAGAATGGTGTCTTACATGAAAAATTAAATCCAGTGTTAATGTACTAAAAGCATGGTGCCAGAGCTGGTGCTGTACTCTGAATTGTTTGGTTCTGTCCACCATGAGATAAATGAAAAATGGAGAATGTGAACTTAGAAATTGTTATAGCAGTTTGATAGAGTAATTTGGCTTTTGTGGGCTCTAATAACAACATCTTGGGCTTTTATTTTCTGTATCATGCCAATTGGACAATTTGTCTCATATATATTCATCTGAAAAATTTTTCCCTGGGTACTTATACTAAAAGACACTAAAACTGAAAGTCAAAATATCATATTAGTTAACAAGCAGTTGTTCTGTGATGCAGAGTATAAAGGAAATAAAAGCATTATTTTCAATAAATTGTGCTCCATTAGTTTGGGCAAATATGAGTCCAACATATCATGGCAAATTCCTCTCCTGACCTAGTACTTAGCTTTTCATTGGTTCTAGTAGGATTGAGTGTTTTGGGTATATATATATATATATATATATATATATATATATACTCATATTTCCTTCTCCAAAGCATGGCTACAATGACACTTGGTTTTGTACCTAAAATATGACTCATCAATTTCCAAGTAATGAGCTTGACGATCAAGATCTATGGATATAGTTGAAAGTAATGCTTGTTTACGGTGTGGCAGATACAGTTTATTGAAGACCCAGTGTACCATTTACCTACAAATGCCTCAAGCTTATCTTTCTTTGTGGAAGAGTAGCACTTCATTGTGTTTCAATACCACATTTTCCTTATCCATTCATCTGTTGATGGACACATAGGCTGTTTGCAAGATTTAGCCATTATATGATACACCTCATGATAATGTTAAGTGAAATAAATCATGCACACAAATTTAAATATCACACAGGTTGTCTTATATGAGAAGCCCAAAATATAAAGAGAAAAATAAAAGATAGCTAATAAAAAGTAATGTGATCGTTTTTTTAAGATGGGAAAAGGAACAAGATATGGAGGAGGAAGAAAGGGGAAAAGGCTTAGAAAAGAACAAAGCACAGAAATAGAAATAGCATCTGTTGAAATGGGAAAGAGATCCAGAGTTGGAGGGATCAGGGAGAAATGGGTGAAGGGAACACAAAAGAACAAAAATGTGTTATATGTATGTACAGATTCCCCACAATAAATATAATCATCAAATACTACACAATGTACTAATAAAAATTCATAATAAATAGGAGTCCATGCCCTGCCTACATGCATAAGAACAAACTGCTGAACTGATGTATGCATTTGAGTTTTTTTATTTTGTTTCCCTAATGAGTCATATTTGTTACTTTTGATTAAAAAACCTGAATCCATAATAGGTTGGAATAGATATAGGTATAGATATAATTATAGATGCATTGCCCCATGATGCTAAGATGTCCACTCACTCCTGAGTGTCTCCTTGGCTTTTATTCTACTCCCAAGGTGGAGTGAGACACCCAATTTCTCCTTAAACTTCCACCCCTTTTTCTGTGAAAGGATGTGGAAAGTGAACAACTGAAGAACTGGTTTGAGAGGGTAGGAGAATGAGGATGTGTGGGAGGAAGGAATGGGCATACAGAGAGGCTCGCTTTGACTCTGACTTTATCAGAATACTCCTCTTCTGTAGTTGCTGGGTGGTTGCCAGGTACTCCTCCAAAGATCAACAGAGAAAGTGGGAGTGAACCATGGGAATCAATTTCCTTTCTTCTCCACAATAGCTCACTGAGCTCTGACTCAGGAGACAAGACTGAGTTGTTGAATTCAATCTCAGCACCACCACACAGATGGGAAAGACATCTCCATCCCTCCTACCAGACTTTGATGTCTGTATTCCCTCTTTCCCTCTGGCACTTTGCCCAACACTTGGGAATTCTTCCACAGGTCAGGATGGATGCTGTCCATATGGTCTGGAAGTGCCTGGAAGTCTTTCCTGTGGGGAGAGGGAAACTTCACTACATTTTCACAGGTACTACAGTGAAGCTACCATTATCCTCCTCTGTATCTATGTGATTGGATTTTGAAAAATCATTTTCAAAGGCTTATGTATTCATTTAATTTAAAAGGAAATATCATTTAAACAATAGAAAGGACTGTATAATAAAAAATGATTCCTCCTGCTCTGCCTCCCCATGCCCTGGTATGATATCATGCTTTCCCCATACCACAAGTGGTAGCAACATACATGTATTATTTTATTAAACAAGATACCTTGGGATACATTTCATAGCAGTCCAAGCATATCTTGCTCATATTTTTAGTGGTTGCATGATATTTCATCACATATGAGAAGGACACATATACCTATGATAAAACAATTCCAGTACAGTACATTCATATGTACAGAAACATTAACAACCTTTTGATACTACATATATTGCTAAACAAGCACCTTATACACAGCTATTCATACACATGAGCCTGATGGAGTGAGGAGACTACTTGGTTTTTTGGGGAGTCTTAGACTTCATGTGTCATTGATTTTCAAGGTCTAATATAAGGGTTCATATTTGTCCTTGGTGTCGTTTCAGGTTTCAAGTCAGCATAGCATTCCTGCCTCTAGAGGTATTTGGTAATTATTTTTTGCCTTCCCATCTTCATGCCTTATGCCAAAACTGTTTTATTTTTCATAGTTTATATAGTAATGTAAAGAAGGGCAAGAATAAGTTCACAGATCTCTGGTACTTCCTGTGTGACTTCATTTCTCTCACAACTCAATAACCTGGATGCCTCTTAAAATTTTTGAATATACTCAACTATCCTGCTGTATCAAGATACTATGGAATGAACTGCTAGCCTCTTTCCTCCACTGTTCTTCTGTCTTCATCCCTTTTATCAGAGAAAGGGCTGAAATAGTAAATAATAAATAAATATTTGATTGGTATTTTCTTAGGGCAGTAAAGAGAGCAATTTCAACAGCTAGTCTGATATTTTTTGTAATTCAGTTAGATTCAGATGATAAGAAAGTGGCAAATGTCCCTTCTCAGCCCAGTAGTACAATGTATGCAGGCATTTATGAGGAGACCTTGTTTTAGATGTGACATACGAAAGGAAGCCCATTAGACAGGGTAGCCTGGATCTACACTTTGAGGTATACATTAGCTCTTGTTCGTAGACCTAGAACAATAGTCCTCAAGTGGAGGTAATTATTCTCCTGGGGAATATTTGTCATTGACTGGAGACTTATGTGGTAGTTATCACTGGGGAATGGCAGTGTAGATTTCAGGGATACTGCTAATAAGTGGGTTGCAGCAGCAGCTCTGGAATTGGATGAGAACTGAATTAAATTCAATGATAAGTTTCAATGTTGACCTTATGGAGACATTTGATTTGGTTCTCATCCAGTTTGGCTTGTAGCCAGCATCATGGAAAGAATTAAGTTTGTGAATGGAGGTACCACTATAGCCTATGTTGAAAAATTGTAGTCATGAATTTTCCCATTCTAAAACTTACACCAGCGGACAAGGGGGAACAAAAACATGCATCTGGTCAAACTATAGATTTGACCTTAAGGATTCTGATTTCATTGGTCTAGAGCAGTGATGGTGAGCTGCAGTGCTGCAGTGAGCTATTTGCGTCACTGAAAGGTCTAAAGGGTTTGCAATCATTGCTATTGGATATGTGGTTATTGTATTTTTATGAAGCTCCACTGGGAGAGGGTGACTCCACATGGGGACAGGTTTGAAAACTACCTGTAGAACCTGGTTTGATAGAGCCACAGAAGAGCCCCCATGTTCTTGTTAAGGTGAGTTATCTGAGACTAAATGTAGCAGCTGTGGGAAAACCCACAGGAGATGGAAAGAAGTCCCAGGAGCCTCCACCTCCCCCAGCACTATGGAGGGTAAGATGGAAGAGCAAGTTCAAGCTTGGGGTTTCTGTAGGAATCTGGAATGACAAACTTCTGAATAAATAAACTTGAAATCTTCAGAGTGAGTGCTCCCTGGGGCTTCAGCCTAGCTAAGGAACCAAGTTACCTGCACAAAGGAAAAGGTGCACTGTTACAATGAATGTGGCCTCTGTCAAGGCACAGGGCTCACTGAATCCTGAGGTGGCTGGATATAGGCTCCCACTTGCCCTTTCCTCTGGGCACCTTTGGGCAGTGTGGAAACTGCATAACCTAGTGCAGGAGTCTTGACTGCAACTTGCCTCAGATAAGGCCTCCCCAGGGCACCAAAGGGACACTGAACTGCCCTATGGGTTTACCAAAAACAAAACAGTGAGAGGCTTTCTCAAATGCCTCAAAGAAACCAGATCCATCCTGGGAGCAGCCTGGAAATCCTACCCTGATGCCAGCATCCAGCCAGGCCAGGCCACAGGGTGGAGGCTGTGGGCTGGCCTTGATGCCTTTGGAGGAGCTGAGAACTGCCTAGAATGGGGAAGATCTGGCTGCAGGAAACTCCAGCTGGATCCTTGAGAGTGTGAATGAAACAGGGAACTCTCTGTACCTTGTACTGGGAGAGAGAATCCCATCCTAAACCACAGTAAAGCTGTCATGCACCCAGCCCAGACCTTGATCCATTCCTTTGCAAGAGAAACAGAAAACGCTGGGCATTGGCACAACTGCACATCTTAGGTTGCAATCTTCATTCTGCCATAACGGAGAGAACTTGAACAAATTTCTAAGGGTCTTCTGGCTAAAGTGGGCATAATAATAGAGAACTTGGGGATGGTGACAAGGGTTAAATCAGTTGGCCATGGTATCCAGCTTCAGCTGGCCACTCTAAACCACTAGGTTACTGCTTCTCTTTCTGTGCCAAGTTACACAGCTTTCTGCACAGATGGCAGCATTCTAGGGCCCAAGATCTGCGAGGCGGTGGAGCCACCCATGTGTGTATTAGGGGTAAGAGGGAGAGCAAACGGAACACTAAAAGCTACTGTAGGATGTTTTACATTGCCGAGGCAAGTCCTTGGCACTGCACAGTCCAGGGACTCCACTGAGAGGACAGCCCTGTTTCCAAATGAAGCGCTGGCACAAAAGGAGGAGGTACATGGGTGGGTCGGAGCCCCGAACTGCGCTGTGTTCCGGAGAGGCAGAGGAAGGGGGCAGGCTCCAGGAGAGAGGGAAGGAGGGAAAGGCGAGGAGGAGGAGTTTTCCAGCCCGGCCTTCACCCGCGCATAGAAGCTCCTCCGTCTCCTTGGTCTCCTCCCGCCCCCTGGAAGCGCACTAGGCTGCCTAGGGTAGCTAGACGCAGCTCGCCATGGGGAGTCCGGTACTCCGGCCTGGGCTGCTGCTGCCGCCCTTGCTGTTGTTGCTGCTGCTGCTGCTACACGTCCCGCCAAGCCGCGGCTTCCCAGGTAGGAGCCCGAAGTGGGGCTTTCTCCCTAGCGAGGTGTCAGACACCCCCGGAGCCGCCGCTGGGATCCTTTGCTTGGGATAGAGAGAAGTTCGGGGAGCGCCCTTTGTTGACTCTGAACTCGTCTTTCCCAACCCCAAAGAGTGGGGCTTTCGCCTGGGCACGTTGAAAGGAGAGCAGACAGTCCCATCACCACGCTTGGGACAACTTCACAGCACCCAGAGCTCAAGCCCAAAGCCCCTCTCTGTTTCCTAGGTTCCAAGGTTCAATGTTCATTGGCATCGGAGGCTCCAAAGATAGTTTGGTTGCAAGCTAGTTTGCTACTTTTTCACTACCTGGCATTTTGCCTCACACGGTTCCTAACAGCTGGGGCTCTGAACTTGGCAGCTTGTTCACAAAGGAGCCTCTACCCCACCCACCCGAAGTTCCACGACCGCCCACCACTTCCTCCGTGTTCTCAGGCAAGAGTCACAGAAGAGGTACGCCTGTGGATGCCATGGGCGGAGCTTCCACCGCATCCTCTTGCCCCCCCCCCCCCCGCTGGGGATTCCAAGAAAGCCAGAGCCTCTGAGCGAGAGGTGCCAGCTAAGAGTGGTGACATGTGGCATGCATTTGGTTAGACCCAGGAAAGGAGAGCCTCGAGCGGGTCTGCTGGGCAGAGGGTAGGGCTTCTTGTTGCCAGAGGGTGTGGTCTCCAGCATCTAAGGGGACTCTGGAGTTCACTGGAGCACTCATGGGTGTGGGCAAAACTCTAATTGCAAATGTCTTTTGAAAATCTCTTTACATTTTTCACATTGAAATCTTCAAGGGGAGTGTAGGGCAACGTGCCACGCACCCCTATGGCCGCAGTACGAAGAGGAAATTCACGTAGGGCTTTACATTAATGTTTCATGAGAAAGCGAGCGGTGGGAACTCCAGGATGTGCAAATGTCTGGCTTTGTGTTCAGCAGCGCTGTGGACAGTTTAAATCTGAAGGCTGAAAGAGGACCTCCCAAATTCTGAGGGGTTCCCAGACAGCATGCTTGGGAAATGGAGGGATAGCTTCAGGGAATTCTCTGCATATTTCCCAAATGAATGAATGAAAGAAAGAATGAATGAATCAATGAATTAATGAATGAATATATGAATGGAACAAATGTGTAAATTAATAAGCAAGAATATTTGTGCCTCCAGCTGATGCTTGCATGCTTTCAGCTGTTTTGTAGGAACTGACCAGAGACAAAGGGCAAGGGAGACTCTGTTCTCTAGGCAATGGCCATGTCTGTTGGGTGACAGTGCTCTGGCTCCCATTCCCTTTGGCAAGAGGTGAAAGTGAACCTAGAGAGCAAGAGGAAGTCATTTAACAGACAAGAACTAGTTCTCAGGGCTGACGAAGGCAGGCAAGAAGCTAGAGCTGGCCTTTCAGGCCCATTTTGGAGGTGCTTGTGAGTCACCTCAGAATCACAACTTGTAGGTTAAGCTTTCTGAGGCAAGGGATCCCTTTTCCTTTTCCATCTGATCTGGCTTGTTTGCCTTTCTGTTATCTTGGCTTCTGCCCTTATGTAGTGTAGCTTGCTGCCAAGGCACAGCCATCTGCAGAATCGTGGATGTGCCAGCTTGGGCACCTACTGCTCCTCATGTTTTGGGACTGGTCTCTGGTTTTTCCTGGCTCCTTCAGCAGCCTTTGGGCACCACCCCCAGCCCTTGGCTGGGAGCCACCCTGCCTCTCCTTGCTATCATTTCCACTGATTTCTAACCTGCCTGTGGCTCTGCTCAGACTACAGACAGTTGGTGCCTGCTTTGGGCATGTCTCAATGGGATGTCTTGGAAACTGAGCTCTACTGGGGCTGTAGAAGTCAGAGGAAGCCATTTATGACCAAGCCAGAAGTTTTGCAATTTTGGGCAGGGCAAACTCACTAGATCAAAAGGTCTGGAGCCAAATCATATCTGCTGAGTTCTCCCTAAGTGTGGGTGACAGATTTTAAAGATCATTTCAGAAGTACTCCTTCAGTCAGGGGACATCATGTCTCCAGTAAGAGAAAAAAGTAAGATGCTTTAAATCTGGAACTTCTGAACTAGGGAGGTAGGGATCTAGGGCCCCATCTGCACCCTGATTACATAACCATCTGAGCTTTTATAAGCAAATCTGTCAGACTGAGAGTAAATCATTTCCATTCTCATCCCTAGAAGGTCTCTGGAGGTTTTTCATTTTGAATTTGATATAGCTTTTCTGGTCCTGATCTGTTCTTTTGCAGCCTAGCAAAGATGCAATGCCTACAAAAGCTGCAGAGAGTATGTGGAGAGTTCCTAGCAATATTTGTGTTTGATTGTGTTTGTATGCTTATAAGAGGAAGGAGTTTTGATTGATTCACTTTTTTTTTTGTTTTTTTAATGTATTTTTAGTACGGGGTCTTCAGGGTCTCACTATGTAGATCAGACTCATAATGATCCTCCTGTTTTCAGCCTCCTAAGCACTCTGATTACAGGCGTGTACCATCACACCCAGTCTGTTGCCATCTCAGCGTGCCCCAGGGGAGGGACAGGCACGGCATGCTAGAGATCAAACCCTGGCCCCTGTGTCTGCCTAAACAGGCATTTTAGCCTGCTGAGCTATCTGGCCAGCCCTGATTGATTCTTTTTCTAGGTAAACTCTTGAAGCCTTAACAGTTGAAATTTTTGGGAGTTCACCCCACCTCTTTTTACAAAGCTGAGGATGAAGAATGAGTGTGGTGGCCCCTAAGAAAGGCTATAGTAATCTTACTAAGTCTGGAGAAAGCTTCCCTGGTCACAAAACCTGAGGAGGGCTGTTACAGATCAAGCAGTTTTCTGAACTGCCACATTGGAGATAAGTATTAGGATCCAAGCACCTGGCTCAGGCTATAAAATTAAGGGCTCAACAGGAGCAGGCTAGAAATTTATATTGGGCTTTAAAACATATAATCAGCTGATGGAATTATTTTGCAATAAAAAAGGAGATATGCTAGGGAGAACAGAGCATTTTTGTTTGGCATTGTCTTCACTGATAATGCTTTTAGTACAGTGAATTGTCACTACTACTTTATAGAGATTCAGGAACTGAATGAGACACCAGAAGTCATCATTAAAGCATGGACTTTAAAGCTTTCCATCGCATCAGTCAGTCCTTGAAACATAATCAACTTACAGTGCCTCTCCTTTACGTTGTTACTACAGTGTTTTCACTCCTAGTCTCTCAATCTCATTCATCTGCATTCTCTAGGCAGACATTGATCTTTAAATACACGTATGTCAGTACCATTTTTGTCATATCACTACTTCACTCAGAGCACTGGCTTCCTGTCCTCTCTAAACTAAAAAGTTAGCAATTGTTTTAGGGAGTCACATAGTTTGCTCCTACCCCGATTTCCTTGTCCTTTCCCCCAGTTTCCAAAAATCCAGCCAAAGAAGACTACCTGTCCTTATGGAATTTGAGTTATGTTTCCCTTCTTTTTGGTAGATACCACTTCCTGTACCTGAAATCCCTCCTTGTGGCTACATGTTTGTCTAAATTCTGCCCATTTTTCAGCTATACCCCCACTTGGATGAAACCTGTCCTTCCTTAGGCTAATCCTGTGCTCTCACACTGGCTACAATTCCCAGGCCCTTTTTTGATCTTTGAAGTGGGAAGGCTTCTGTCTGCCTTTAAAAACCACAAGTCTTCATGACTCTTTTGTGTATTTATCACACATGCTAGATATTCATAATAATTTATGGGCTTCTCTTACTCAGACCCTGAGCTCTTAACTAGTGCCAACTAGATATGTGTGCTTAATGAATTAATGACTCCATACAACTCTGGTGATGTTATGGGACAGAAAAGAAACATGCGCACAAGTAAACGGTGTTTTACGCCACCATGAATTTAGCTACATAATACTATGGCTTGCTGGCTGCAGAGGTTCCTTTTAAATCCATGAACATTCTCCAAGCAAAACCCTTCTCTGTTGGGGGCTGTAAAATGAGAGACTAAATATAGCCGCAAGCTGGAATTTGCATTTATTATTTTTATTGGCCACTTTACATCGGGCCCATCCAACGTAGTTGGTTTTCTTAGTAAATGCAAATATGCATGCTACATCAATTCCCCTTTCAGTGAATACAAGTAAAATTGGTAATTGAAAGTGAAGGGAGATGGGCTGGTGAGATGGCTCAGTGGTCTAAAGCCTACTTAGAACAAGCTAAGCAAAGCGCAGGGACTGCGGTTCAATCCCCCAGCACCACATGCCAGCCAGCCCCGCCCCCTGGTGGGCCGAGCTGGCCACACATACACTAAATAAATAAATAAATGTTTTAAAAAAAAAGAAAGTGAAGGGAGAGTTTCAACAAAGGAAGGTTCACTTTTGCCAGGCTGTAGCATAGTATTAAATTTGTAGCAGCCAAGTTATGATTCATATTCAGGTTAAAAATTCGCTTTTAAAACAGCAGCATGTATAATTACCTGTTCTGAGTTTCAGTTTGCAGGAAGATTCACAAGCAAACCTTTTACTTCTTGTTTGTGTGATTTCTTGACTACTAGCTTTTGAGGCACATTTGTCTAGGGAAGGATGTAGTCTTCTAAGCCTTCTCTTATTCTAGGAAATTTGAATTCACTTTTGAAAGAGGATCAGTTTCTGGCTTGTCTACTGAAATCTGGGCTCTCTTCAGAGACTTACTTTAAAGTGGACATAAACGATGAAATAGATGTATGTGTAATTATCTCACGTAGCAAATGTTAGAATACAAATGAATTTATGAACCCTGGGAGCCAGGAGGAGCCATGTAAGAGCATGGGCCCAGATGGTGAAAGTTTGTGCTGAGGGATACTGATGTCAAGAAGGCAATGCTGTGAGTTTATGGCAGGTTAGACTAGGGGGTCTGTGGAGTTCTCTAAGAATATTTTGAATTGAAAATGAAAATCTGAGTGAATAACTTTTTATTGGAAGAGATCCTTTTCAAGTTTGGAAACAATTCTCATTAATCACAAATTCTATGACAGAAATATACACTTAGTGGTGCAAAAATCAACATACAAAGTAAGATGAAATGGCCAGGGCAATTACCATATAAAACTTTGAGCCAACGAGCAGATGACCTTTCTAACTGTAGCTAGTGATACTGTTTCCAGCACTCCTCATTTAAATAGCAACACTAGGCTGGTGATGTAGCTCAGTTGTAGAGCCCATGCTTCACATGTGTGAGGCTCTGAGTTCAATTTATAGCACCTAAAATAAGTAAAAACATAAATAAAAAGCAACACCAAACAATACAGACACAATCACCACTTGTAATTGCTTTCAGGTCTGTGAGTAAATTATTGTACCTTCCCTTACACAGTATCTTCGAGCTTGGGGAGGATTTTGAGTGAATATTTGTAGATTACTTGACTAAAGTCATCATGATAAAGAAAAAAAATTCATCCTATTTCACATATTGTAGGATTTAATCAGAATTTCCAAGATGATACTTCCCAAAGGAAAAGGTACTTGAGATAACGAAATATTGATGGAACTTTATAGTACCATGAACAAAGGAGCCAAAGGGCAGGCAACAAGTCAGGCCACAGTTCATTGCTGAGGCTCTTGGATATCAAATCAGCTTAGTCAACTATTCTAAGAGATTTAGACTCCAGTGAAGTTCTAGGGGGTAGACTTTGCACAGGTTTCAGGAAAAAGCTTGTGTAAGAAAAAAGGCATTGGTAACATTGCTAAGGTCCTGTTTGTAAAAAATGATAATTGGTTACACCTGGATCATACAGGCAGCTGGCACACTCTGGCTTTAGAAAGCTCTTGGGCTCTAATTTGTAAACTGAATGATTCACTCACCTATAATCTTTATCTTACACTAGATACTCCTTTATGGGTTGTGCTTCAGGGAGAAGATAAATGGGTTTGGACGTAATGATTTGGATTATCCCAGACATTTGGAATTGTAAAATGCATATATTGGTTTTAAAGCATTTTTTGTGAGTAATAGATACATGCAAATGTAGAAATTGAGGGCAGATGTTCTGCCTTGGCTTTGAAATCTCTTTTTTTCCCATAATTTTATTGAGAGACAAATAGCAATGAGACAGTTTCAAATCAAATTGGTATGACAGTTCCAATAATTAACACAATGCATACTGTCTTTCTAGTGGTTATTTGCTGTACAAGATGCAGACATGATATCCTATTTACAAACACTATTAGAACAAATCCCTCTATTCATTAAGAGAACGTAACTATATATCTATCCTAACCATTTTGAATACACAGATAGAAAATGGATATTCATCTGTATCCCCTTTTTTGTTTAGTTCCATTATTTGAATATTATAGGTGTGTTAACTCAG
>NW_004524819.1:2308102-2340421 GCF_000260255.1 Octodon degus | reverse complement strand
GTCCCTGATGCTTTGCCAAGCTTGTTCTAAGTAGGTGCTTTAGACCACTGAGCCATCTCTCCAGCCCAGTTGCTTAGTTTTGAAATCTCAGTGTGATAACTTTTCTGTCCCGTTCTTAAAGTGACCTGTAATGTGATGGGCCACAGGTGCCAGAGACTCTTCCCAGCTGTCACTATTTGCAATGTCCATCTAGTTGTGCTTAATGGAATGTCTTCAATGCCAACTATACTCCAAATCCTCTAATGGCTTATGCTGGTCTCTCATGGCTTATGCCGGCCTGTAACTTATTGTGTGGGTGGCTGAGCTGAATGACACTGCCATTTTCAGGCATCTAAGGGTATTCAAAAACACTAGTTAAATGAGGGCTATGGGTAAGAACAGAGCCAAAGTTTTGTGGGCCCATTGTGCAGTGGTGAGGAAGTGGTGATGTGACCATGTCCCCCACCTCCTGGAACTCTGCTCTCTTGGATAAACATGCTGCCACTGACTCAGCATTTGTCAGACCAAGCATCTGATTCCTTTCAAAACCCATTGTTGAAATTCTGTTTCCACTTATACTTTAACTCAACTTTTCCAGAGGTAGAATCACATTGTTTCACTACTAGCCACTCATAGGTCCCATGCCCCCAGCCATGTAACCAGCTTGCAGGGTCTTGTTCATTTTTGTGTCCTTATGGCCTAGTAGGGAACCTGACTTTGGGGGGACTCTAAGTAAGTATGTGTAATTACAATTGCCCTTGCTGAGTCTCTTGGTGCTTGTCTCAGGCTTGATCTAGATCCTTGAGAAGTTTCTCTTCTCCATACCCAGGCCCTTTTGTAAGGGTTGCCTAACTCATAAAAGTGTGGAACCTCAGACTAAGAGGATGCTCAAGACAGTAACTGTCCCTGCATTTTAGGAAGGAGCTGCTGAGGCTCAGTTGATTGAAGGGATAAGTTTGAAATAACATATAAGCATTAGGGTGCAGAGAAGTAACTTTTCTTCACTACCGCAGATCTGTACTGGAATTCAGTTTCTGAATAACTACTACAGGTAAGGTACTCTTCCAGGCCCCAGAGCTAGAGAGGCCAAAATAACCTGCATTGTGGCACTTACTCAGCCCCTATGCAGGGAATAGCTCAGCGTTGTTATCTATATTGACACTTGCCTGTGCTCTCAGGATCTTACATCTGGGCTGCTTGGGTATTGCTCAATGGTTCTGAGAAGTTACTGCTTCCAGGCCAGTCCTTGCTCCTTTCTGAAGATGTCATGTTCTGAAATCAGGTCTCTATACCACTTTCTGTAAGTGCCTTACCTGCTTTGTGATGACATTTTTAACAACTTTATTGATGTATAATTTACATATTGCACATCTTACCCATCTGAACTCCGGTTCAGTGGTTTGAGTATGTTACTTGAGTTGTATATCCATCACAATTTTCAAACATTTTTACTACTCTCCCAAAGAAATGTTGTGTCCCTTAGCTGTCACTACACCAGTCTCTCATCATCCCTGCCTAATAGAAAGCCACTAGTCTATTTTCTGTCTCAGTATAGATTTTCATAACCTTGGCATTTCATAACAATGGAATCATACATAACTTGTACTTTGGTGTCTGCTTATTTTACTTAGCATAATCTTTGCAAGGTTCATCCATGTTGTAACATGTGTTAATACTTGATTTCATCTTATCATCAAGCAATAGTCTATTCTACAGGTATACCACATTGTATTTATCTATTCATCAGTTAATAGACATTTGGTGAGACTGGGCGTGGTGGCATGTGCCTGTAATTCCAGCGCTTGGGAGGCTGAAAACAGGAGGATCACTATGAGTCTGATCTATGTAGTGAGACCTGCAGACCCTGTATTAAATACATAAAAAAAAATAAAATTAATCCCCAGTACTGGAATAAAAAAGACTTCTGGGTTGTTTCCACTTTCAGTCTTTGAAGAACAATGCTGCCATGAAAATTTGAGCATGAGTTTTTGTGTCCCTATACGTTTTTATTTCTCATGATGGATCAGATAAGAATCTTAGGTTGGACCATTCTAGGGATTACTAGACTATTTTCCAAAGTGACTGTACCTTTTGACCTTTCCATGAGCAATGCATAATCTCTCTAATATCTGCATCCTTGCCAACCCTTATATTTTCTGTCTCCTTTATTAAGTGGTACTATTTTATCCCAGCTCATTAATAGCTTCCACTCAAGAATTGAATGCCACAGCAGTCTTTTCTGTTGACTCAGACAAGATGCTGGCAGGATTCAGCCAGTGGGGTCTGCCTCCTCTTACTGATGGCCATAGGGCCCCTTCTAGCTAATAATACCTATGGGTGAATTAGAAGTCATGTCTAGACTCATGTACTTTCATGGGCACAATGCATGGTCAGGAGACAGATTTTAGGTACACTAAGAAATATAGAGAGGCAGGCCCAGTACTCAAGATGTGCAAGGTGAAGTGTAGGCTCTACTTGAGACCTTGCCTAACTTTTTGGTGGATGTGAAAGAGGGTGCTATGGTCTAGGAAATCCCCAAAAGACCATATGTGCAAGCCTAAATGTCAGTAGCCAGACTGATATTATGACAGTCACTAATTTATGACAGTACTCATAAATTGGACAGAGCCTTGAACCCTGTATAGCCTGTCATGATTTAAAAGGAGAATAAAACAAAAAATGATGCTTGGATGGCAGAAGGATCCTTGCATCTTTGGGTTACCTGAGACTAAGTCAGCAATGCAGAAGTTCAGGTCCTACCCAAGACCTGCTGAATTAGTATCTACATTTGAATAGGACCCCTCTGGTGGGTCTTAGACACAGTGAAATTTGAGAAGTACTGGTTTGATGAACGAGGTCATCTCTTTGCTAAGACAGAGTGGCTTGTCTGTTTATAACCTTTACACAATAGCTCTTTCTCTCCTCTCCCTTTTCCTGTTGGCTTTGCCTTCATCACTACATTTGCTGGACTTCCTTTCCTAAGTGTCCCACATTCCTGAGGTAAGCATGTGCAGCTTTTAAGTTTATGCTCCCTCTATAAATAAAAAATAAGCCCAACCTTTCTGGGGCCCTTGACTTTATCTCCTTTTAAGTCTCCCTGCCAAGACTGCAGCCCCTGCTTGAGCTAAATGAGAGCAACAACAAAGTATATCTTCAGATTGTTTGGTAATAGGGCCCTTGTGTGGCTTTACCCCATAGCTTATACAGTTCTTATAACTAACTTCAGATCATTAAGCAAACAAGGCTAATGTAATCAGGGCTTCACTGCCTCTCTTATAAGAATCTGTTCTGGAGCTGAGAGTCATTGGGAGTGACCAACCTTTAAAGACCCATAGACTGTAGACACAATGCCACTGGGGTAGGGAGCAGATAGTACCTTAGAGGATGAGTGAGAGTGACATGAGTGGACCGTGAGGAGAGCACACTCATTCTCTGGCATTAACCTCCTCCAACCTCTACAAATTAGCCAAGACAGGAAGGCTGAACTGTTAATAGACTTTAATGGGAGACTCTTACCTTTGCCGGCATTTGGATAGTTATATGGCCCATCACTTAGTAATAGTATTTGGAGAGGCTGAATTAGGATCACCTTGGGAGTCTGAGAAAATGAGGTATCCTGGGCCTTCCTTTGGAGTTTGATTGGTAAGGAAGGTGTAGGGAATAGTAATCCAGGGTAGATACCTGCACACTAGTCAAGTAGGACAAATTTGGCCCAATGCTTGTTTTTAGGCAGTCAGTTGAGCTAAGAATGATTTTTATGTTCTTAAGTGGTTGAAAAAAATCAAAAGAAAAAAATACTACTTTGTGGTCTATGAAAATCACATAAAATTTAAGTTATTTGCCTTTGGAACACAGCTATATTCATTCATTTTTGTATCTCCTATGGCTCCTTGGCAATTTAACAGTAGAACTGAGTAGTTGTGAGGAGAGTAGCTGAATAGATGAGGAGTTATGCTACTAAATGTGTGATTGGAGACTGGGCATCACCTGTAGAATTTTGAACAGTGCCTCATAGTAAGAAACCAGAACCTACAGGCTAGGCCTTTGGGACTGCTTCTTTTCTGCCATGAAGCTCATCTCAGGGCTAATCTTGCAGGTCTAGTCTACTCCAGTGTGCTGTAACTAGCACTACATACTGTACGGTTAATTTCTCTGACATTTACCTACGCTTAATGTATTCACAATCACCTGGGGTTCTTGTTCTGGTTTGAGACTTTTAGCCTCCAGGTATCTTAAGCCCTCTGGGATTTAGACACCTATTTTGTTCTTGGCAGCCCTTGCCTAAGACCTAGTGTCTTAATCCAAGCAGGAAGTGAACTGATCTTTGCTACCTGCTGACAGATTTCCTTGGTGCTGCTGGATTTCTAGACAGCAGGCTCTGATCTCCCCAGATGCATTGCCCTGCCAGGTTCCTGGTACACAGTATGGCCTACTGCTCACTACTGCCTCTTACTGCTTTCCTTCAAGCACTGTGTCTCAGAGAGGTTCATAGATGTTCTATGGGCAACATGATGCATTGTCATCAAGTTGGGAATGCTGTGTGGTGTGGCTTGAATATGATTTTTCCCCTCCAAAGCTCCTATTGAAATTTTATTGGTATTTTGGCAGTATTGAGAAGTGGAGTTTTAAAAAGGTGATTAGATCATTAGGAAGATTTTTTTTTTCATGAGAGTTCTTGCTCTTGTAGGACTGGACTAGTTATAGTCAGTGAATTATAAAATGAGGTTATCTTTCTTGTATTGCCTCTTTGCACATACATGTCTTCTTGCCCTTTCTCTCCCCACAGTGAGTTGTGGGATGAGGTCCCACACCAGATGCAGCTGTCCAGTGTTGGACTTTCTTGATTCCATAACTGTGAACCAAAATAAACCTATTTTCTTCATAAATTATCCAACCTCAGGTGTTGAGTTACAGCAACAAAAAATAGCCAAAGACACTAGGTGAAGTAAGTTTCTTTTTTATAAGACTGCTCAAAGTCATTGATAACACGACTGAACCTTATTGCTGTCTGAGGAAGGACAAGGAGGAATAGTGAAGACTACAGAATCTCAAAATGTGGTCCTTATCCTGCTACTACTAAATTATAAGTGGGCATGGGGGAGGTTAGGCCTAGAAATCCATGTCTTAACAGACCCTCCAAATGATTCTGATACACACTCAGGTATGAGAGCCACTATTGTGGACATTGCTAAGTTGCTTTTTACAGAACATCTCAAACAACAATTTTTTATTTTAATGAGATCTTTATTTTTTAAAATTTCAGATCAGGGTATTTAGGAACATGATATTAAATTTATTAAATAATTTACTGGAAGCATTGACCACTCCTGGGACTGCAGGTTATGGAGGGGAAGCTTTGGGTAGAATCATCTGTTCTACATCTGTCCCCTGAAGCAGTTTGTATGCATGCTTGGTTAGAAGAAGTTTCCTCAAGTTGAAAATTGCTGACTTTTAGTGACTGCAGACATATGTTCCTCAAACTGTTTTTGTATATTAAAATGTGAAGATAGCTGTGGAACTTACTTTGGGATATTTTCCTCTTACACATTTTCTTTCTTTCAGAATATTCTCTTCTGATTTCATCCAAATCAGAAAACCATCTTTCCAGGCCATCCAAATCCGAGTATCACAAAGAGTAGCCCTCCTCCATATGGGGAAGTCTCTGGAGGCCTTCAGATGAGAGGTGGTGCTGTCCTCAGGCAGTGGCTGTCAGCACAGGGCCTTTGCTCCTTGATTCTCAGAGCTCAGCTCATTTCCTCTCATTCCAGAACATCTCCTTTGCCATTCTCTGTCAGGGACATAAGTGTCACAGTTTGGGCCTACATGTGAGCATTTTTCCCTGTTTGCTCTCGGAGAGTTTCTAACTGCTGTGTTGTTTCTAAGTTTAAAAGTCCCAGTGTCATCTAATCTTGTGGCTAAGGTGGGAGGAACCACTAAGTTGTACTTCCTCCACGGCTTGGCTGCTGAAAGGCCAGAGAGGAGTGAGGAATGAAAAAAGCCACTCAGATCTTGATTTTCTTTGAGAATAGAGAGGATAATTGATGAACTTTCATGTTTATATTTCTTTTGGGGAAGGAAATAGAGCTCTTAAATTATAGTATACTTTTCTTAGCCTTATGATCTGAATAGTTGTGTTTATATTTAAAATGGCCCATTTGATGTTGCAGGTATCCTGGAAATCTCATCTGGTAAGTGCTCTTCAGCAATGCTTTTAAAAATTATAAAATTAAAATATGTTTATTGACAGAATATTTAAACAGTGGCATAAAAATTTAAAACAATGCCCCTCCTTTTTTTTTTTTTTTTTTGGTGAAACAGGGCGTTGAACTCAGGCCCTTGTGCTTGCCAGGTAAGCACATATTCTACTGAGCTATCTCCATGGCCCATCCCTTCACTTTTATCTCAACTCCATTCTCCTTTTCTGAAGCTGCCAGTCTTAATCGCACTTTCTATGTGTGCGATTTTTAAGGAAGTTAAAAGAGTACGCAACAACAATGATGAATCTTGCTGATGTAATGCAGAGTGAAACATTGGAGGCAGAGGAGTTCACATGACACTCTCATTAACATAAAGTTCAACAATGCTGTGTAAAGCTAGTCCATTGTATTAGAAAGTCAGAATAGCAGTTGTCATGGGGTGGGCAGGAAGTGGGAAGGGCTATAAGGTGTTCTAAGGTAACAGAATGTTCTGTATCTTGATCTGGGCTGAATTTGGACTATACTGAGCTGTATACATTTAAGATTTTTGCACATAGCTCTGTAACCTTCACTCAAACTGCTCACAAAAGTATGTGCTGAGCATAAGCAAGTTTAAGGAAGTTCTGCAACTTAGTTTTTTTTAATGGAAAATAATCTTACTTAAACCTTCATGCTTTTACCAGTCTTCTAGAAACATTCAGAGTGGAAATATATGTTAGTGATTTTCATTGTCAAGAACATGGAGAATGGGCCCTACTGCTATTTAGTGGACACAAGGGAGAAATAGATACCTTGCAATGTAGGGACAGACCTACACAGTAAAGAATTTGCTCCCTCAAAATGCTATTAGTTCCTACATAAAAAAATATCTGTTTTAAGTGTTTACAGAGTGTTCTATTGTGAAGGTATTTGTAATAGGCGTACCTTTGAAGTAGTTTTGCATAGAGCTTTGCTCTGTCTTTGTAATGGAGATGAAGCCAAAAGATGGTGAATGGGTAGATTCTTGATTTATTTTTGCCTTCTGGACCAAATTGGACGTAAGTGGAATGATCTCATTTTCCAGAATGTGGAGGTGATCTGACAGCCTGCAAATGTCAATGTGATACAAGAGTTCTTTGGCTCAGTGTCTCCCTCTCATATTCTTGGATGTATCACATGGATTTAGCCTGAGGCTTGGTGTAACATCTTGCTAAAGGCCTGGCTGCAGCCTCTTTTCCTTTCTTGCATTTTCACTGTGTCCCAGGTGACCTCTGTGGGGACACATAACAGTTTGGAGGGCCATATGCCACATCACAAATTGTTTTTGTTCTGCTGTCTGGTTTTAATTTAAAAGCTAATCCTCTTTCTGTCTGTCTGTGTTGAATGGGAACAATCAGACTCCTCTGCTTTGTAAATGCCTTTAGTGAAAACAGGAATTGTCATTCGAATATCAAGGAGTCCTGCTTGGAGCTGACCTCAGATTTAGATGCCTGTCGTTTTCCTGTTTCTTATCTCTCCAAGTTCTAGGCAATGGGCATAAATACACTTTGGGCCTTGATAATATTAAACAATAGTAGAAGACTAAATTGGAAAAATACTCTTTCCTTTGCAGCACAGTAATGACTTCATTTATAAAGCTATCCTTTTAACTCTCTTTTTGTTAGCTCTGTAAAATATGGAACCAATTAAAATTTCACAAGCCACATGCTGTCTCCATTGTCTTTGCTAATTAGAGGCAGAGTGCCTTGGGACTGTGGGTGCCTTCCACTCTGCTTGCAGTACTGTATTCTTTTTGTGCTCTCAAGCAGAAGAGACTGAAGAGAGGACACATTATCCTATGTGAAGCAGTTGTGGAAGCCAGGCCAATCCTAAGAGCTGTTGCCTGACAGAGATCATTCTCTCATCAGCCACCCCTACCAGGGCCACATTTTTCAGGATGAAATGAAGTTGAAATTGACATGCAAGAGTAGCCTTAAGGGAGAAAGAACTTGCTTAAAGTCGATGGTTGCCTGCAAGAGAGGGAGAGTCTCCAGTCAGATGGGAATCTAGACACCCACTGCAGTGACCCACAGCAGTTGCCCAGTAAGCAGTTTCTTTATCAATTTTCCTTCTTTTTCTGTCTCTTTTCTCCCATTCATCAATGTGCTTATTGGGTTTACCTCCCAAATGAACTACTTGTACCTTTCTTATGGCTTGCTTTTGGGAAGTTCACAAGACAGTGGCTAAGTTGGAACTGAACCAACAATTGAGTTTTGCTTTCTCTCTGCAATTCCTCATACTAATGAATGGATCCTGTTGAATAGAGCTATCCACATCAGTGAGTGACTTGGTAGGGGTCATCTATAATGGAAGCTAAGGAATTGTACTACTTATTTATTGTGGATACTACCCCAAAACTTAATGGTGGAAGTCAACAACAACTACTTATTTTCTCATGATTATATGACTGGACAAGCCTCAGTGAGAATGTCTCATTTCTGATCTGCATTGGGTTAGTTGTTGTGCCTCATCTGGGACTGCAGGATCTGAGATGGCTTCATTCACATGTCTAGCTGCAATAACTAGAGAGCTGGGATCACTCTGTGTGTCTGTCTGTTTTTCTGTCTCCAGTATTCTGTCATCTGGGTGTTCTATATCTCTCCATTTTGCCTTTCTAACTACTAGGGTAAATGGACATCTTTATATGTGACTAGCTTGCCAGTGGATGAACACCAAAGCTGCTAGGATGCTTAAGGCATAGGACCAGAATGGCCACAGTATCATGTCTGTCATGGTCTCTTAGTTGAGGTAAATTAGAGGGCAGGCCAAGATTTGGGTTGGTGATGGTAGTGGGCAGATTCTACCTGTTAATAGAGGAGTAGTATATATGTGCAGGTTAGGAGGAATGGAAATGGATGGTGATCAACTTTGCAGGCAATTTGTTGCAGGGTTTGTTGGGGCAAGCATATTTAAGATATAAATTTAATTTTCCAGGACATTTTATTTTTTTGATTTTATTTTATTAATTTTATTGGGAAACAGATAGCAATGAGACAGTTTCAAAACAGGTTAGTAGGACAGTTACAACAATTAATACATTGCATATTGTTGTCTTCATAGTAATTATTCATAGTACAAGATGCAGACATGATATCCTGTCCAAACCCTATTAGTACAAATCTTTCTTCTCACTGAATTAAGAGAAAGTAGCTGTATATCTATACTAACTATTTTGTATATATATTTCACTACAAAATGGTTCTTCATTTATATCCCCCTTTTTTGTTTAGTTTTGTCAGAGATGAGTATTCCCTTGCCATTTAGATATTTGGCCCTAGTCATTCAAGTTCAACGAGGACTCAGGACATAAGAGAATCTGTACTGTAACATCCTGTAACTCAGTGGTGTCCTAAATTTTCTGATCAAGGAGATTATGGGGCCACAGAGGAAAGTGATTAATGATGTAGTGTGCCTAAGGAGAGTCACATGGAGAGAAAACATTCTCTCAGGCTTTCACAGAGAGCAAATTGGTCAAGTAATGGCTATGATTCATTCACTTGGCTGACACTGACAAAGATCTACAAACTGCGGTACAGGGTTTCAGGGTAAATCCTGAGGGGATTTGACTGACCTTATCAGATACAAAGGTTGCATTTCTTGTTATATAGGTCTTGGTTTATCTTGGTCTTAACCATCCAGCAGAAAAGTATAAAAACGAAGTACAAAATATAAAGCCATATTAATATGCTGAGCTGTAAAAGGCTCAAGTCAACTACTTCTGATATTGCCAGGCCTACAGATAACCCACTACTACTATGGACTACGGGAATATATTGGAATATTTTGTTGAATTCACATACCTACAATATTTACATGACAATAGAATACCTTCTCTGACAAAACTAAACCAGAAAAGGGAGATACAAATGAAGGATCATTTTGTATCTCTATATTCAAAATACTTTGGATAGATATACAGCTACTTTCTCTTAATTCAATAGATGGAAAGAGTTGTTCTAATAGTGTTTGTGGACAGGATATCATGTCTGCATCTTGTACTATGAATAACCACTAAGATAACAATATGCAGTGTATTAATTATTGAAGCTGTCCTACTAATCAGTTTTGAAATTGTCTCATTGCTATTTGATTCTCAATAAAATTATTAAAATTTTTGAAAAAATGAGGGGAGAATAAAATAGGTGAAATTGATATTTTTGCTTTTGTTTAGCTCAGAATTTAACTGATCAAGGGCTCTGTGAAGACTTCCAGTGCAGGAAACTTTGTGCTTTCAGTCCTGATAGGAGTATTTTGTTCCCAGGATATTTTCTAAGTGGATTCTGATTAAATGTTGAACTTTAGGTAAGCTTTCCATGTGCCTTTGGTTAATTAGCTTTAGCATGTGGCATACTTCTATTCATTGAAAGGCCATAGAATTTTGACAATTTGCAGCACTTGAAATATACAAGGATCATTTCCCAATACTTACTAACATCATCTCCTTCCATCAGTCTCCCAGAATTCTTGCTTTTCCATTCATCAAAAGCAGTGACATTATTAAATAAAAATTAACTCAAAATAAATCATCTATATAAATATGAAGTACATAAGTATAAAAGTTCTTGATGAACCATGGGAAAAATTCTTTGAAAACTTGAGTTAGGTAAAACATTTCTTATATATGATGCCAAAAATTCATGTTCTATAGAAGGTATACAAGTGGCAAATAAATATATGGAAAAATGTTCAACAATATTAGTCATTCAAGAAATGAAAATAAAAGAACACTACGATTTCATCTCACCCAAGAAATAATAGTGATTATCAAGAAATCAACCAGATCTGGGGAGATAGCTCAATGGCATAAACACCTGCTTGGCAAGCACAAGATCCTGAGTTTAATCTCCAGTACCATAAAAAAATCACTCAATAACAAGTGATAGAGGGGCTGTGGGGAAAGAAGAATAACGCTTTTCCATTCTCGGTGGAAGTGTAAACTGGTAAAACCACTGTAGAAATCAGTGTAGAGACTCCTTATAAAGCAAGGATTGGAGGTCCAATTAAAGCCAGCTATTGACCTTTTGGTTATTTTTTTTTCAGAAGAACTGAAAACATTATGCCACAGAGAAATATGTGCACCCATGTTTACAGCAGTGCAATTAGTAATAGTTAAATCTTGGAAACAATCCAAATGCCCATCAACTGAGAAATGGATAAAAAGATGTGGTATTTTTATACAATGGGGTATTACCAAGCTATAAAGGAAGGTGAGCTCGAGGCTTTTATAGGTAAATGGGTGCAACTAGAGACCACACTCATAAGTGAAATAAATCAGCCTCACATGTATAAACATCTTATTGTCTCCCTGGTGTAAGAATGTGAAAGACTAAATAAAATCTGAAAGGTACTATGAAAATGAAAAAAATTGCTTACAAGGAAAGAACAACTTGGATGAAAGAAAATAGAAAAGAAATAAAAAAGGAAGGGAAAAATAAATATACACAAGATAGCTAAACTAATTATACTACTAATTTCTATTGGTTTACTGAAAGGAACAATTAATGCTTAATGTTTTTGACCAATTTTGCATGCTGATATCTAGTAATCTGAGCAACTACTTTAAAGACAATAATATGCAATATAATAACAATTATTGAATTCATATAACAGTGCTTTCTGAAATTTTGTATCACTTCTAACATTCTTTGATTATTTTACTTTCTTTAAAATAAAAAAAGATGTATGTTCTAGAGAGGGGGCAAATTGATCACAGCCCCATGAATGAGAATGGAAAGAACCCGCCAAATAGGGCAAACAAACTAAGAGGTATACAGTAGTAGTCTTTCAGTTATTCTTTTGTATTCAGCAGTAGAATATTTCCATTAGCACACTCTACAAATGGACTTCTCTTCCACCCTATGGGTCATGATTCCACTTGAATCTACAGGGTGGATTTCAAAGAAATAGCTGTAGCTCACTTCCACAAGTGACACCTAGCTACCAGTAACTGTCACGGTCATTATCCATGTCCACAGAACATTAGAACTTTGTGCGATATCCTTTCCTCAAGCTGTTAGAAGTGCTGGTCATTTATTTGCCATTCCAGTATTTATCTTATGTTTTACTCTTAGTACTTCTTTGCTATCATGAAAACTTTTTCTTAGTTCAATTGTTTTGAAACATTTAATTTTCTGAATATTGCTTAATCTTAATTTTTGTTCTAAGATTTATACTGTATCTTTGACTTACAATTTATTTAAAAAGACATTGTATGATATCTTCTCCTAGTATTAGAAACTTTAAAAAGTATATTTCCATTTTCTGTTGACTTAAAAAAAGAGGTTTGTACCTATGTTATTTGCTTATTATTTATTGCCTATATCTTGTAATATGAGAAACTACTTTGGCAATAACAATACACAATATACTAACCATTGTTACTCTCCTAAAATCTTGTTTTGAGATTTTGTACCACTGTTTTTATTTTTTTCTTTCTTTAAAATAAAAATAACTGATGTCAATTAAAAAATAAATAAAAAATAAAAAAGATGTAATTTGTACATTTTACTTCATGCAAGCTAAAAACTTCTACTCTTCAAAATACTATGATAAGAGAATTAAAAGACAAACCTCAGACTGGAGAAAATATTTGCAAGTGATATATCTGATAAAAAACTATTACCCCAAATATATAAAGAAGTTTTTAAAGTCCATAACAAGAAAACAAGCAATCCAAATATAAAGCAAGTAAGGTGTTTGAATAGACACCGAATCCAAAGAAGATATATGAAAAAGTACTCAACATCATTATCTGTCTGTGGACTGGATGAACTTGGTTCACTGAACTTCTAATTTTCATGTACCAACTGTGAACAATGCCACCTGCTCTCTTGAGGAAATGATTTGTAATGTGCAGTGCAAATATAAGGCATAGTTATTTCTCCCAAAAACAACTTGCATGCATTTATGATTCTTATAGAGGGCTGACTAGCCTTTTACTCTGTTTTCTTTACTGGACTTTATGTGACACACATCCCCAAATTGCTAGTCATGATTGTTAAAAAACCACTGGCCACTAGCAATTTGGGGCAGACCATTTACTGTAAGCGCAAGTGGACGTGGATGTCTTCCACCATGTTTTACCAAAGAATCTTGTTATGGTGCCTTAAAAAACTTCACTGTCTTCTTGTTCTGCCCTCCAGTATTCTATTATTTTTTCATTTCAAGGAATTTGCATCATTTGGATCCCATAACACAAGGCTTTAGTGCTGCTTGATACTGTTGACACATAGGAGATTTGCTTTAATCTTTTTTTTTCTTCTTTGAATTCACTTGTAGTCATTGGTAAGGTATGTAATGTATTATTTTATATTATCATTTATTTTTTCCCTTGAAACTTAATGTTAAATTAAACACCAAGTGCTTAATAGTGACAGTGATTATGTGAGGAGTAAGTCACACAACATTCTTTATCTAATGTCTAGATTTGAAATAAGAAGCTTGGATGAACAGCTGTGGTATTCTAAATAATTTTTCATTTCTGTGAATCCAAAAGGTCTTCTTTATATATTTAGCATTCTTGAAATTTCTGAAATGAAAAAAATATGAGAAAAACACACAGGACTTTGTAAGAACAGCTTTATATTTGAGGTATACTTGGCACATAATAAACTCTGCTGCCACATGATAAACCTTTATGACTTTTTCAAAAACTAATTGGCAATTTTTTTGTGCAGATCTGTTTCTGGGTTCCTTATTTTGATCCATTGATATATGTATCTATCCCTTCAACAATACTAATAATGTCAATTATTACAAATTTGTGGTAAGTCTTAAAATTATATGATTGTCCTAATTTTATTCTTTTTTCTGAAATAATTTTGGTTATGAATTCCATATAAATTTTACAATGAGGTTGTCTGTACAGCTATAAAACATGGTTAGGTTCTGATTAGATGATTTTAAAACTGTTGATCAATTTGGAAAAGAAATCATTTCCTTAAGAGAGCAAGTGGCATTGTTCACAGTTGTTACATGAAAATTATCTTTGCTATTTTAATTTTGTAGTGCATGAGCACAGTATAAATCCATTTATTGGATTTCTTGTTTAATTTCTTTTTTAACTATTTTAAAGTTTTCAGTATATAGATCCTGTATGTATTTGTTTGATTTGTAACTATGCCTTTTCTGGCACTATTAGAAATATGTGCATGAGTTAAAATTTCTCTTTCTAGTGGTTCATTGCTAGCATGTAGAAATCAGTTGACTTTTTTGATTTTGTACCTTGTGATATTTTAATGTTAGATTGTATTTTGTATATTATTCAAGATTTTGCACAAATAGCTCAGTAGATTAAAGTGCCTGCAAACAGGTGCAGGGGCCCAAGGTTCTATCCCCAGGCCTGCCATGCTGGCCCCGTCCCAAGGGCACGCTAAGACAGCAATTGAGACTGGGTGTGGTGGCACATACCTGTAATCCCAGCACTTGGGAGGCTGTAAACAGGAGGATCACTATGAGTCTGATCTAGTAGTGAGACCCTGAACACCCTGTAAATCTTTCCCTAAAATACAGGAAAAAAAAAGATTTTGTACATAGACAACCATGTCACCTATAAATAGAGGTAGGTTTATTTCTTTTTTTTCTAAAGTTTTTATCCTATATTTATTCATTTTTATTTTTTGTCTTATTATAGTGTTTAGGACTACTAGTATAATGCTGAATAGGAAAAGTAAAAGTAAACTGCATTGCATCCTTCCCACTCTTAGGGGAAAGCACCTCAATCTTTTACCATAAAGTATGATATTAATTATAGGCTGTTGTGAGTTTACTATGAGTATTTATTATGAATTCTATTAAGTACTTTTTTGTATTGATTGATATGATCATACAGATTTTTTTCTTTAGTCTGATAATATGGTAGATTATATTGCTTGTTTGAGGTTTTAATATTAAACAAAGTTTACATTATCAGGGCATGTACTATTTTACATTGTTGTATAATTATTTTAATGCATTTCTGGGTTTTGTTGGTAATTTTTATGTATTATTTATTTATTTTTATTTTATTTTAATTTGAAGAGTGAAAACAGAAGCAAAAATGCAGAGAAGGAATGACAGAAGCAGGGTAACATACAATAATACATATGTTACAGATTTTCAAAACAGGGATAGCTAATTAACAATGGTTGCTATATTATCTATTTTTTCGTTTTAATGAGAAAAAGATAAAATAACAATGAAACGGTTTCAAGACAGGTTAGTGTGACAGTTACAATAATTAATATTCAGTGATGTCCCAAATTTTCTGATCATTGGTAATGTTTTGTTGAGTACTCTTGTGTCTGTAGATTATGGCTATTGCTCTGTAGTTCTATTTTTCTGATATGTCTCTGTGCGGTTTGGGCACCAGAGTTATGCTGGCTTCAAACGATATGTTGGAACATGTTCTCTCTACTTCTACTTTGTGAGAGAGATTTTATAGACTTAGTATTATTTTTTCTTTAAACATATGGTAGAATTCACGACTGAAGGGATCTGAGTCCAGTGATTCTTTTCCCATTCTTAGTATCAATATTTTATTTTTATTTGTGTCAATATATTATAAAAGTTAGGATTGAAAGCAATAAGCAAATGAGGTAATAGTTAAGAAATATTACATCAGGTTGGTAAGATATAATATAACCATTAATATACATTAGAAAAGATGACATGGGGTAAATATTACACTATAGTAAGATTTTATTTCATATGCTTGTGTGTTATATTAATATTAAAATATGTAATACATGGAGATTTACTTATAGACAGGTTTTATCTGGTTTATCTTGGATGAATCTTAATATCTTTTGATTTTTGAAGATTTTTTCTATTTCATTTAAATTATCAAGGTTTATATTGTTTTACAGCTATTTATCTTATCTAATGTAAGCATCATATGCTATAAATTTTCCTCTAAGCACTGACTGCATTAGCTGAGTCCCAATGTACTTTCTCCTCTCCTTTTTTAAACTTCAAATGTTAGATGTTTTGTTCTTGTCCCACCGGTTCTTGAACAAGTGAAAGGGAAAAAGGATTAGAACAAAATTATCTAAGGAAGAAGAGACACAGGAAGACAAATAGTCATGCAGGTCTCCCCATCTTGTTTATTAGAGCTTGTCAGAGAGAAATATTTCCTTTTCCTAGACTTTTAGACAATTCCAGACCCATGCCGCTAATATGATAGCCCTTCTTGGAAAACCTACCACTGAAACTTCTGCCCCTCCTGCAAATTGTGATTATGCTCAGGACTAGGCTATGAGAAGATGCAGGAAAGAAAACATAAAAGAAATTTAGGCATTCCTTCCATTTCCTCTAAAGTATTCTAAGTCTCTTTTCCTATTCTTGGAAAAGAGGGGCTTCTGGAACTCTTTCTGTACCCAGGATACATTTCTGTGTTGGGGCTGACTTGAATCCAATTCAGGGGATACTGGAGGAAAAATAGGAAATCTTCACCAATTAATGGAACTTAAAGTATTGCCTTCTGTAGATGAACTGCTAATATTTTTCAGATTTCTCAAGTGGCATTATATGTACTTTGTTTAAACTTTTTCAGATGAACTCAGTAGGAAAGGCAGAATATGATGATATTACTCCATCTTATCCAGAACTGAGATTCTGTGATCTGTTTTTTATGTTGCACTATCTTTTCCACAGTAATCTGTCTTAGTTTACTTTTCCTTCATTGTGGGGACAAAATACCTGACACCTCAAATTAAGGAAGGAAAGGTTTGTGTAGCTCACAGTTAGTGGAGGTTCTAGTCCATAGTTGGCTGACTTCAAGGCAGAGTGGCACAAGTCAGGGGGCAGCTGTTCATGGTGGCAGAAAACAGTGAAGAGCAAAAAGGAGGGGCAGCAGCTGTGGCTTCTAGCTAGCCTCTCTCCCCTCCTTACATTTTAATGCAGACTACCTGCCCCAGGGTAGGGGTAGCACTCACACCCATAATCCCCACATTGGATCATGAATTAATCATACCATTCACTACATGAGGCTTTGGGAGGACAATTACATACAAACCATAACATAATCAAATAGTTGATTTCCTTTACCTCTTTTTCCTTCCTTCTTTCTTTGCCTATTTTGATCTTTCTTTTCTTTTTTTCCTTACTTTTTCTTGACTATAGGGAGAAGTTCATTGTTGTATCTTAATAAATAACTTTTGACGTGACTTTGTTTCAGATTATGATGTCTTTTGCATAAGATTCTGTAAATATTATGATTGAGAGAATGATTGGAATGCTTGTCACTGGGACTCTCTGCTTTTCAAAGAATTAAATATCAGGATGAGAGAAGAAAGAAATCACAATCTATAAAGTAGACACTAATGGTTTTATGGAGTCACCCTGAAAATTCAAAAGTATGATATATCTATAATAGTATAGACACAAGTTATGTTTATTTCTTAAAGTGAGCACAGTCTCACCCAAAGCCCTTTCTTCACAGGGTAATGCCAATAAATATATAGTAACAGTGAAAGGACAGAACTACATAAATACACCAAATGTTATATTCTTTTATTGTATTTATTAGCTCATCTGAGTAGTAAACAGCAATTCTACCTGTGTCCTGAGAAATGGAAATTATGAATTGAGGGAGTCAATGAAATTTGATCTTTCATTCAGATGAGGCTTTTGTGAAGTTTCTGTTAATTGTATTTATTTTTCCCCTTGAATCAGTATCTTCACACATGAAACAGTTTTAAAATACAAGTGAAATTATGCTCACTTATTGTTAAAGATTGAACTTTGAGGAACTATGTGGCTTCTTATGTGGCTTTCTTCTCTGTGTAGTGATGCAATTACTTTCTGCCCTTGACTTACGTAACATGTATAATAAGTGGCCCTAACTCTCATATTTGCCTCAGTTTCCTACTATATCCAAACTATTTCTAATCCCATATGAACCAGTCACACATTCTTATTTTTAGCAGACATCTGAAATTGACTTCAGTTTAATTATAATAATAGCTGAATTTTGGAAAGCAACACCTATGTTAGCAACCAAGTTCTACTCGAGTCACCAATAAAAGTTGAATCCTCTGGATTAATAAGGTCTTTTGAAGTCTTTTCTTTTGAATCAACAACTTTGGCATGAACTCATCATTAACATTCCAGTAACATACATCAGGACTGAAATTTAAAATGGAATCAAGTAGAGTTTCAAGAAGAGCACCTAACTCTGGTATCTAAGACCTTTCTATTTTTCTCTAAGCACTCAGTCATTTCATTGATTTTATCTCCACCCTCATCTACATCCAGTTCATACTCTTGATGGCAAGCTTTCCCTTTTGTAAAATGCCTATCTCATAATTTTAAAGATCTTCCACAGAACACACCAATTACATGTATAAACATGCAGAAACTAAACTTCCTGAGAGATGCTAGAGCTGGCCAAAATCACATGCCAGTTACTAGATTGGGTAGATAAAAATGTTTAGCATTCTTATTTATTGTTTCATACTTCATCTTCTGGAAAGACACTTTGCTGTTTCCATAATTTCACTTCTGAAGATAATTTCTTAAGTTTTTAATCCAAGAGGTATACTAATGAAAGTCAATTGTGATGGTAGAAATCAGGATGGTGGCAGGACTCCACTTGATTCTGGCTTTTAATATGGATGTGGTTTAATTTGTCACAATTCATTAAACTGTGTGCTTTTTTAAAAAATAAAATGTTTAGAGAAAGTAGACAAAAGAGGAATAATTTCAGTAGCGGACCAGTTGAAAAAAACAAGAGGTTTGTGGAATATTCCTGGATTTTCCTTGGGCCTCACAACTTAATATTATACTAATACACTTCACTAAACATGTCAACTCTCTCCTCCATCTGAATAATTTATTCTTTCTTGAAGTTCTTTTATTCTGCTCTCTAGTGTACTTCTGCTTACTGACTCCTGCATAATGCTTGTACCATCAGTGCTACAGAATCCTCCTTAAAAGGAGACATTTCTGCAGCCCACAATCACAGCATTATGCAGTGATCTTGAGCCCTACCCCCAGGGTGCCTGCTTATGGCCTATTCATTGTGAGTGCTTCTAACCAGCCAGGTCACATCTTATCCACTGTTTCCCCACATGTCTGTGTTCCCATTTTCCAACAAGTGTGATTAAGAGCCTGCAACTTAGTTTCCAAATGACAGCACTGAAACCTCTTGCTTTTTTTTTTTTACTTTGGACATGAGACACAAGGAATCAATATTTGCTTTTGAAACTGTGTGGTCGCTCTTGCTCTAGTTTTGTGCATAGGACAACTATTGACAAATCAGAGTGGGAGGAGGCTTTGCTTCCCCTCCACTCTAACTTTCTTTCATTGTGTGGAGAGGGGCAAGAGTCCAAGTGTGTGGGCCAAGAGCCCAAGTGTGTAACCAACAAAGAATGGAAAATCATATATCCTTCCCTCCTCCCCAGGGCTAAGGAAACAGTCTTTTGTAAGCATTAATTTCTCTGCCTTTGTATTATTTTTTCTTCTATTTTTAGTCTTGTTTCTTCCATTCCTGCACGTGTCTACATTCTATCCCCGAAGGATTCCACCTCCCCAACATTGAGGTTGATCTGAGATTTGTTGAGAGAGATAGTGTTTAGTATTTTAATTTTACAAACAAGGTTGGGAAAATAGGTTGGCTGGCATAAGTGCCTGCCTGGCAAGCACAAGTTCCTGAATTCAATCCCTGGTAACGCATGCAATGGCCTGCACACTGTGCTAGCCACTGAAACTGGGTGTGCTGGTGCATGACTGTAATCCCAGTGCTGAGGAGGCCAAGATAGGACAATCATTATGAGTTTGAACTGCATAGTGAGACCCTGTATCAATAATAATAATAATTTCACAAACAGCAGAATATTAATCTTGGGAAAGGCCTTAGAGTTTCACTTTGCCCCCATTGTAGTGATGCCCTCCACCGCTTTTGCCAGTATCCTCCCAACTCATGGGGTACTTTCAGATTCAGCAAGCTTGGATGCTGTCTCAGGATAGTCTAAAGCCTTAGAAAATCCTGCCTCACACTGAGCTGAAACTAGCTTGGCATAACTTCTAGCCATTATCCTTGTTTCTCGCTCCTAAAAATGCATGGTCTCTCTTACTCTAGTTTTGTGCATGCGATTACTGTTGAGAAATCAGAGCACAGGGATTATGATTCTCTTAAGTCAGATTTTCTTCAAGCTAAAATTCTGAAGTTTCTTCATTCTTAAACTTTGAATTTGTTTACTTCTTTCTTTGTTAGGAAAGCTAGACCATATTGATCATCTGGGGTGCTTTTGTTTGTTTACTTTTTCCTTTTAAGACAGGCTCTTGCTATGTTGCCCAGTCTGGCTGCAAACTCCAAGGCTCTAGTGGTCCTCCTGCTTTAGCATCCCAAGTAGCTGTGACCATGGGAATGTGCCACCATGTCCTACACTTTGTTTTTTTTCCCTACTATCTTCCAATGTATTTTATGCCCTTCTTCAGATGTAACTCCAGGAATTGGCAACAATGACCCGATACTCCAGTGTGGCTGTTTCAGTTCAAGACAAGCCAGACTTTTGTGATTTAACCTCTGTCTCTTTTGTAGACCACTGTTGCTGTCTCCTTTTTATAAGCTGCTTCACCTCCTAACTCATAATGTGGGTAACAATCTGAATCTCCCCCAAGATGGATATACAGCTTAATGTAGGGGAAAAAAGACAAGACTTCATGTTTATAATCTCTATTAATTTCCTCCATGTAGAGTTCACACTATTGCTTATGGTTATTTCCTCATCTGTCCTTGTTGCCCGTCTGTAGTTAATGCTGGGTGGTGTCCTCCCTTCCCTTAGCCCATGGCTGTGTTGAGCTACAGCTGAGGTGGACACTTCCTGAGCATGTTGACAGCTTCTCACCTCAAATATCCTCACATCCAACACTGTTTTCTCAGCAGGGCATTCTCAATGAGTAAGAGATTTATCACCCCTGGAGCTAGCCCTTGGCCTAATAGGGAAAATAGACTGGGGATAGAAATCTGTTTCTGCGTACCTGTGTTGTTTCATGGATTTCTCCAGTGGAAAAGAATCCAAAATGCTCCCAGGAGGAGCCTGCTCATGGGTACACTATTACTGGCTTTGCTCTTTTTCCTTTCTCACCTTCCTTCCTTTCTTAGTGTGTTTCTTTGGATATCCTTTTAAAATTTTTTTTTATTATTTATTTGAGAGAGAGAGAGAGAGAGAGAGAGAGAGAGAGAGAGAGAGAGAGAGAGAGAGAGAGAGAGAGAGAGAGAGAGAGAGAGAGAGAGGGGTGTGTGTGTGTGGCCAGCTCAGCCCACCAGGGGGCGGGGCTGGCTGGCATGTGGTGCTGGGGGATTGAACCGCGGTCCCTGATGCTTTGCCAAGCTTGTTCTAAGTAGGTGCTTTAGACCACTGAGCCATCTCTCCAGCCCATGGATATCCTTTTAACTGAACTTTTATTATTATTTTTAAATTTTTAACAAAGAATTCAGTTTATTATCAACTGAACTTCTTGTATTCAAGTCCATATTTCAGGTAGGATCTGCTTTGGGAGACACAAAACAAGATCCTGTCCTCTCCACTTTTCTGCAGATTTAGCCTTCTTAATTCTTTCACTCACAGAACTGCACACCTGCTGTGAGGATATAACCCATGAATGGGCTGTGAAATTCACTAATAGGTCATGACCACCACTTTTTAAAATATAAAAGGGAATAGAATAGAAAATATAAAAAGGCATCATGCATAAAATACTGTTTTGTGAAATTTATTTCAGCCACATAAGTACATATACTGAGTCCTAAGATAAAAAATTTCTTTTTGTGGGCCATGTCCAAGAATGTTGAAAAACTATTGTCCCTGTTAAGACAATTCATAGGTCAGAGCTTCTTTAAATCAGTGTGCCTCTACCCACATCACATGTGCTGTATCAGAGCAGAAATTCTCCTGAGTAAAACAAGAAAATGAGATTGCTTTGCCCTGATTTATTTTTTAAACTAATGATGTTTTAAAATTGTCACTATTTCTAAAATTTCTTCTGATTTTTGTGATTGATAGGATATTTAAAAATTTTTCCATTTGTGTAGTTTTTCCCCCCCACAGGTTTGAAAGTGACAATTTCAAAGTCTTTCACATTCACTTGATTTCCCTTAAATCTTCAATGATGATGAAAACTAGTAATTGTAATATCTGCCATTTATATTCTTTCAAGTCATGAGGTATAGTTTTTTTTTTCCTTGTGTCTGGAAAGTTGTACTCAGGCTAAGCAGCCAGCTTAAATATCTCACTGTTTTTGTATTTTAAATTTCTCTTCCTAGTTGATGGCTTTTTCTAGCAAACTTATTAAAGGAAGAAAGATTTTAGGTGGGCTTTTTATTTTGTGGTATTAGAGATTGAACTCAGGGGGTTCTGAGCTAAATGACCAGCCCTGTTGAGATTTTTTTATATCGAGATGGATTTTTTCTAAGTTTCCCAGGCAGGCCTTAAACATTTGCTTTTCCTGTCTCAGCCTCCTCAGTAGCTGGGAATATAGGTGTGTGTCATCATGCCCTGTTACATGGACTTTAAGAAATAAATTTTGACTTTCCTGAGGCAAAATGTTGAAAACAGCTTCAGAATAGGCTAAGATGGGTACGTTTCCAAACTTTGAGTTTTTATTGGGACACTCTCAGTCCTTGAGGCTGGTCTCTGCATCAGATGATCTTCCAAAAGCATTTCCAGATCTAAGACTTACTAATTTTGTTGGCAACATAAGCCTTTTAGTTCGAGTTCCAAATGCTTATTCTCAATAACTTCTATGCAAAACAAGTTCTGAGAATTGCAAACAAATGAGGAACAAACCTAAAAACAATTTTTTTACATCAAAGACATTTTAATTGCTCTGGTTTAAATTTTGTAAATTAAATATTGAGTAGAACAGAATATCTGCAAAATGAACACCATTGCACTTACCTGCTAGTTTAATGAGAAGAGCATTACCCAAAGGAACATAAATATTGCCTTGCGGTCTTGCCATTCCCCACCTGAATTCTTTTCTTTTCTCTTTCTTTTGCATAGACTTATTGTCTTTATATCACTGCCCACTTTGTAAATTTTCTTTTTTTCTGTAATTTTACTGAGAAACAAATAGCAATGAGACAGTTTCAAATCAAATTGTTATGACAGTTTCAATAATTCACACATTACATACTGTCTTCCTAGTGGTTATTTGTTATACAAGATGCAGACATGATATCCTATTTACAAACACTATTAGAACAAATCCCTCTATTCATTGAATTAAGAGATTGTAGCTATATATCTATCCTAACCCCCACCTTAATTCTGTTCTTTCCTCATCTACTTAGAGGTAACCAAGATCCTAATTTTTTTTTTTGGCAGAACCAGGGATTAAACACAGTTCCTTGTGCTTGCCAGGCAAGCACTTATTCTACTGAGCCATCTCCCTGGCCCAAGATCCTAAATTTTGTGTTCATTTTTTTCTCTCATATTTTTTGGTGGTACTTGAGGATTGAAGTCTAGGATATTATGCCACTTAGATATATTCCCAGTGTTTTTTAAAAAATTTTGAAACAGCATCCAACCAAATTGCCAAAGCTAGACCTGAACATGTGGTCTTTGTGCCTCATTCTCCTGAGTACCTGGGATTACAGGCATATGCTACCATACAAGCCTTCTGATTTTCTTTATGTTATCACTGGATGTGTTTATATTGCTAACAACATATTATTTATTTTTGTGTGCTTTTGACCTTTTTATAGGTGGACTCATGCTGAGTGTTTTCTTCCACAACTTGCTTTTATTCACTCAACATCCAATTCTTGAGATTTGTTCATGTTGTTGCATGTGATCATGATATAAACAAACCAGATTTACATTATTATATAGGACCCAATTATGTAAATATGGAATAATTTGTCTATACTACTGATGATGTGCATTTGAGTTGCTGCTAGTTTTATGTTCTTACAGTCATGTTGGTAAGCTTCTTGTGCATTTCCTTGGAGTATGCAGGAATTTCTCTAGAATAAAAACTTAGGTGTGGATTTTCTGGATCATAGCAATACACATCTTTGACTTTGATTAGTTATACCAAGTTGTTTACTAAAGAGTTTACAGCAATTTTAACCCAAAATATCAGAAGGAGTTTTCATTGCTCAACAACCTTGTCAATGCTTGATCTTGTTAGATTTTAAGATTTTCCCAAATCAATGGGTGTGAACTGATATCACTAGGGTCTTAATTATTATTAATGAGATATTAGTAGTAACATAATGACAATTATAATTCTTAAGAAAGGGTTTTCTATTTTTCACTCAAAATAAGATGTCAGATAAAAACTTTTCTTTGTATCTCCCATATAAGGGGTGGATTCATTTCCAGTTCACTCTGCTGAAAGTATAGGGTGTGAGTGTACAAACTTATAAATTGTTATGAGAGGAGGGGAGAGATCTTCTGTAAAACAACTGACCTTGAGTGGTCCCTGAGGTTTATCTTTTGTAATCTTATCTCACCAGTCCATAGAAATCAGAACTCAGTTCTCACAGTTTTCAGAATGAAAGGCAAGACTTACTCATCAGTGCCCTGTTTTTGCAGAGATTTTGGGCTTTGAATATACTTCTTTTAATTTAAAGATTAAAAGCAAAAACAAAGACAGAAGCAGAGTAACATACAATACATATGGTCCCGAATTTCAGATCAAGAATGAAAAATTAACAATGGTTGTTTTATTATGTATTTTTATTGTCAAATCTGTTGCTCAGATTAACAGATATAGATACACAAGATTGGGTGAATGATTAAACATTAACGCTACGACTAAAATCTAAAAACTAAAAAATAAAATGCAAAAAGAAGAAGAAAAAAATTAAGGGCTCTGAATATTTCTTGCCTTCTTGCAAACTCATAGCAAATTTTGAACTCTTTAAAAAAGCTTTCATCCAAAATTTGTACTTGTTTTTCAGCTGAGCACAGTCAGGCCAAATGGTTCACGTGCTCCTGAAAACAGAATTCTAATTGCTTCATTTGGAAATTGATCCTCCTTTCAAACAACAATTACTTTTTAATACATTTCATAGACTTGAGCTACAGAAATATAGCAGTTTGATGAGGGACACATGTGCCTCTTAAAACTGACCTCCTTGCAGCAACAAAGTAGAACATTGTCATTGCTGGTGGCTATATTCCGGGAAGCTTAAAATTATTTTTCTTTTTATTCTTTTTACTTTTTTCTTTTGAATTTCTTTCTTTTTTTTCTTTTGAATTTCTTACAACTTTTTTGTCATTGTTTTGTTTTGCTTTTGCTTTAAACCATTTTGCCTGTTTATATCTGGTAACCTAAACAACTAATTTGAAGAGAACATCATGTAATGCAGCAACCGTTGTTGAGTTCCTATTACTTTGTTTAGAGAAATTCTGTATCGTTTCTAATACTGCTTTTTTTCTCTCACTGTTTTGTGTTCTTTAAAAAGTTTAAAAAGGGATATCCATGCTGGTGGCTAACTCATCAGTTATTCAAGATTTTACAATGAAAAATAAAGTGTTGCCGTTTGCTAATATTTGTGAGTTTTCTTCATGTGTATTGATCAAGGGCAAAATGAACAGTAAGTAGATGTTTCCCATTTATTGCCTGCTTTAAATTTTCTTTGAGAATGCTTTGCTCACCATTTTGCTGAAGAGGATTAACTCCAGTACACATCAGCATTCATGCACTGAAAATGCTCACGTCTTCACTTTGCTGATGCAAAGTAAAGAAGCTCCCATGCCCTATTTGATTGTACTGTGTAAAATTTGAATTGTCTGTGAGTAGATGCATGTAGGAACAAAAAACACTCAAACACTCAGACCAACAAAATAATTACCATGATTTCTGAAAGATATGTAAAATTATACATTTGCATTTTCCCTTCTGTTTTGGATTCTTTTCATGTGAATACACTGGTTAAAATATATGATTTATATAAATAATCTACAGCAGTGCCTGGGATAGTCTACTCAGTAAATAGCAGGTCTTTCTTTTTTTCCTCCCTTGCAAGCTACAAACATATACTTTAGTGTGCATAGGTGTCTATTTTGGCCCACAATGTTGTGCTGCACAAAGCTGCTCCTGTGTAATGAAAGGCTGGAGGAGCAGTTGTCACTTCATGTCATTTGACTTTTATTTTGCTATTTCCTTCCTGTCCTGAACATATATCTGTCACCACGGTACTAGAAAATTATTCAGGAAGACTTGGCTTTAGCAAATTTCCCTTAGCAGTATTTACATCCCTATTGACCATCTTATGGTAGATAAAAATGAGCCTCATCCTTGCAAATGAGTACTTCATGAGTTCCACCAGTACCTTCCCTACTTGTAGTCTACCTTGACCCCAGGACTTCCTGATAAGGTACAGAGGGAGTAAGGACAAAATAAGCTCATTACTGAAGGTCCTTCTCCAGTTAGGGGTGGAGAAAAGGCCAATTTGCCTGTAGGCTCTGATATTGATAAACTGCATCATCCTTGAGACCAGCTGAGAAACAAAAATGATGTGTTTGGACAGGATATCATGTCTGCATCTTGTCCTATGAATAACCACTACGTAAACAGCAATATGCAATGTAGAAATTATTTAAAATGTCCTACTAATAGGTTTTGAAACTGTCTCATTGCTATTTGTTTCTCAATAATATTAGCTAAAAAAAATAAAAATGGTGATTTGTGTTCGTATCTGGAATTTTCTGTCTTCAAAATGACTCACACACAGTATTCTTTATAACAGAACCCAGGACTCCCATGTACCTACTTATATTCTTATTAGTCTCTCTGTTAGACTCTAGGTCAGCAGACCAAGAATTGTAAGTAGCAGAATAATTGTACTAGAACTAAAATGAACATGATTGTTGTGTTCCATGTTAGGGGGAAGTAGGCATGGGAGGGAGAAGAATATCCTCTTTGTTTAGTGGGTACAACACCTAGGCATGTGAGTTAAATTCCATTGCAGCTTCAAACAACTCTGAACCAAATATGATAGTGCACGTCTGTAATTCTAGCACTCAGGAGGTTGAGGCAGGAGGATCACAGGGAGTTTAAGGCCAGCCTGGGCTATAAGGTGAGTTCAAGGGCTAGCTTGATGGCTCAGCGGACTAAGGAGCCTGCTTAGGCAGAGCACAGCAGCCAGGGATCAATTCTTGGAGTGCTGTGCTGGCCCTGCCCCAGGGGTGCGCTGAGATGGTGACTGAGACTGGGTGTGGTGGCACGTGCCTGTAATCCCAACACTTGGGAGGCTGAAAACAGGATAATCATTATGAGTAATATCTACTTAGTGAGACCATGTAGACCCTGTAGACCCTGTCCCAAACACAGAAAAAAGCTAATTCAATGCCAACCTGAATAGTGTAGTGAAACTCTGTCTCAAAAAGACAAAGAACAAAAACAAAAATCTAACCAACCAATCAAACAGAAACAACTCGGATGGACTCTCCAGGGTACCTGATCACCAGTGGTAACACAGCTTCCAAGATGTGTTAGTCACTTTTCCATCACCATGACAAACACATAACATAAATCAACTTAAAAAGAAGTTTTTTTTTTTTTTTGGCTCATGGTTACCGAGGTTACTGTCCATGTTCACTTAATTCTATTGATTGTGGGCTTGCAGTGAGTCAGTACATGATGGCAAATCTTGTGGCAGAAGATTGAGACTAGGGTCCCATATCACCTGTAAGAGCATGTTCCTGATGACCTAACTTTCTTCTACCAGGCCCCATCTCTTAAAGGTTTTCCCACCTTCCAATAGGACCATAAGCTGTTAAGAAAGCCTTTAACACCTGGGTGTTGGAGAACACATGAAAACCATAGAACAAGGAAAAGCCAATTTCAAGTTCCAAGAAATTGATTTGCAGATGCACTCTTGGAACACTTCCATCTGTAGGTGGCAGCACACCTGACTCGTCATCATTTCTTGGATATCCTGGAAGGATTTCAAACCATTCTGTACCTCACTGTGGACTTATGTTTGGTTGCAGAGGAGGATGCATGTGGCATTCACTGATGAATTGCAGAGGCCTGCTAATTCAATGATGTTTCCCTGTGACGATCTTTTTTTAATTTTTTAAATTAATATTATTGAGATACAAATAGCAATGAGACAGTTTCAAAACCTATTATTAAGACAGTTTCAATAACTAATACATTGCATATTGGTGTCTTCTTAGTGATTATTCATAGCACAAGATGCAGATGTGATATCCTGTCCACAAACACTATTAGTACAAATCTTTCTTCTCATTGAATTAAGAGAAAGTAGCTGTATATCTATCTTAACTATTTTGTATATAAAGATACAAAATGGTCATTAATTTGTATCCTTTTTTCTGTTTAGTTTTGTCAGAGATATTTCATTGCCATTTAAATATTGTAGGTGCTTAAATTCAGCAAAATAATCCAATATAGTCCAGTAGTTCATAACAGTAGTGGGTTATCTGCAGGACTGGCAATGTCAGAAGTTGTTGACTTGAGCCTTTTACAGCTCAGCATATTAATATGGCTTTAATTTTATGCCTTGTTTTTATACTTTTCTGCTGGATGGTTAAGACCAAGATGAAGCAAGACCTATATAACAAGAAATGTAACTTTTGCATTTGCCAAGATCAGTCAAATCCCCTCAAGATTTACCCTGAACCCCTGTACCGCAATTTGTAGATCTTTTGTTAGTGTCAGCCGTATGGAGGAGTCACAGCCATTGCTTGACCAATGTGCTCTCTGTGAAAGCCTGAGAGAATGTTTTCTCTCCATGTGACTCTCCTTAGGCACACTACATCATCGATCACTTTCCTCTGTGGCCCCATAATCTCCTTGATCAAAAAATTTGGGACACAACTGAGTTATAGGATGTTACAGTACAGAGTATGTATGTACTATGTTCTGAGTCCTCAGTGACCTTGAAAGGCTAGGGCCAAAATATTGGCTGCCTGTGATGATCTTGATGCTTCCACAATGAGGAGAAAGGCATTTAGGGTACCCTGTCTTGCGATGTCATGTAAATATGAGGATGGATGGATTCCTTAGCAGATATGTATATCAAACATTTCTCTGATAATTAATTTGGGATCCCTATGTAAGTTGTGCATCAAATTTGTTTTCAAATTCTTTTGATTGGAACCTGCAGTAAAATATATATTTTATGTTGCGATCCAGAACACACACATAGGTGCCACCATTGTATCACCAATCTGAGACTATCAGTTGTCAGAATTTTATGAATATTTTGGGTATCACTAAGAAGAAAAAGGTGATCCCAAACACAGAGAAATTAAAATGTAAAATTGTGTTTTAAATAATCAATAAAATATGGGTTGTGTATAAATGAAGCAAAACTTGCAAAAACGTTGTGAACATTGTTTCAGTATGTAAAAGACCAATATGTGAGTTTTACTCCATGCAGTATGATATGAGTATTCACTGTGCTTTTACAACTCTAATGTGTTTTTTAGCATAAGTCTTGTACCACTAAATGTATGGAACAGTGTACTAATCTGTTTTAAATTTAAGCTATAGTATTATTTTCAAATAGAGAATTTGAGGTGATGAACCACTACTGATTTTTTTGTCCCAAAGCAGATGTCATACTGTATATTTTAGGCATTCATTTCATTCAAATGTGAATTATAATTTATTCTTTAAGACAGCGCTGTTGATAGCACACAACAGGAACTGATCTTTAAATAGCTTTGGGAAATGGAATCTTTTGTTGTTTTATAGCAAGAGTGTGCTGTTAGGAACCAAGTGTTCTAATACTCTGGGATCTCTGTTTCTCTCACCTTTTCTCATCTCTGAAGGTTTCATTGTCTTAGGTTAGAATTTTCTCTGAGACTTACCCTTTGCTGCTGACAACTTCAGAGATCATATCTTTCTTAGTTTACCACCCCACAAAAAAATCCTCTGGAGGGTCTGATTGCCTCAATGTGGTTCTATGATTGTCCTCATGTTCAGGGGAATAGATAAACTCATCCGCAGTAGAACCACATGAACCACCTGGAGAGTAAGGCAGTGCTTTAAAAGGAGGAGTCTCATTTCCCTGAGAAGATGTCCATCATACCCACAAAGCTGTAGTAGCAGCATTATCTTCAGGCTCCCTGAAGAGATGTTGCACAGCCTCTGTAGTTTATCATTGTGAAAGCCAGAATTGCCTGAGTTCAGTTGCACCTTGTTTTAATTCCCCAAATCTTGACTTTCTCAATGAAGATAATAATTTTTTGAAGATAATAATTGATGATAACTGTATATGTGATTAATAGTTTGGGGGCACTGAATGGATGACGGATGCTTTCAAAAAAGAGAAACTACCCCTCAAAGAAACCACCATTACTCCTATCACAGGCAGAACTGGCTAAAATAAACTTCCCTGAAAGACTTCAAGTGAAGTCCAAGTTTTCATCTTTGGGTGCCAGTTGTCTGACCTCTGCTGGGTAATCAGAGAATGTTCCAGAGGGATGAGGCCGTAGGTGTCAGCTGAGTCAGCTTCAATCTGTTCTAGACATTTAATGATGTTCACTTCAGGACCATTTTCTGGAAATATATTTTCCTCCCATTTTCTGGAAATATTTTTCTTCACAGTCTCTTCTCTTTTTATCTGCCATTTAGCCTAATAAAATTAGCAAATTTATTAAATATATTAAAATATTCTACAGCTGGAAATTAAAGTTTTGCTGCTTACCATTCCAGCACATACTGCTATTTTATTTTCTTACTACTTCTGTTTTCTTGAATCCAGTTATTGTCAGTTATGCCACGATGTGCCAGAATTTTGTAAATTATACCACTGATTGACTGCCAAGTTCTATGTCCCCATCACAGCTTTATTTAGGCAGCTTTTTTGAACTTTAAGTACAGTATCTGTTTCTGTAAGTACAGCCTCCATGGAGGAGGATGGGTGTCCCATCTTGATACTAGGGGAACAGCTTGAGAAGTTGAGGTGTGTGTAGACTGAGATCTCAGCAACAAGAACCCTTTAGAAGGCTTTCCTTAGGGAGACAGGCACTTGGTTATTTTCACTAGAGCAATAGGAGGAAACGATATATTATATTATATTATATTATATTATATTATATTATATTATATTCCTCATTATATTCCCTGAGGAGTTTGATGTGTAACTGGGGTGACAGAGCTTACACATATCTGAAGTACTTTAGGAAAATATATAATTATATTACATAATGATCAATGCTAATGGTACCATGTGAACAGAGCCCATCAAAGTGAGTGGAATTAAAAATAATGATTAGAAAAGACAAATCAGGAAGGAACTAGGAGAAACTAAACTTTGAAATGGTTTAAAAAATAGGACAGGGACAGAGAGGAGGGGAAAGGCATTCAGGTGGGTACTGCAAAGGACTAAAGACAGAAACAAATGAGCTGTTGCTTGACTTACAGTCTGCATCTGAAAAAAATCCATTGTAAGTGGAAAACTTTGCAAGTATTTAATCACCTAGCTTCCAGAATATCCCAGTTAACAACACTTCAGCATGTTGGTTGTTTCCCCTTGGTTGACTGGCAGCCATGGTTCACTGCCACTGGCCAGCATCACCAGAGACAGGCTGTCACTAGCCCTGGAAAAGATGTGAATTGCACATTCCAAGTTTGGTTCCTACTTAATGTATATTGTTTCTGCACCATGGAAAGTTGAAATACAATAAGTCAAACCACCAGACGCTGGAGACCTTGTAAGAGACACTGTCAGAAGAGTTCAGTCTTTGCCTACCCTACCATTGCTGTTGACTTCATTCTGTGAGCTAAGACTACAGTCATGAGCAAGGTATAGGATTTGCTGCTCTTCCTAGGTTTACATTCCAGTTACTGAATGATTTCTGCCAGATGAATGATGTTGCAATGAGGACTTCAAGAGCTAATGGAAATGAAAAAACCTGACCAGTTTTAAAGTTATGTGTTATGCTAATTTTTATTGCTGTTCAGATTAGGACAACAGGGACTGGGGAGATAGCTCAGTAGAATAAGTGCCTGCCTGGAAAGTGCAAGGCCCTGAGTTCAACCCCAAGTTCTTCAAAAAAAGAAAAAGGAAAAAAAAGATCAGAAGAACAACTTAATCTGCTTGATCACAGTTAACCCGATTAGAGATTGAAGGTGGGAGTATTCTGAGGGAACATAATTTGAAAAATGTACTGTGCCGAGAGTTTCCTGCTACCCTGCGCCGGCGGGA
>NW_004524819.1:2285532-2300857 GCF_000260255.1 Octodon degus | reverse complement strand
ATAGAATGATTTGTTCTAATGGTGTTTGTAAATGGGATCACAAGTCCGCATCTTGTACAGCAATTAACCACTAAGAAGAATATATGCAGTGTACTATTTGTTGAAACTGTCCTTCCGATATGATTTGAAACTGTCTCATTGCTATCTGTTTGTCAATAAAACTTTGAAAAAAAAATAAATAAAATGATATTGTTAGCATTTGCAAAAAAAAAATGTACTGTGCCATTCTAGCCACTGTCATTCCATTTTACAGATAAGCAAACTAAGGCTCTGGAAAGGAAAGTATGTTGTCCAGTCAGGACCATACACTTGGTGGAGGAGGGCCTGAGTCCCACAGTTTAAGGGTTTACATCCTACTAGAGGAGTTGACCAAGAGTGGTAGAGGAAACACAATATGTGCTTATTGTTTAATGATATACCACATACATGCCCTGAATAATCATGAGAATGCAGAGACTCCCACAACCAGTGCCCTGAAGCCTTTCTAAGATCCTCAGATTCCTTCATATTGAAGGAAGAAACAGAGAATTAACTAGACAAAGCTAAGTTTCAAGGTGCTCTAAATCATCATGTTTTTCTTAGCATTCATAGGAAGAAATGCATTGCACTGGAACCTATTTTTAAAGTAAATATATGACCTATTATCAAAATAGGAAAGCTTTAAGTGAGCAAAGGAGTGCTATTAGTCATAAGCTGAATGGTAATTATCTGAGGTGATGGACATGGTAATTAGTATGATTGTGGTTATTATTTCACAATGTATACATATTTCAAACATCACCTTGTGGATCTCAAATATATACAATTTTTTTGATTATACCTCAGCTCAGTTTACAAAAGTAATAATGCTGGGACAACAGGCATGCCCCCCAAAGCACATATACCTATATAATTGACACAAAAATGCACAAAGTAATATTTATGCTTACTATGTGCAGTACACCATGAAATTTTCAATAATATTTTGTTTTACTACAAAAATAGTAGTCATGATCCACCAAGCTGGGTCAACAGTTTGAAACATGCTACTCTAAGTGATTGTTGCTACACATGAGGGGCTTGGGATGATGGCAGATAAGAAAAGAAGGGGAACATAAACGTGTCTTGCCAGAACACTCTGGTAAATCTTTTCCCTTGAGCAAAACATCATTGTAGATGTTTTCTGCAGTCTACTCCACAAGATTATCAAAAGATCTAGATCAGTCTTTCTGGGTTCATTTGTCCCACTTAGAGCAAAGATCCTCTTCCATATACCTTCACCCTTTTTCTTACCCTTTGAGTTTCATCTGTTACTCTGCCATCAATTTTCAGAAGTAATGCATCAAAGGAAGAAGTTTTCACTTATAGTTCCTAGTTCTCTGCATAGTTGCTCTTGACATGCATCTTGAGGTTGAAGGTGATGCTCTGAAAATCTAAGTCTTCTTCTCTGCAACTCTGTCAAACACATACACATTTATTCATAGCTCTAAGTTGCTTTTCTTCTGTGTGGAAACATGGAGAAGACTTAATAGAGTTGGTCTTGCATAGCAGTCAGGGTATATGGGACTCATTCTTAGGGTTCCTCATAAGCCCTCTGTCTTAGTTACTTTTCTGTCTGGTGGGACAAAATACCCTATTTATTTTAGCTCACAGTTTATAGAGGTTTCAGTCCACAGTTGGCTAGTTTCAAGGCAGGGTGGCATGGCAGAGTGTTCCTGCATCACAAGCAGGAATAGGAAGCAGAAAGACTTCCTTTTCCTCTTTCCTTTATATTCTATCTAGGCTAGAAGCCTATTGGTTCGTGTCACCTACACTCAAAACAGGGCTTCCGCGTTCAGTAAATCCACTCATCCACACCCAGAGCTATGCTAAACCAATCAATAGTCTAATCCAGTTATCATGCCCTTAATCCAGTATCATACACGCATGACCCAGCCACCTCCCAAAAGTCCCACCTGGGAGCACATCCGGTTGAGGTGGAGAAGCCGAAGTTCAAGGCCAGTATGGGAAGTTTAGTGGCATCCTATCTCAAAAGAAAAAAAATAAACAAAAAATGTCTGGGGGTGTAGCTCAGTAATACAACACTTGCCTAGTATATGCAAAGTCCTGGGTTCCATACTTTTTACTGAAAACAACAACAAAAACAAACATTTCTAACTTTCAGCCAAGATTCAAATATTCTTTCTTCTTTCTTCCTTCTTTGCAGTACTGGAGATCAAACTTGGGACCTTGTGCTTGCCAGGCAAGCACTCATGCTGCTGAGCTATATCCCCATCCCCTTCCTTCCTTCTATACTTTCTTCCCCTTTTCTATTTGTATTTAAAATAAATACTGTTTTATGTCAAGATCTGAGAATAGTTTAGCTGGCTCAAGGTCTTTCAGAAAGCTGTGATTAAGTTGTTGGTTTGACCTACAGTTTCATTTGAAGATTCAAGTGTGTGTGTGTGTGTGTGTGTGTGTGTGTGTGTGTAACAGAAAGACAGAAAAACAATGACAGAGAAAGACAGGGAGAAAGTGGGTGAGAGAGAGAAACAGACAGACAGAGAGAGAGAGACAGAGAGAGACAGAGACAGAGACAGAGAGACAGAGAGAGAGACAGAGACACAGAGAGAGAGAGACAGAGACAGAGAGACAGAGAGACAGAGAGACAGACAGAGAACCCAACTGGAAACCACAGTTATTTTAAATAACTTAACCTCAGAAAAGATATGGCATCTCTTCTTCCACATCCTATTAATTAGAAGTAAGTTAATAAGTTCATCCCACATGCAAAGGGCAGAGTTCTACAAAGCGATGAATGCCAGGAGATAGGGGTCACTGGGGGTCATGTTAAAGACTGCATTTTATTTATTTATTTTATGGCAAAAGGTAAGACAAAAATTTCTAACAAAATAATAGGAAAAGAACAATAGTACATTACATGTTGTTATTTTTAAAGTAGTTGTTCAGGGTAAAAGATATGGGCATAAAAGTTTCTCCAATCAATATTCACACAAAGCTGCCTTTTTAATGATTTTAATTTTTTAAAATGTATTTAGTACAGCGTCTACAGGGTCTCACTATGTAGATTGGACTTGTAGTGATCCTTCCTGTTTTTCAGCCTCCCAAGCGCTGGGATTTTGCGTGCCACCACGCCTAGCTGTCTCAGTGCGCCCTAGGGGTGGGGCTGGCACAGCAGGCTAGGGATTGAACCTCTGGCCTGTGCATCTGCCTAAGCAGGTGCTTTAATCCATTGAGCTATCTGGCTGGCCCCTGCCTTCTTAATGAACGAGGAGACACTAACCATGTAACAGATTTCCATTTTATCACCTTTCCCCTACTTTCCTTTCCCCTTTCACCCAGTCTGGTTCCTTTCTCATTTTACAATAAAATGGGAATAATTTCTTCCCATTTTACAATATCTATTGCACATTTTAGACTTTATTTACCCATTCAGTTTCTCACACCAGGATAACAATACAATTTACATATCAGTCTGATTTATTTCATTTATTAGTATGGTCTCAAATTGCACCCATTTACTTATAAAAGTCTCCAGCTTATCCTTGTTTATGGCTTAGTAGCACTCCATTGTACGAAAAGACCACATCTTTTTTTTTTTTTTTTTTACCCATTCCTCAGTTTATGGGCATTTGGATTGTTTCCAAGATTTAGCTGTTACAAATTGTGCTTTTATAAGTATGGCTGTATATAAGTTGCTGTGGTATAATGTTTTTAATTCTTCTTGGAAGATACCCAGAAAGAGAATAGCTGGGTAGAATGAGACCTGTAATCCTAGTTCTTTGAGGAATCTCCACATTGATTTACACAGTCATTGCACCAGTCTATAATGGTGGGGCAGGCAGATCAGTAATATAACTGCTGTAGAGATTCTGTTTAAAAAGGGTTGTGGGGAAGAAGAAATCCTTCTCCATTGTTGGTGGGATTGTAAATTGGTACAGTCAGTATGGTTTCGTTTGATGGAGCTATGCATCTTCTTGATGTTGAAAATATCATACCATGACGATATATACACAACCCTGTTGATAGCAGCACAACTTGTAAGAGCTAAATCTTGAAAACAGCTCAGATGCCCAAGAAAGAATGAATGGATAACAAAAATGTGGTTTTTGTATGTAACGAAGTACTACTGTGTCATAAAGAAGGATCAACATGAGACATGTTTAAGTGAAATAAATCAAACACACATATTTAAATATCACATACTTTCTTTTGTGTGAGGAACCAAAAATGTTAATAAGGGCCAAAATAGAAGATAGATGTTGGAAAGTAGGAAGAAAATGTTCAAATGAGAAGGAGAACAAGGAGTGGGGAGGGAAAGAGGAGAAAAGGAAAAAATAAGAAAACAAAAAAATGGAAGCTTAAATAAGGAGGGGTGAGAAGGATTGAAGGAAGAGGAGAAGACTGAATTGAAAGACAAGAATCAACATACATAATGTAAGGCACGGATTCCTATGAGGAATGTAATCATTATGTATATCAAAAGAGTAGTAATACATTAATTTTTTAAAAGGAGTTAAATGGGAGAGGCGAAGAAATCACTGATCCCCAGAATTCTGAAATCCACTTGGCATATTTTGGTAGTTTTTATTTAGGTCAAAGAGTGGCTTTCTACTCTGCCCTCTGGACTCTTAATTCCATTTTGAACAATCTTCTTTTTTTTCATGTGAGGTAGCACCTACTCATAGATAAATAGCTCTGTAAGCCTCCTTCCTGAAAGGACCATTACATCCTCTCTTCATTCTGTAATGTTGTCCCCCTTTCCATAAGCTCATGATTTCTGCATATGTAACACTAGGAATGTAGGAGATCTCCTGTGATTCTTCCTGGAGTTCACTCCATTAGATGCGAGCCACATCCAGAAAGCTCACAGACATGAACTCTTCTCTGTTTGAGCATACTTTCAAATACACTCTTAAATTCCTTAAGCGATCTTTTGTATGACTAGAGGAATTCCGAGGCATCACCTTGCTTTATCCAGAATTCTATGGCCATATAGTTGCTTTCATATTTAGACCATGTTTTCCTGGCAGTGTCTTGCATATGATCACTGTTCAGAACTTACTCAAATCTTCTTTTCTTTCTCCTGCAGCTTTGATGTACAGTAGCCCCTCCTTATCAGCAGAAGATATGTTCTATGACTCCCAGTGGAAGCCTCAAAACAGCAAATAGTACCAAAACATATATATGGTTTCCTATACATATATACATATATATACATATATATACATATATATATACATATACATACCTATAATAAATTTTAGTTTTATAAATTAGACATAGTAAGAGATTATTAGCAATAACTAATAATAAATAGAACAAGTATAATAATATGCCATGAGTTATATGAATGTGATCTCTCATCTCATTTATTGCACTATACTCATTCTTCTAGTGTCAACGTGAGATAACATATTGCCTACATGACGTGATAAAGTCAGGTGATTAATCACTTCTGCATGGTGGCCATAACTTTTGCAGTTTTGCATATGACAGAAAAACTGGCATGAAATTTCTTTTCCTCTTTTCACAATGTTCTGGATAAAAGACTTGTTCTTGCCATACATCCTAGCAACTGTAGCATGACTTTTTTCTTTCCTAAACTGAAAACTTCTACCTTTTTTTCTGACAGGGACAGGAAATATTTTACAGCTTCAAGACATATATGGACCAACATCATTTTTTATGCACTTTGAGGCCCTTCTTAAGTAAATAAAAATTCCTTGAACACACCCATACAAGACCCATTACAGTTGATCAATAACTGAGGTGGCTACTAAGTGACTCAAAGGTCATAGCATGTATAATGTGTGTATGCTAGACAGAGAGTGGATTGATGGCCCAGGTGAGACATTGCTAGATTTCTTCATGTTACTCAGAATGGTATCCAATTTACAACTTATGAATTTAATATTTCTGGAACATTTTTTTAATATTGTGGACCCCAAGTTCACCATAAGTAACAAATTTCAGAAAGCAAAACTTCAGAGAAAGGGAGATTAATGTATATCCATTGGGAAATCATTTGTTATCACTAAATAACATGGCTCCCACAAATAAATACTCTATTACTTCCAATAGTGTAAAAAACTGTTTCTTAAACCCCCATATCTATGCAGTTATCACCATTCAAATTTGTGTACTGAAGCTGTACTGACTGGGATAAAAGTATTTCAGTCATATAAGCCTAAGAATATATGATTTATGTGGCACAAGAAATTTAAGACAAAGCTGGGCAAGGTGTTACATGCTTGTAATCTCAATTTTTTTTTGGGAGTGGAGGCAGGAGGATTGTGATTTTGAGGCCATCCTGAACACTTTATTGTGACCCTGTCTTAAAAATATAAATTACCTGGGGATGTAGCTTAGGGCTTCTTGAGTTCAATTTCATGTACTGGAAAAAAAAGTAAAGAAAAAGATATAGAGGCATTTTTCTCTTTCTCTCCACCATTTACTGACTTATTCTGAATTATATGCTAGGTATATAAGGTGAATTACACATGGTTCTTACCACTGAGCACTTTATAGACATGATTTATCTTCATACAATATTTTAAAAATAAACATAGACTTGTGCTATTCAGTATGGTAGCTATTAATCATATGTGGCTATTTAAATTGATTAAACTTTGGTAAAATAAAAGTGTTCACTTTCCCAGTTATGGTAGTCACATTTCTAATGTCAAGTAACCACATACAGTTAGTGAAGACCTTTTTGCTCAATGCAGGTACAAATCATTTCTGTCATTACAGTAAGTTCCACTGGAAATCACTAGTCTAAAAGATAGCAACATGAAGTTTGTTTTAATATTTTTGTCTCTCCCATGATATGATAAAACCGCCAAATGTCAATGAAATACTACCTACAGTTATTTCTACAGCTATTCTGGCATGCTGTAAAACCATAGCTCTTACATTTTTGAGAAATCATATACCCTTATAAAAACATCTACTGAAAGCTACTATCTTTTCCCCTAGGAAAATGTATTCACATACTAAAAGACATGTCCAAGTACAAGAGGGTTATGAAAAGTTTGAAACCCTTCCATTGAGTCTGTAGTAGGCCATGATTCTCATGTCAAGAATTCCTGCTGCGAAGTGAATTTTGCTTTCTCATTGACTTTCAGTAGAAAATTGATGATGCAATTTGTTTAAAATGTTGATTTCTCATGATATTAAAATTAAATTTAAGATAAAATGATAAGAAAAACAAAAATTTCTGAACAAATATGAGTGAACAAATATGAGTCAAGATAAACCCAGCTATTTTGGCTAAAAATATAACACAAAACTAGTGAATCTGCCCACCTGTGTTACATGTCACAATTGCAAAATAGATAGTTGCGGGAAATGTCCTCAGCTTACAGCAGGAACCCTTACACAACACCCTAGCAGCTTTACACAGTCCAGATTCCTACGTAGGCCCAATACACAGAATAGATATCACTTAATATTGACTCGGCACTTCAATGACTCAGTGCTTGGCACTATCTGGACATTGAAAATGAAATAGTGAGATGCACTAGTCCAGGATAATGCTTCTTTTGGAAAAATAAGAATTTTCTTGTGGGGAATCTTTTAAATTGGAAGAAATTTCTGCAAGGAGAGCAGAATACATAAATGGAATTGGCTCCAGGTATGGCTGAGGTTCAGAATTCTTCATGGGCTTGAGTTACTGCTTTCTGAGCCAGTGTAGAATTTGTATTTGTGTGGAAGAAACACTGAGGTGTTCTTTCCAAAAACTAGTAATCCGAACCATATGCAGACTGATTGATGGTTATGTTTTAATAAAACCTCAATTAACAGGCTTCTAAAGGAATGGCTTTTGGTAAATAGAGCTTCCTAGGAAAACTCTCTTTCTCCCTCTGTACTACCACACACTCCCTGCTTTTTTCCCTTTCTATTCTTTAATCCTGTGGAGAAATCTTTCTCTAAATTTGTGAATTTCCTTTTCCCTTGCCCCTTTAGTAAAGTACTGAACATAGTGAGTTTGAATTTGGTTTTATTGTAACCTTCACATTGGTGCCAAGAGATTGAACCCAGGCCCTTCACATTAGGCTATATTCCACTTTAAATTTATGTATAATGTTGGGACAGAGTTTCACTAAGTCACTGAGTTGTGGAGGCTGGACCCAAACTTGTGATCCTTTTTGCTCAGCTTCTCAGAGTGCTGGGATTATGGGTATGCACTACCATACTCTGATGGTCATATTTTTATATGATGTAAACATTCAGTTTGAATGTAAACTAGAAATTTTCTGAGGCAAACAGCTAAAGTCCACTTTTTCACTTCTTTTCTTCCCCTATTAATGAGCAGGACAGTTTCCATTCATTTGTGTATCAGTTTATATGCATTCAGCTGCATGTAACAAACAATGCTTTAAACTGAAAAGATATTTATTGTTGACTTAACAAGAAGGATGAAATTAAAATGTCTAAGGTTGATTTAGTGGTATTATGAGGTCATCAAAGATCCCAGGTTCTGTTTATTCATCCACTCTACTATGTCCAGCTGACAATATTTTGTCCTGACACACTTTGCCTTATGCTTGCAAGGTGGCTGCTACAGTCTCAAGCATTCATCCTTACACAACAGTCTCTGAAATAAGAAGAGAGAAAATGGGGGAAAGAGTCTCATTCTTATTTAGTTCTCTCTTTTTTTCAGGGAGAAAAGTCCTCATAACCTCTATCCCCAAATAGGACTTAATTTTCTAGGGTTATATACTGATTCCTGAAACAATTATTGGAAAAATGGAATTCAATTTTTTTTAACTTGAGAGTCACTACGATTCATCTCTCAGGGAGGGTTAGGTTGCTCCTGAGTACAGTGTAAGATCTATGAAGGAAGGAGAGAATGGCTGTTGGACAGGCAACCAGCAGCTTCTGCCATACACAGATTTGTTCATGTTGTCTGTCAGGGCCTGCTATTCCTTAGCACATTTAGCATTGCACTTCTGAAGCAGCCATTTCCTGTTTTGCATATCAATAATGCTAAAGCTTATTATATTTTCTGTGTGAAATTGCAGGAGCAGAAAACAATAACAAGATAGATTTAAAGGTGAGGCAGACTGGACTTAAGGGCATGATTTACTAGTTACTTAGAAGCATAGCTTTGGACAAGTGGGCTAAGACCTTTTAGATTTGGTTTTCCTACCCATAAATCTAAGATAACATTACCTTTGTCATGGTTATTATATAGATTCAATGAGATAATGTATAAAATTTCCTCCTCGAGTACATTTCATAGGCACTCAATGTGTGTTGTTTCTTTTCTTATGTGAATTCAGTTGCTCAGAATCAGCTTCCTACTCAGTGAGGAGTTAAATCAATAAAGAAAAAGCTTGACTCTGTCTTTCTCTCCTTACTCATCTATATTCACATAAAACCTCCACATAATCTTCTAAAGATGAGTAGTACTGGGTCCTGTGTCAGGGTAGCATCCAGTTAGTAAGACAAAGTTGCTCTGTTAGCTTTCTCTTGTGACACAATGTTTGAGAAACAGCAACTGAAATGAGGAAAGCTTCCTTTATGCTCCCAGCTTTAGAAGTCTCAGTCTATGGTCCACTGTCTTTCTTGCTTTTGGGCTTGCACCAAAGCACAGGATCACTGCAGGGAGCTCGTAGCAGAGGAATCCAAGAGAAAGAGGAACGAGTTCGCACCTGAGCCTCCTAACTTCCTTCCAGGTTTGTTGGTCATTTTGTTGACCATTCAGGCTCTTTTTGCCCCAGAGGCACACAGTGTCAGAGTTGCCTGAGGCACTTCTCACTTCTCTGTTGGGTATCCATCCTTCCACTCATTGTATACAGTCTGGTCCAGGATCTCTGGTACAGAGAACTTTATACTGCTAAGGTGAAGACGACGATAGAGGACTAGGATTAGGACTAGGATGCTGCTAAACTTTGGGATAGATGCTTTTGTTGCTTGTACTCCACATGCATTCTCATTGTCTATGTGCTTCAGAGTCACTAGAAATGTACTTTCTAATAAAATTAACTTAGACACAGGGGAAAACTTCAAACAATTAAAACATATGTGTGCTATCACTTATCTTTTGTTGGAAGTTTCCTGCCTGTCAGTTCTCAGTAATAACAACAAAGTCACCCAAAAGGCATGGTGCTAGAGATTGTGTGTGTGTGTAACCTGATCTAATTTCACTAGGTGCCAATTCAGTGAAACAGTAAGTTGGATAGAAGTTCAGAGGAGGAATGAGTCCTATTCATTTAAGACATTTTGCTTTCCATCTCTGAGGAATTTAGTATAGAGTTTTGTTTCAAACTAAACCTTTATCTTTAGTTTCAGATTTGTATGAAGTTCCCATACATCCCACACTCAATTTCTTCTGTCATTGACATCTTATAGTAGCAGGCCATATTTGTCACATTTAATGCACTAGTATTGACACATTATTTTTAATTATAGTCCATGCTTTATTCAGACATCCTTTTTGTTGCAGGACACCTAACATGATGCTTAATAACCTTGGCTGAGAGTTTCTCACATTTGCCATGTTTTTTTTTCTGACCTTGACTGTTTTGAGGCATACTGGCCATGCTTTCATAGACTACCCCTCAATGAGGAATTGGCTGGTATTTTTCTCTGGTTAGGCTAGGACTATGTGTTGGTGGGAGGAAAATGACAGAAATGAGGTGCTGTTCTTATCACACAACATCAAGATGCAGACTGTGAGCATGACTTATCACTGTTGATGCTGACTTGGGTAACCTAGCTAAGATCATGTTTGTCAAGTTTCTTTATTGTAAAGCTATCCTTCCCCATTTCCATATCACATTCTTTGAAAGTCACTAGGTGCACCCCATACTTCAGGAGTGGGGATTTATGCTCCCAAATCTTTAAGGGGGACTCTCTACATAGATTATTTGGAAATCTCCATGGAGTATTTGTATGTTCTCCTATTTATTTTCTTATGTATGCTCATCAGTATGGATTCATGGATATTTATTTCACATTTTTGTTATAATGTAATACTACTTTATTTGTTTTTACCTCAAGTTGTTTTAATTTTGGCCAGGAGGGTTCGGGATGCCTATTCTATCTCTCTATCAGCACGCTTATATTTATGTATGTGTTTAGTATAGTATTTCTTCACTTTCTGACCCTATCAAATGCTATGGGCTCATCTTGAATAATTTCTGCTCCTATTTCAGTCAGCCATTGCCCTGTGACCTCTTTCCTTTCAGTAGAGAGTGATATTTTTCAATCAAGACCTGAATGCTAGAACTGTTCATTGCTTTGGGGATGTTGCTTCTCCAAGGTCCTCCCAGTAAACAAGCATATTTATAAATGTACATTTCCTTCTATATCTATTTCTACATCTGTCTTCATATGTATTATGTGTAACAATGATGCCTCAAATTATGTTGCAATGCCGCATCATTTATTCTAGCTTTCTTTTTTTCCTCCAACAGTGAAAAACCTAGTTCCCCTTTATTCTCAATTCAGTGGTCTATGTAACCATGGTCTGTGTGACCTTATCTCCTCCACTATGTTCTCCTGCATGAAAATACAATTCTCATCCCCCACACAGCTGGATATACCTCCTGCCAGGCATCTCCCTTATTCACACAGAAGCCCCTTTACTTGTCAGGGTGTCTACTGACACACTACTTTTCTATGTGAATTCTCACTTCACTTCTGTTTTCCTTCTTTGTCCTGCTTGGGCTTTCACATCCTGCCCTAGGCTGCTATACCTCTTTGCCTTTTCTGGTACAGATGACTGCTCTGTTCTGACACACGTGAATACTGTAAAATGCAGTTGCTCAAATGGAGAACATGGGGAAAGGATCAAAAGATCTTTTAGTTTTCTTGAAAAGTGCTTTATATTTGCAGGCTCAGACCACTTAATATTCAAAATGTCTCAGCTTCTGTGTGGTGGCGGGCATCTGCAGGCTCAAGTAGTCAGATGCTAAGGTGGGAGGATCACTTGAGCAAAAGGCGTTCAAGACCAGCTTGGGGAACATGATGAGATGCCATTTTAAAAAAAAAAAGCTTTTGAACTTTACAAAAGGGGGACAAGTGCTGAGGAAATAGCTTGGTGGTCTAAATACCTGTGTGGCAAGTGCAAAGACCCAGGGTTGATCCCCAGTACCACACGCCATGCCAACCTTGGAAACCTGGGTGTGCAGTACCAGCCACTAAAAGTGGGCAGGGTGGCAAAGGCCTCTAATTGCACTGCTGGAGAGGCTGAGACAGAAGAATCACTATGAGTCTGAGCTGTGTAGTGAGACCATGTACCAAATACAAACATAAATAAATACATAAAAGAAGATTAAAAATATTTAAGTAGAAAGAGGGCCATCTATATAGTACACAGCCTTGTAAGTTATTTTGTTATCAATGTTATTTTAGTTCAATTTATCTATCATCATTTTCACAATTGACATTTGCCATGCTTTAAAATTTTAGAGAATTTTACCCAGTGAAAATTCAGAACATTATCAAAAGCTACTTTGAGAACCTTTACACTCACAGAAAAGGACACAGATGAAATGGACAGATTCCTAGAAAGGTACAAATTAATAAAACTGAATCAACAAGATATAACAACTCTGAACAACCCAATAACAGCCTATGAAATATGAAATATAATAAAAACCCTACCAACAAAGAAAAGCCCAGGTCCGGATGGATTCACAGCTGAATTCTACAAGAAATTTCCAGAAGATATAATCCCTACATTCCTCAAACTCTTCAATGAAATTGAAAAGGAAGCAGTTCTCCCAAAATCATTCCTGGAGGCAAGTATTATACCGATACCAAAACCAGGGAAAGACACAACTAAAAAAGAGAACTACAGGCCAATCTCCCTCATGAACATAGATGCCAAAATCCTCAATAAAATCCTAGCAAATAGAATACAGCAAATCATCAAGAAGATCATACACCATGACCAGGTAGGATTCATCCCAGGGATGCAAGGATGGTTCAGTATTCGAAAATCTATAAATGTAGTACACTATATCAATAGAGCGAAAACTAAAAGCCACATGATCATCTCCATTGATGCAGAAAAGCCTTTTGACAAAGTCCAACACTTATTCATGTTCAAAGTCCTACAAAAAATTGGAATAGAAGGCCTCTACTTCAATCTGATAAAATCCATCAATGAGAACCCAACAGCTAATATAATTCTAAATGAGGAAAAGCTGAAATCTTTTACTCTCAGATCTGGTACAAGACATGGATGTCCTCTATCACCCCTCCTATTCAATATAGTTCTGGAATCATTAGCTACAGCCATTAGACAAGAGGTAGAAATAAAAGAAATAAGAATAGGTAAAGAAGAAGTTAAATTATCATTGTTTGCAGATGACATGATACTTTACTTGGATGACCCAAAAACTCCACCAAGAAGCTACTAGAATTGATACAGAAATTCAGTAGCATAGCAGGATACAAAGTGAATACCCAAAAGTTAATAGCATTCCTCTACACAGATAACAAACATACTGAGAGGGAAATTAGAGAACAATACTTTTTACAATAGCATTGAGGAAAATGAAATAGCTTGGAATTCATCTAACTAAAGAAATCAAAGATCTTTGCAAGGAAAGTTATAGTATTCTTAAAAAAGAGATTGTAGAGGATTTCAGAAAATGGGAAGATATTCCCTGCTCCTGGATAGGGAGAATCAACATCGTGAAGATAGCTATACTCCCAAAATTGTTGTACAGATTCAATGCAATCTCTATCAACCTACCACCAACATCCCTCCCAGACCTAGAGAAATCATTCCTAAAATATGTTTGGAACCAGAAAAGACATAGAATGGCAAAGGCAATCCTGGCAAACAAAGACAAGGCAGGAGGCATTACAATTCCTGACTTGAAATGATACTATAAAGCTACTGTGATAAAATCAGCATGGTATTGGCAATGAAATAGACCTGAGGATCAATGGAATAGATTAGAAGATGCAGCAGACTCTACAAACACACTCAGCCACCTGATCTTCAACAAAGTTGACAAACACACTCATTGGAAGAAAGATAGCCTCTCTGACAGATGGTGCTGAAAAAGCTGGCTCTCCACATGCCAAAACCTAAAACTTGACCCAGGTCTATCACAATGCACTAAGCTAAAGTCAAAATGGATTAAAGATCTATACATTAAAACAGAAACACTAAATCTTCTGGAAGAGAAAGTAAGAGGAACTCTTGAAGACATAGGGATAGGCAAAGAGTTCGTGAACAAAAATCAAATCACATGGCTAATACTTGAAAGAATTAACAACTGGGGCCACCTCTTATTGAGAAGTTTTTGCACATCAAAAGAAATTACCAAGAAAGTGAAAAGAGAACCCACAAATTTGGAAAAAATCTTAACTAATAAGGACTCAAACAGAGGTCTTCTCTCTAGAATTTATAAAGAACCTAAAAAGCATTAGGGCCCCTAAATTTAAAGACCCAATCCAGAAATGGGTATCCGACATGAACAACTACTTCTCAGAGGACGAAATTAAAGAAGCGAAAAAATGCTCCACATCACTAGCCATCCATGAAATGCAAATTAAAACAACACAGAGATAACATCTCACCTCAGAGAGAATCGCTATCATAAACAAATCAACAAACAAGAAATGTTGGAAGGGCTGTGGGGAAAAAGGATCCCTTCTCCACTGCTGGTGGGAATGTACACTGGTGCAACCATTATGAAAATCAGTTTGGAGACTCATTAGAAAACTAGGACTGGAAATCCCACTCAAGCCAGCTATCCCCTTACTTAGAATTTTCCTGCGGGAACTGAAAACGTCATATCATAGTGATATGTGTGTACCTATGTTTGTAGCAGCACAATTTGTGATAGCCAAATCTTGGAAATAACCAAGTTGCCCATCACCTGGGGAATGGTTGAAAAAGCTGTGGTATTTTTATACAATGGAGTATAACTCAGCTATAAAGAATGATAAATTCGAAGCCTTTATATTTAAGTGGGTGCCACTTGAAGATATACTTATAAGCAAAATAAACCAGACACACATGTGTAAATATCATCTAGTCTCCCTAGTATAAGCACTGAAAAGAAGAATTACAAATAGAAAGGTATAACACAATTAAAAGGAAAGCGAGAACGTGAGGATTGGACAATGAGGAGAAGGCAAGGAGAAAAGCTGGGAAACATGACAGGAGCTAAGCCATACATTTATACACACAAGATCGGTAAGGCAATGATCCTGAGAAACATCAGCAGGTTTTTGAAACTAGCAGTTAATTGGTAGGATTCTCACCCTGACTAACTATATATGCTGATACCTGTGAACCAGGCAATTGTACTGAAGATAGCAATGTGTAATAGAAGGGTCACCCTTGGAATGCTTGTCATTCTGG
>NW_004524819.1:2241175-2275720 GCF_000260255.1 Octodon degus | reverse complement strand
GCGCAGGGTAGCAGGAAGCTCTCCACACACTCACCGGACCTGGGCTAGGACTTGGTCTCTCAGCCAACATTTTGACCCTACCGTTCAAGGTCAGTGAAGACTCAGGACATAGCAGAACCTGTACTGTAACATCATGTAACTCCGTTGTGTCCCAAATTTTCTGATCAAGGAGATTATGAAGCCACAGAGGAATGTGACCGATGATGTATAGTGTGCCTAAGGAGAGTCATATGGAGAGAAAAAATTCTCTCAGGCTTTCACAGAGAGAAAATTAGCCAAGCAATGGCTGTGACTCATCCACATGGCTGACATTGACAAAGGATCTAGTATAGGGTTACAGGTTAAACACTGAGGGTACTTGACTGACCTTATCAGATACAAAGGTTACATTTCTTGTTACATAGGTTTTGCTTTATCTTGATCTTAACTATCCAGCATAAAAGTGTAAAAACGAGATATATAATGTAAAGCTGTGTTAATATGCTGAGCTGTGAAAGGCTCAAGTCAACAACTTCTGTGGATAACCTACTACTATTGCGGACTGCTGGACTGTGTTGGAATGTTTTGCTGAATTCATGCACCTATAGTATTTATATGCCAATGGAATAACCATTTCTGACAGGACTAAACAAAAAAAGGGGATACAAAGGAAGGACCATTTTGTATTTTTATGTACAGAATATTTGGGATAGATATACAGCTACTTTTGCTTAACTCAATGAGAAGAAAGATATGTAGTCATAGTGTTTGGACAGGATATCCTGTGTGCTTTTTGTACTATGGATAAGCACTAAGAAGATTACAATGTACAGTGTATTAATTATTGAAACTGTCTTAGTATTCAGTTTTGATCTGCTCATTGATATTTGTTTCTCAATAAAATAAAAAAATCTTACAGCATTTTGTATTCTTTGGATATCAAATATTCAAATGTCCAATATTCTATAATAATCATTTTCCTGTGCCAACAAAATTTTAAAATGAGCATTATTATGTTATATGAGTGGATCATAGTATGATTAACCACTTGTGTTGTACGATATTTAATTGTCATTGTCTTTTCTGCTTACAAAAATTATTCTTTATTTGACTTGTACATGTACAAATATCTGTCCTTATTTTAAATGCCTATTTAGGATACAAACTTCAGGTTAAAGATCTTTACAGTTAAAGATGTGATTAAAGTTATTTCATAGAAAAATCTATCAATTCACCTTCCTGTGAATGACTACAAAGTGTGTATTTTATCAACCACTCAACAGTAGTATTGTATTTTTTTTTAATTTGATACCATGATAGCTTTTTTTAATTTCAGGGAAGGTTCTACAGTGTGTTCAGAGTCTTACTAGTAGATCAGACTCATAGTGATCCACCTGTTTACAGCCTCCCAAGAGCTGGGATTACAGTCTTGTGCCACCACACCCAGTCTCAATTGCTGTCTCAGTATGCCCCTGGTGCTGGGCAGGCATGGCAGGCCAGGGGATGGAACACCTGGCCCCTGATAGCATGATAGCTTTATAAGATGGTATGTCAGTATTTTCAACTTATATTTTAGTTTTGGAAGGCAGCCATGCTCACCACTATCCCACCAATGCAGGATACATTTTAGTTTTGGATTTGAATATTGTTTTCTTGTTCTATTCCATTTGTACCTTGAATTCTTCTGTCATTTGTCATGATTTTTTTCTTTAAATGGTTGGGGATACAGGGAGGTGTTATGGAAATGGCAATTGAAAAAAGAATTTTGAATAGAAAGAGCATTCTTATGAAAAAGCATGGTGCAATAGTCCAGAAGTTCTGAAGTTATAAAGTATTTGCACACCAAGTCCAGCTGGATTAGGACTACATTGAATGTACCTTAAATGTGATATTGTGGCCTTTAGATTTAACCCTTTTGATATGTTCAAACATGAAATGTGTTTCCATAGGTGAATGATACTATTTTTATAACTAAATCTGAATGCATTTTCAAGTACACCTTGTTGGTTCTTTGGGGGGGGAAGTTTGGGAATATGAATATGGTGTAATAGGGAGAGATTGAGTAGGAGGCTATTGTAAAGGTCTTATTAAGACCTGAACTGGGGTTAAAGTTACAAAGGAGGAATAATGGAAATAATCTATGGCAACTACAGTGACTATAATTAACAGTAATATCTTATATGTTTAAAAATTACTAGAAGATTTAAAATATGTTTTCACCTTGAGGAAATATGTATGCCTGAAGTGATTGATAATGTTATCTTGAGTTTATCAATACTGAATGTGTACATGTATCAAAACAACATATTGTACTCCATTAAGTATATTGAACACTTTAAAAAGAACAAGACTGTTGACTTGGAATAAGACAATAACAGTTGAAATGTAAAGTTGGGAATGAATTTGAAACTGGTTTCTGAAGTAGATTTGAAATGTCTCTGCTCTAAGTAGGATGTAGTAGGTCAGGAAAATATTGTAAAAGGTTGAGATAATCTGACAATTGGTGTTTATTTTATGAAGTGGAAAACACTGGGGTGTTCATAGAGTAGGTGGTGATAGTAGGAGCCTGGTTTTGCACAGGGCAAACATGAGTATGGAGCTATTAAAAAATAGTTGAAAATCGTTGCTTTTAGAAAATGTAAGCCTAGAAAAATGGATTTGTCTTCAGTATGTGGTGTATAGTTTTAGTTAAACACATGAGTGGGATGGAAGAAGGAAAATAGTCTGGAGATAGGCCAGAAACGAAGACTATACCCTTGAATTTCACTTACATCTAATGGTAGGCTGATGGAGAGGTGCTACCTAAGCCAGTTTAGAAAGGAAGAAGAGAATCAGAAAGGAGCTATCTGTGGTGTCTAGTGCTGAACAGAGCTCCATGGAATAGATGGCAGGTCATTCATATGAGACACTGAAGGCAACTAAACCAGGATGACAGCTGAGAAGAAGTGTGTGTGCATGTATGTGTGAGAGAGACAGCGAGTGAGAGACCAAGAGAGTGGGAGAACGAGAGACAGCAAGCAAGAGAGTGAAAGTGAGAGCATGATTGTTGTTGTGGTGATAGTGATGGTGCTGGTGGTGGTGGTGGTGGTGGTGGTGGTGGTGTGTGTGTGTGTGTGTGTGTGTGTGTGTAAGAGAGAGAAAGCAACTGAGATTGCTGCTGTATTTTAATTTTTTTGTTGTTGTTGTGTATGTGTGTTTAATGAGTCACATGTTTTTTCCTTACTTGGGAAAGACTCCCAGTAGCAAAATAACCAGATCAGGAAATTTGTGCATAGGCTTTTTTTTTTTAATATATTTGGTACAAGGTCTCACTATACAGTTTGGACTTGTAGTGATCCTCCTGTTTCAGCCTTCCCAATGCTGTGATTACAGGCATGTGCCACCACGCCCGGGGGTCGGGGAGTGGTGTGGCATGCTATATTCAGAATCATCCCCGAGCATAGAGCATAGGCTTTTCACACACATTTCTAGTTGCTTTCCTGGTTTCCTTGTTTTTTGTTTTTGGGTTTTTTTTGATATGTATGTCATAATGAGTAGTCTGTAGTAATTTTTCTTTCTTTTAATTGAATGCTTGTAGATACTAGTAAAGAAAATATAAACAGCATTTTTTAAAAAGCATTCTTGTTACTGCTGTGAAAAAGTAAAACAAAGATTCATAAAGAAATAATTAATTTGTCAATGTACTGTGCATCATAATCTTTAAAGAATGGCCAAAATGTTACTCAGAGTACAATCTGTAGCCTTATTTATTTATTTATTTATTTATTTTGCCATCTTAGCCCTTCCCCAGAGGTAGGGCCAGCGTGGCATGTGGTGCTAGGGATTGAACTACATTTTCCTGCACCTGCCTAAGTTTGCCTAAGCAGGCACATTAGACCATTGAGCTATCTCACTGGCCAAATCTGGAACCTTTTTAAGGGCCTGGATGGCCAGGAACCAGGTGAAGAAATGTGCAATAAAGTAGTAATGGTTGGGGCTGGTGAGATGGCTCAGTGGTCTAAAGCACCTACTTAGAACAAGCTTAGCAAAGCACAGGGACCGCGGTTCGATCCCCCAGCACCACATGCCAGCCAGTGCCGCCCCCTGGTGGGCTGAGCTGGCCACACACACACACACACACACACACACACTAAATAAATAAACTTAAAAAAAAGTAGTAATGGTTTCGAAAGCAAGACAAAACTGGGCTTCCCTAGTTGAGGAGTCCTTCCAAATGGACATGGTCCATCTGGCATCACTTCTTCACTTTCAGTTTTCACACTGTGTACCTCCCATTTAGAATACCAATGGAATAGGGACCACTTACATACTATCTTATCACGCATGGAAATTTGAATAACTTCATAGTAGAGAGTGTTTGTGTCTGTTATGGTTGCAGATAGCTGTGAGTAAATGTGTGGCCAATATAGTGCAAACTTAATGGTCGGTGATGGGACTCTGAAGCCTAGAGGGGAGTTCTCTAAACTTAAGAATTCTGTTTTGAGTTTGGGAAGCTTCTGCCACTTTAAGGATTAAGGGTCTACCACTTACTGGAATTCAGTGTTTAATATTCTAAGGATGATTTAGATTCAACTTCTAAGTGAGTTAATTTCATAAAATTATATACATACTTCATCTCTGAGACTATGTTTTGCTTTTCTTTGGGAGGGTAAATTCATTAACAAATTATATTTTAAAGACAACTTGGTGAGATGTTCTTAATAAACATACAGATTATCTGTTTAAATTCTCATTTCCTACAAATGTGTGAAAACAGCTTTGCAGTTTTGTGACGTTAAAGTAAAACATTTAATTTATTTCCTCATCCTCCAACAAAATCAATTTCATGAATCAGACAGGTTTTTAGGTGCTTTAAATAATTCTACTGGGTTTGCCTTATCTGCTGAACAAACTGTGGGTTGTGTATGGATCCCACACATTTTACTGCCTCTCCCCTGGCGTGAAATTCATATACACTGGCATCCTCTCAAAGTGAAGTTGATGCTCTTCTTCTATTCTAGAACTTCACTTGGCATGTGGTCATTCCAAAGTGGTTCCATGCTCACTTTGATTGGCTCTGACACTCTCAGTACAGCCAGGTTTACTGTGAGAAGGCCCGTTTCCCTTCTTGAATGGCCATAGAAGCTTTTGCTCTTGGCTCTGCATTCTAATAGCACTTCTTGCATGGACTACGCTGAAACAATGCTTTGAAATATGCATCAGACCATGTGGCTTTTCTTGCTGCAGTTTCTGTTCTTTTTTTATTATAGGATCTGGAGACTCACCGCTAGAAGACGATGGAGTCGGGTACTCATACACTAGATATAAAGGTGAATGCTTTGCTTCTGTGCTGATGAGGACCTGCTGAGATAAAGAGGACCTTCCCTTTTGCCCTGTGGAGCAAATCGTAATAAAGTGACCAGGCAATGCATTGAAGTTCAAATTACCCATCCAGGAAAAATATTTTAAAATAAATGGACATATGCTCCCACTTCCAATAAAAAAGAAAGCAAAAGCAAAATGGAAAAAGAGAAAAAACATTTGGAAATCTCTGAAGTGCTGCATTTCAGCACTTTCAGAATAAAATGGTCATTTTATTCTCTTAAGTTTCTTTACTGTCCTCACTTCTGCAAAGGCAAGCTGTAGCTGATGATAGTGAAAATCAAGCCATCAATTCTGCCTGATTCATACATTAGCCATAATTATCCAGAGTAAACCACCTGAGGTCCAATTTGGACCCAGTGCTGCTAATTTATGGAGCCAAATGGGGAATGAGAAAACTTGATTTTCATAAGCTCATTTCATTATGCTGTTTCTGCATCCAGCGTGGCTTCTAAAATATTCAAGTGTGTTGCTCAAATAAAATTTTATGATAAAGAATTACATCTCTGCACATTTCCAGCAATCCACACCCAACAGGTATAAAAACCCTAATCAAGAACCTTCTATACAGGCTAAGGTAAGTTTGTCCACAAATATTTGTACTGCTTCAACATTCCTCTGAAGCTTTCGAGAGTTTTGCGTAAAATAAAGGTAAACTTAGATGCTTTCTTTCTGAAACTCATTCCTCTTACAATGAAGAAAGCATTGGAAGAAAGTTGGTTAATAAGTTCTGTTGTGGCTTGTTGTCCAAGAAATTTGTCCACGTTCTGGTAAGAGAACACTGCTCCTTTGTGATAGGTCTGGGCTGTAGGTCATCAGGTTAACCTTTAGCTAGAGGCTGTATTTCACAGAAGCAGGCAATCTTTCTAATGCAGACTAGGATCTGGCGCCCAGGCCCAGGTTCAGTTCCTATCACATAGCGTGTTTGCTTTGACTTGTGAATGCAAAAAGTCATTCCTATCTTTAAAACCTAACCAATCAAGCAAAACACAAATTTCTTAATCGGATGTTTGGCATAAAGAGATGCTCTTACTCATAAAATGTGTTAGGTAATTGAGAGGGTTTTTTTGATTGTCAAACAATGATTTTAATAAACTATTTATTTGGTCCTTGAGAATATACAGGATAGCATATTAATAGTAAATAAAAACAAAAAGAATATAAGTAGAGAAACTGAAACTGTAAGACCCAAATGAAATTTCTAGAAATATAATTTGAGAGATATAAATAACAGAGGGCTGGTGAGATAACTCAGCAGACTAAGTACCTGCTTAGGCAAACTCAGGAACCAGCGTTGGGTCCTGGTACCACATGGCACTCCAGCCCGCCCCCAGACATGCTGAGCTGGCCACTGAGTCCGGGCCTGCTGGTGCACCCCTGTAATCACAGCACTGGAGAGTGATTGAGAGTTATTAAAAACAAATCTGTCTGAGTCCCTTGTGGAAATCTTTAAAACATGTGTGTGTACAGTGCCCTTTTACATATGAGTCGGGATGGCCTAGTTCTTTGTGGGTCACTGTTACTTGGGTCCACTTTTATCCTACAGTATTGCAAAGCAGAAGGTAAACCAGATAGATAAAATATGTTCAGTACTCTTCTAGAACTTGCCTTGAGTACTGGAGAATAGATCCTTCTTAGGAAATCCTTCACATTGTCAGTTAAATTGCTTGTCCATACTGATCATTTCACTATACATATGCATATCAGTATAACATCTTATACACTGCACAAGTATACAATAAAATTGTTTAAAATTGTTCTACAGTATCAGGCAGTGAAACCCTGGAACTCACACCTGATCTACCACTAAGCTATAGTCTCAGCCCTGAAATGTTTTAGTTTTAAAAGTTGGAGGTGAGCCGTTATTAACAGAATGTTTAGCTTTAGAATCTTGGGTCACTGCACAGTGTCTGGCACAAAGTATGTGCTCAGTGTGTCTTCATTAAATTAAATTAGGATGAAAAACAAGAAAGAGAAATTTAATCAACATTTATTGTTTTCCAAGTATGGGGCAAGCATCACTTTTGATTGTTTTACTTGGAATGGCATTACATAGTTATACTAATAGAGGGAAGGGGAGATTCACATACGCTTATGTTAATATTGTCCCATATTTACAGAGAGAATGTGACTTGCCCAGTCACACAGTTTTGATCTGAGCAGGCGTTTAGCCTCATGAAGAGTTTGCTACTGAACTGCTTAGTCTGCTACAGCATGCTACCTATCCTGTGAACTCCACTTAACTACAGTGCTTACCACATTGGCCCAGGGAACAAGTCTTTCTAAGTAATCCATTTAGATTCCTACTGAGTAAAACTTCCTTTTTCTAAACATCTATGTTAAAGATTATGCTAATTTCACTTTAACCCATGATTGCATATACTTTATATTCAAGGCACTCACTGCCATTTTAATGACTATCACTGCAGAGCTGTTTAAGCTGCCAAAACATGTCCAAAAGATTTGTTTATGGAAATCCTTCAGAAGAAATTCCTTTTGTAAATAAATGAAAACAGTATCCATCCAATGACAATGCTGTCTTGAATTGTGGGGAGCACTTTTAGAACAATTTAAAAACTTGGGAGAGAGAGAGAAAGCAAAATCTGTTAGTTGCACATTGTATTGAAGTGGGTGAATTTATGATGTATGTCTATGCAGAGGTTACATATATTTAGGAAAATATGTGCAGTGCACACAGGGTGTCTATGTCACTCTCAGAGGAAAGACACTTGTTCAAGGAAAATCTGCAGGATCAGTTTGAACTTCTGCAAGTCTACATACACATGAATTTGTTAAGTTCTAGGGTAAAACATGAGAACATCACTTTCACCCTGAAAATTCAGGGAGTATTACTTGAGTTTTGAGTGTGGGACTCTCTGCTTGCTGAAAAAAATAATAATAAAAAATTGTATGACAAAAGTATTAGCCAAAGGGAATGTGAAACCACCAAAGTAAAAAAAGTTGACATATTTAGAAGATCTGGACAACACCACCCATTTTTGTAGCTGAGAAGCACTTAGAAGTTCCGTCCTCAGAGGAGAATCTCTTCAAAGAAAGTGACACAGGGCCTGTCCTCCTTCATGACCACATGATGGCGCCCTGAGCCCACTCACCGACAGCCAGGTACTTGGGTGAGTGAAGATCCAGCAGCTGTGAAGAAGTTGCTCTTGTTCATAGCACTGCCAGCCTTGAAGATGTCGGGGAGTTCATCCTCTGGTCCCCATGGTGGCAGGAAATTGTTCAGGAAAAGTTCCCTACAAATAAGCTAGTTTTGCCCTTGTATGTTATAGCTCTCAGAGAATGCCTTTCAGGGGTCAGGTTCTGATTTATTGATGTCATCCTAAGCTATGAGACTGAATCCAGTTATGAGACTGAAGTCAGAACACCCTACAACATTGAAGTCCTGGAAGGGTGTCACTCTCTTACCTCAGTGGGGACATCCTAAGAAGGGGTCTGCTCTCCTTTGGGAAGCAATTGTTCTATGACTTTAAGCTAAAATACGTGCTGTTGCAAAAACCTGGGATTTGTAGCTTAGTTCAAATTAGTAAGCAATAGTACTGTGAGTTTTTAAACAGAGAATATGGATACAGCTGGGAAACAATCCAAATTAACCATGATTTAGCCCCACATACTACTATTGGATGGCTAGAGTTAGAGTACAGATTGATGTTAATAACTACCAAGAGATTTATGGATGTAGTTTGAGAAAATACTAGAAAGGTCAAGCACTGTATTATGTGCTTGATATGCATTTTTTCTTTAGTCCAAATAAAACCCCTGTGGCATAGGCATAAGTAGTAACTCAGACAGCTGAGGCAACTTGTCCAGGGTCACACAGCTAGTTACAGAGGTACAATCATTCATGTTCAGCCATGTCTGACACCTAGTCCCTAGATCACAACCTGCTTATCCAAGGCCATCTAAAGAAACACAGGGCACTATTAGAGGTTCGATATCTGGAAACAGCCCTCCTGGAAGCATCGTCCCTACAAGAATTAGGGTAACATGTTTTTTGACTATGTCATTTCTTATTGCTTTCCTCCTTTGTTTCTGCTACCTATAGACACTCCATGGTGTTCTTCCATCAAAGTAAAGTATGGGGATGTGTACTGCAGGGCCCCTCCAGGAGGATACTACAAAACAGCACTGGGAACCAGGTGTGACATTCGGTGCAAGAAGGGATATGAGCTGCATGGCCCTTCCCAGCTGATCTGCCAGTCAAACAAGCGGTGGTCTCACAAGGTCATTTGCAAACGTGAGTAGCCAAGCCCTGTGCCAGATCCTTGAGGACATTCAGAGCCAAAGTTCCTTTGTTCTGAGACAGGGACTTGTCTTTTTACTGAACATTGATGAGAAAAGCTGTCCTGTGAACTGAAACCAGTGGGTTTCTAAGATATGACTGAAGGGTGATGGCTTCTTTCAGGGAGAAGGGTACAATCAGCTGTTTGGGGAACCAACACAAAAGAGATTTGCTCAGCAAGTAAGTGATGTTTGCTCAGCAAGTGATGGATCCTGAAGAGGTGTTGGGAATTTAAAGACAAATAAGACACACAAGGCTCTGCCATGAAAGGTCTCATAGAATAGCACATAGCTGGGAGGAGGTGTAGACCTTAAGGTAGAACAAGAAGAGCCCTCATTCAAGAATAAGGCTTAAGGAGACAGCAAAGCATCACTGAAGAAGTTATCCATAATGCATGAAAGGAGTGTTTCTGAGGAAGCATTTCCAGAGGTGGCTTGGGGACAAGTGTTCTCTTCTTTGAAAAGCTACACATGGCACAGTACTATTGAAGCACATTTTAGAGGTCTTTGTTATTCAAAATAGCCACCACTTTGAGAACTAGTGCATTTCTCAAAGTCTTTCATACACATTCAAAATTTGCAAAATGCTCTCCATATGGGTGCCATTGTTTTAACTTCATTGTTGTGGGCCAGCCAAATAGCTCAGCAGATTAAAGCCCCTGCAAGCAGGCGCAGGGGCAGGAGGGAGGGGGGACTCAATCCCCTGGCCTGCTATGCCGGACCCGCCCTCGGGGAGTGCTGAGACAGCAGTTGAGACTGGGTGTGGTGGCTCCTGTGCCTGTGATCCCAGTTCTTGGGAGGGTGTAAGCAAGCAGATCACTATGAGTCCAATCTAGTAGTGAGACCCTGAACACCCTGTAGAACCTTCCCTAAAATACAGAAAAACAAAATAAAAAATCTTCATTGTTGAGGAGACTGAGATTCACATTTGTAGCCATGTGATCCAGAGCATGAACTCTATAGAGCTAGGTGATGGACTAGAAACTCAAGCAACATTTCCTCAAGATCTCCCTGGTGTCCTTTCATCAGTTCCAGGTATTGATTTTCCAGCTTCTGAGTGTCTTGCCCTTTTTAAAAAATTATTTATTATTATTATTTTTTACCTTGCCCTTTAAAGACTTGCACCTTCACTTTGTTCAGAGGAAGAAGAAACTGCTCTTTCAGAGGACTGCTATTTTTAAACAAATCTTAGGAGGAAAAGCATCTCCTTGGGCAGCCTTTAGTTGCTCAAGGACTGAGTGTTAAAGGATTAAGAAAGGCCCAGCCTTTGCCTGGAGGTAGACAGACTTGGAGCTGTCCTTGACCCTCCAGAGACAGAGCTCCTCAGCAGCAGCTGGGACTGGGATTGACTGCCTGTGATTTCTCTTTGTTTATTTTATTTTTATTTTGTTCAGTTTAATGTAAGTTTGGAATTAATGGTTATATTTATGCAGTACAAATACATTATTAATCTAATTTCCAACACAATATATTACTAATCCATATGATATTCAGGATGAGAAATCATAGAATTATGTTGAAACTAATGATATAATCTATTTCTCAATATACATTATCAGTATATAAATTTCAACCAACAGTGACTCTTTTCACTAGCAGCTATTAAGATTCCTCTTTGGCTCCCTCCCTTCTCTGCTTGGCTTCATCATCTCCTCATTGGTCTCCCTGAGAGACTTTCTTACCAGACCACTGGCGCACAAATCCTTATCTCAGGTTTTGCTTCTGGCAAACTCAGCCTAAGATAGTAGCTTTGCCCTAAGCCTGTGTGGAACTTGAAACTGTGTCTTTCTGTGAGATGTACACATATCCAATCACTGTTTCTCTAGATTTCAGTGAGCTCCTCTTTGTTTGTTTATAGTTTCTGAATTCTGAAACTCACTCAGTGGACAAAAATAAAGAAATATTGAATATCTGATTTTTTTTTTTTTTACAGAAAAGAGATGTCCTACCCTCTCCATGCCAACAAATGGAGGCTTTAAGTGTATAGATGGTGCCTACTTTAATTCCCGGTGTGAGTATTATTGTTCACCAGGATACACACTGAAAGGGGAGCAGACAGTCACCTGTATGGACAACAAGGCCTGGAGTGGCCGACCGGCCACCTGTGTGGGTAAGAAAATGCCCCTGGCTCTCAGTACAGTGCTTTGGGAGGGTGGAGCCATGGGTGTTCACATGGTAGATTTTAATGCCAGTATCAATGTTCTACATGTGAAGCACAAGCACTCAGTTCTGCTTTCAGTAGATTTCATTCCTTGCTCCCTGGTTAAGCTTTTGACCTAAACTCAGTCTCTTTCTTAGAGCTGCCTTCAAAGCTTATGGATTCTGTTTTTTTTTTTTTTCTATTTTTCCATTTTTATTAAGTTCATTGGTACAATACAGATATGCATACTCATCATTGGGAATTTATACAAGCACATGATGAATCTTGATTCTTATTTTTCCCCCATTCCTCTCCCCTCCCTTCAACCCTACTTCCCCCCCCCCTTATGTACAAAGCTTTGTTTCTTTTGTAAAATTTTTTAAATTCATTTTAATGAGAAAAAAAGATAAAATAACAATGAAACAGTTTCAAAACAGGTTATCAGGATAGTTACAATAATTAATACATTGCATATTGTTGTCTTCATCGTAGTTATTCATCTTTTTCTCTGTATCAATTTATTTTTTTATTTTATTAAGAAACAAATATCAATAAGACAGTTTCAAAACTGATTAATAGGACAGTTTCAATAATTAATACATTGTACATTGTTATCTTCTTAGTGCTTATCCATAGTACAAGATGCAGACATGATATCCTGTCCAAACACTATTGGTACAAATCTTTCTTCTCAATGCATTAAGAAAAAGTAGCTGTATATCTATCCTAACTATTCTGCATATACAGATATAAAATGGTCCTTCCTTTGTATCCCCTTTTTTTGTTTAGTCCTGTCAGAAATGGGTATTCTATTGGCATCTAAATACTATAGCTGGGTGAATTGAGCAAAACAATCCAACACAGTGCAGCAGTCCACAAGAGTAGTGGGTTATCCACAGAAGTTGTTGACTTGAGTCTTTCACAGCTCAGCATATTAATATGGCTTTACTTTATATACCTCGTTTTTATACTTTTCTGCTGGGTGGTTAAGACCAAGGAAAAGCAAGACCTATGCAACAAGAGTTGTAGCTTTTGGATCTGATAAGGTCAGTGAAATCCCCTCAGGATTTATCCTGAGATCCTGTACCTCAGACTGTAGAACCTTTGTCAGTGTCAGCCATGTGGACGAGTCACGGCCATAGCTTGGCCAATTTGCTCTCTGTGAAAGCCTGAGAGAATGTTTTCTCTCCATGTGACTCTCCTTAGGCACACTCTACATCATCAATCACTTTCCTCTGTGGCCCCATAATCTCCTTGATCAGAAAATTTGGGACACAACTGAGTTACATGATGTTACAGTACAGGTTCTCCTATGTCCTGAGTCTTCACTGACCTCGAAAGGCTATGGTCAAAATGTTGGCTAAATTTCTGTGTAAAATATGTAATTGCTTATTCATATTCTTTAAATATTTTTCATTTTTAAAATTTTTATCTCCTTATTCTGTAGGGGCTTAATGTTTAACGTATCAATACTTGATGGAAAATACCTCTTCCATGTTATGCCTAAAATGCTTGATATTCAGACAGATAATGAGGTTAAATCCAACTGCATAAGATGCAGGGTAATAATAAGCTTCTCTTCTGGAGGTTTAGCAACCTAAGTTTGCAGACCAAAAATTAGAGAAATAGAAGGGCTGCAAGGACAGCTTATGGCTTCTGTATGGCTTTTGTCTCTTTCTTGGGTTGCTTCTGAGGCAACTGCAGGCTGGCAGAACTCTAGTACATGTCTGACAGGTCAGCCGGAGGTTCTGCTGTATAGCATTGAGGAGAATTATTGACATTTCCAGAGGGAATCCCGCAGAGAACATGTATATGCATTGCAGTTGGCAGACATAATTTCTTTGTTCTTGACTGGTGGTCAGTAGGCATTCAGTTTGCTTAGCAGGAAGAAATTAGATATTTTACCTTACTCTGGGTTTGTGGGACATTGATTGGTTCTTATAGTGTGGCGTGGCTCTGGAAGCAGCAGCAGCAGCAGCAGCAGCAGCAGCAGCAGCAGCAGCAGCAGGAACTTATTAGCAATGCAAATTCTCACATTCCTTTCCCCCTACTGAATCAGAAAGGTGGCTGTACTTGTATTTTTTGAGTTAATCCAAGTGGTTAAGAACCACTGTCCTGGGGTTGGGGGTGGGAGCATTTACTCATAATAAACGGAGAGCTGCCAGGATCTACTCTTAGAGAACATTCCAGTCCAACTACCCATTCTGTAGATGAAACCCAAAAGGTTCCTTGATTTGCTTGAGCTTTCACAGAGATATAGCTTCAGGCTATATCTCCAGCTCCTTCAGGCCTAAAGTCTCTGAATTCAAGGATAGCTCAGGTCCTAAGGTGCAAAGGCAGCTGGCCATGGGAGTCTAGATCTTCCCTGCTTGTGTCTGTCCACGTTTAGCTTGGTCTGCTGATGTGCTTTACCTCAAGGACTCCTTCCTAACTTCTCAGTGTTTGCACATTTCATTTCAAGTATAAGATGAAAATTGAAGCCACCCCTCAGAGGCTGATGCCACGCAATTATCCTGGCCTGGAGAGTCTCCATAATGGCAATTCCCTCACTGTGCCTACTGCCTTTGCTGGTGGCATTAACTATTCTGCTTCAGAAGTTATGTGTCCAAGGAATCAGCCTGAAGATGATATCCAAGCCATTTTATATCAAATTCACAGCCTGGACTATACTTTGAATCTATTAGACAAGAACAATAGGTTCAAATATCAGACTTACATTTGTTGTAGTCTTCTCTTCTGGTAGGCATTTATATTGGCCAGTAATCCTGGCAATAGAAACCACATTAGACATTTCAAACACAGGGAAATTTAATATAAGAGTTTTGGGTATAAAAGAATAGGAAAAGCTGAAGAAAGAAAAAAATGCTATAATCATTACAACTGAATATCATTACTGACTAAGGGTTGGAGAGGAAAAATGGGGTGGTATTGCCACCCCTAAGGCCCTAAATCCACACCGATGCTGACATTTCTGCCTCTGTCAAGACTGATGGGAAATACGGAGCTCCGGACATACTCACTGAAGCTGCTAGGGAACAATGGTGTGTTTCTCCTTTCTGTTCTGCCTCCCCTTCATGGACCTCTCTGGCACCTATTCCCGCTGACAGTGTAATCTGGCACTTTCATGCTGTCAGTAAAGGGTCATTATAGCAAAACTGATTGTTAGCAGAATGTGCGTCACAACCCTGTTTCTCTAAGGATTTGGATTTCTGAATCTTATAGTGCTTATTGAAAACAAGCCTGCCCAGTTGTTCTGCTTAACAGGAGTAGGCAAAGTGCCCTGAGAAGGGTAAATTCTGGACATGCTCCTCTTGAAGGACACTGTCCAAGACCAGCTGCTCTGATCAGAAGAGTAGCTCACAGATGCTGCTCTTAGTGCCTCCCTGCACTTCAATATGTGCAAATTAGCTCTTAAAACCTAACCAAAGGACAGCTTCTCTAACTTCAGTGTAACACCCATCTCTGACAAAACAAAAAAAAAGGGGGGGATATAAATGAAGGACCATTTTGTAGTGAAAAATAATATATGTGTATATACAAGATAGTTGGGATAGATATATAGCTACTTTCTCTTAGTTCAATGAGAAGAAAGATTTGTACTAATATTGTTTAGACAAAATATCATGTCTACATCTTGTCCTCTGAATAACTACTACAAAGATAACAATATGCAATGTATTAATTGTTGTAACTGTGCTACTAACCTGTTTTGAAACTGTCTCATCAAGATTTATCTTTTTTCTCATTAAAATGAATAAAAGATAGAAAAATAAAACAAACCCAAAGGGTGAAAAAATGAATTTGTTCCATTACATAGAAAGGCACAGACATGCATAATTGTAGGAGAGAAGAAGCTCAAAGCTCTTTCCACTAAGCAAGTTTTGGCAGAGCATTCCACAGATCGTACTTTTCAGTTTTCCCAATTGTGTGCAACAATGGAAAGAAGCGCTGATTGTTCTCAAAAAGTGTCAAGTGTGTATAAAGCCGTTCCAGATGGTCCTGGAACCTTCCCAGAGGGAGAGAGAGGAACTAAGAGATGCACCTTGAGATCACAAGATTTCTCTTTCAGTTTGCCAAGACAAAATATGAGCAAATTTGGGGTTGGGGTGGGGAATTGTGCATGAACTGGGTGACAGAGGTGGAAAGGAGTGAAGGAAGCCACAAGAAAGTTTAAAGCTCCCAGGGGAAATAAAAAGGAATAGACAAAGCAATCAAGCAATGCTTTTTTTTTAAAATTTTATTTGGGTGACAGGCAAGCTGGAGTTTGTCAAATGAATTTTGCTCCAGCAATATCATTTACTGCTTTGGCTTTGAGTGCATTAAATTAGTTTTATAAGTTGGTTTGTGTGTTGGCAAGGATAGGCAGTCCTTGAGTATAACTCAGAGCTTCAACCTATTTTCAGAGCTGACGCATGGTGACTTAGTAGTTCTCAGGTTTCCACACAGCCTGGAGCAGCACATCTTGGCTAGCACTGTGCTGAGTGCTGAGAAAATCAGACCTTTCAGGCTGGGAGGAAAAAGAGAACATTGTGGGCTAGCTAATTTGAAAGTGTAATAAGTTAAAATTAATTCTCTTATTCTGACTGCATTCTGGTAGAGACTTAAATTCATGGTCATTTCAGAAATGGATATAGATAATTAAATGTAGGAACAAAACAAAACAAAACAAAACAAAAAGACCACACTGAAAATGGCAGAAGATAATGTATGCAAAGAACCACAACTTCCATTGATACAAAACCTTTTTTTTTGAAATGAAACTACTAATAAAAATAAAAATTTAAAAATAAAAAAGAAATGAAACTACTGTTTGGGGAGATATTATTTCTATTTTTAGTTATTTTTGGTTACAAAAAACATTGAACAATTGGAATTAGGAGGCCTCATTTAAAGACCAGGTTTTCAGTGGACACACAAATTCTCCTCTAGCATAACATAGTTTTCTATGCTAGAAAGAGAAGAAAAATTTAAATATGATTTCAATACCATGGATGAGCAAGGACTCATGCATCCCTGTAATCCTAGCACTTGGAAGGCTGAGGTAGGGACATCACAAAGTCAGCCTGGGCTACACAGTGAGTTCAAGACCAACCTGAGCTACATAGTGAGACCCTGTCTCACAAACTAAATAAAATAAAACCATGGATGAAGAAAACCCAAGAAAAGTCTTTTGAGAGCAGAAGTAACCATTTAGTTGCTTTAACAAGGGACAATATACAAGCCAACTTGGTGTTTGAATTGCTCACTTCTCATTTTGTATTCTCTACAGGCTAGATGGAGATTTATTAACGCCAGTGGAGTTTTAGAATAAAATGTCTCTGTGACTTAAAATATACAAGTTGATGGTGCACTTTCCTTGCCTCCCAACTGTCTAACAGATGGGTTTACCTAGTGACCCATAGGAACAATTGTTGGGCTGCAATGCATGATTCAGTTGATAATAAATCATTACTGGTGCTAAAAATGAATCTAGCAGATGATTTTAAATTATGCTAATTTGGGTAGGGATTGATAAATACATGTTCTTTTGCAAACTTTCAGGAATCTAATTATAGTTTTGAAATAATTTGATAGGTGAGGATATTGATCCAGCTTTTACCTTACATGTCTTGCCAGTGCATACTGAACAGGCAGACTATTCGTGGCCTACTGTAATATAAAGGAATTGCTAGAAAATTTTTAGTTGGGCGTCCTTTAGGTGAAAATGCTGAATTTGAATTTTGGATTTGATTGCTTCACTTCCTGTGTCTCTTGTCTTTTCTGGAAAGTTCTTATAAATCTTATGGTGCCAAAGAAATAGAATCACTTTCCAGTGCCATCCACAGGGATTGTGCTATGACCGGGGAAAGCAAACAACTGGATGAATTTTCAGTGGCTAGGTTTGCTTTGTCTTTGGAAGTCACTAACTTCCTATGCCCCCGTGAAATGAACTGTCCTTCCTCAATCACCAGCCTGAAATTCACATGTGTGTATTTCACTGACCTATTTCTGTACAATAGAACACAGTGGTTTCGAAGAACTATGTTTCAGCCAAAGATTCTCTGGATTGGAATTTGGGGCAGGGCTGCATGGGGATGGCTTATCTCTACTACGTTTAGTAATGACTGAACATGGCTGGAGGATCCAAGATGCCTTCCCTCAGATATCTGGCACCTCAGTTGGGGTAAGCTCTATTGGCTGGAGTCTGTCTCTCTGTCTGTCTGCCTGCCTGTCTGCTTCATTTTCACTCTCGTTCTTGATGTTATGTTTTTTACATGACTTCTTTATTGTATTGCTTTACATGACAGCTGGCTTCCAAGCTAGTGAAATCTAAAAGTGCCAGACTCTGGAAAAGCCTAGAACTAGAACCAGCTTAGGGTAACTTTCCTTGCTTTTTATTGTTAGTTCTTGGATAAGACTTGTCCTTTTGAACGTTCTTCTTGTTTTCACTACCACCTTTGTTACACATGTTCAAGTTTCCCATGTAAGTAGTTCAGCTGCAACAGTTGAAACACTGCAGACTATTTTTTTTCCCTAGGTTTTATAAGCAGACAGTGAAGTGAAGTACATAAAAGGTTTGTCAGATGTCAGCTTGTCAGATGTCTCTAGTGTATTGGGCAAAGAGCAGAGGCCAAAATTTTCCCTGAGGTTTCAGGGTTTCTACACAATAATCAGCCTGCAGGCATTCTGACTGAACAGAGAATAGTAATTATGTTTCTATAGTAACTTAGTTCACTTCATTCATGGAGTCGGATTGTCACATGTAAAAGCTATGGTGGTCATGACTAGGGAATAATAGAGGAGTCTCTGGTGCATTGGCTGATGGACAGGCCAACTGGTCTCATCAGCTGACAGGTAGGACAGTTGCTTGAGCATGCATTAGAATCAAGTCTGGTTGTGAATCTTTCGAGGATTTATGGAAAAGGCAATCCCAAAAAACTAAGTGAATAGGAGGCATACACCCAGAAGTATTTGACTTATTAAAATAAATTGAAAATATATAATAGTGTCTTTATAATCCAAGACCACAAAGAAATTCCAATGAGATAAAATTGTTCTCAGTCTAAACGGGAATGCTATGTAGTAACATTAATCAGTCTAATGAACAACTGTCAGGATTCAGTGAAATAATAGGCTGGGCACATAGGAAGGATTCAACAAATAATATCTATTATTTGTGGTGATTTATTTATCCTTGCTTCTAGTTTGGATGAGTGGGGCATCTGAAAAAGCTGAGTGGTTCTGATTGTTCACTGTTAGACAGCAGCTGCCTGTGGGAAGTACTGAGATTCTGCCAAGATAACCTACTTCAGAATATGTTTGCGCACACTGTCAGTACATACTGTTGAGGCAGAAAAATAAAACAGCATATTGTGCACATGTTTAATTGGCCTGACTGAGAGCCTGGGAGATTCTCTTGTCTCTGATAGTATCTTTCCAAAAAATATGGGTATTGCGCAGTAATACTTCTCTATGGGAATTCATATGCACTTCTCAGCTCCACTTGTTTTGCTTAAAGGATATATATATATATATATATTTGAACTGGGATTGAACTGCTTTATATCCCCAGCCCTTTTTAAATATGAGACAAGGTCTTTGTAAATCATTAAATTGCCCAGGCTTGACCTTCTGATCCTTCTGTCTCAATCCCCCAGGGTGCTGGAATTATAGATGTGTGCCATCAATTCTTTCTCATAAATACATATTTTTTATAAAGTAATTGGCAGCTGTATTAAGCCACCAGACAGCAGGCATTGTCTACTTGTCTTGCTGATTCATCAAAGCTGTGAAATGCTCATCTGAATTGTGAAAGTCTGTCATCTATAACATATCATAGTAAAAAATGGATTTTAAAAAGGCATTTTCAAGTAACAATTGAAACTGGACACCTTGAGTACATTTAAAGCACCTTCCATTTCCTTATTACACTTATAATATTAATTCTACGTGGCATATTTTTTCACATTTTAATGTCTCTGAAATTGGCATACATCTCACAATTAGTAGTGAGATTCAATAAAATGTGGTAGTGATTCAATTTAAAGTTAATGGATTATGACTGTTAATTCACACCTCATGGAAGCATGACATAGATTGAAAATTAATTTGGATAATGAAAGGTTAACAAAAATTGGTTAACAATTTTTTTTCATAATTTCTTACCCCAAATAAAATGAGAAATAATTAGAAAAGACACAGGAGAAAGCATATGAAGAATTTTTCTTGAACCATTTAACTCTCAAAGACATTTGTGATTCAGGATCAAAAGGTATTTAATTTTCATTCACACTGTAATAGCTCTGAGATAACCGTTGTTTGATGTGTTAAGCACTGCAGAACTGAAGGTCACACAGTCTCTTTAAACATATTCTCTACCTGCTCAGAATTATCAAGTAGAACTTGCAAAACTTTCATTTTCCTCTTGTGATTTCCTTTCAAAGATAAGAGGATACAGCCTAGAGCAGAATTGACATTTAAAATAATTTCTAGTCCTTATCAGAAATCATGCTAATAGTAAGAGACAGAATTTCCAGTCCTCACTCAAAAAAGTAGTTCAGAAATTTGGGAGGTCTTTGAAGGACCATAGCCGAGGTAAAAGTGCTGTCTCAGAACCTGAATCATAGGCATAGGTCTAGCGGCAGATGCAGAAGATATTTGGTGATATTTTGGGTCCAGACAACAGAAAGAAGGAGAGCTTGCTCGAGTGCTAAGTGCTCCGGTCTGGGTTATGATTCAAACTGCCCCTGTCTACATGCATAGTTTTTAAAAAAATCACTTAATCTCTGAGACTCGATGTGCACAACATGAAATGAGAGCTTTGGGGGCTCCTTTATACATCCACAGCATTCATTTTTACTTTACCTAGGGCAGTACCATTTTCCACCATGTTTTATATTTCATGTGTGAGGACATAGTTACTCTCATAGACTGTAAACTCTTTGACAAGTGAGAAACATATGATTTTCTTACACCTACACTCTGAGCAGTGTACGAATGAGGCCTCGGATAAGTACACACTTGTGACAAGTTGTTGCCTTGAATTGAATCAAGTAGATGATATATAGGGTATATATTTCTGTAGTATGCTATGATGCTAGTGTCCCAGGCTTGGTTCAAACTTGTGGTCCTCCTGCCTTAGCATTCTAGGCTGCTTGGGTTTCAGGTGTGCACCATCACATCTAGCGCTGTGATGTCTTTAAAGCAGGAGGGACTTGTTAAAGCTGAATGACTTCTAGCTTCAGCTGGGTGACTGCAGTTTTGCGAAGTCAGTAAGCAGAGTTTGGAAGCACAGGACTGAGGGAGCTGTAGCTCATGCTCTGCCCCACAGGATACAAAAATTAGCAAGGCCAGATGATTGCAGGTTTAGTCTTGCACATATGAGTACTTCAACTTTCAAACCTCAGGACAGAAAGGGAATGATGAAGGGTGAAAGAGAAATAAAGTGAGCAAATTATTCAAAATTAGAGAGTGCCCAGAGTTCTTGAGTTGCGTCCCAATTTGATGGTGTATCATATTGATGGTGACAATGTTTGGGGTTATATTTTCAGATATAGAACCTCCTAGAATCAAGTGCCCAAGTGTGAAGGAACGCATTGCAGAGCCCAATAAGCTGACAGTTCGGGTGTCCTGGGAGACTCCAGAAGGAAGAGATACAGCAGATGGCATTCTCACTGAGTAAGCAAAACTTGACAGCTGGAGCAATCTTATCTGTTTTGTGTGAGACATTTATGATCCAGAGTGAGGGAGTGTATGTATTCTGGTCTATTTATGTTTTTACACATGGTTCCCCTGGCCAGCAGCTAACATACTGTATATTCTACTTAGAGAATTGGCTGTTTGCTTTAGTGTGTTCACTGCCATATCCCTAAATGCCAGAACAGTGGCTGTCCTATATTTAGCACTCAGTAAATATTTTTTGAAGGAAGAAGGGAAGAAGGAAAGCAGAAAGAGTAAAAGAAAGCCAGTTTATAAATTAGAGGACAGAATTGCCCCCATTGCTTCTCCATCTTGTGCTCTCTGGGTATGCATACAGTGGTGGTGAATATTTTAGAGCTTTCAGTGATAAGAAACAGCCCACCATGGCACATGTGCCACACATGTGGCACCACTGGTTTAGGGCAAAACTTTCCCACCTTCCTTTGTTTTGGGCTGTATCTAATTCAATTGTTTTAATTTTCAATTTAATTTTTAAACATTTCACAACATCAAATACTTATAGAAGCTTATAAATAAAAGAGACAGTGTCTTTTGTTTCTTTTCTACTTAAGTCCAGGAACCATTGCACCCATGGTTTGACATTTTTCTGAGAAGTGGTTTCCTTTGGTGAAGTTCAGATGAATTTTCTAATGTATCATTTGGGTCTCTACCCCAGCAGTAGCTTTTCTTGAGGCTATTACTTCATGGCAGCATGCTGCTATCTTTGCCTTGAAGTATGAAGCCCAAGTAGAGCACCCCATAGTTTCCATCTCAGGGCAAAAGGATGTCTCTGACTCATCCCCTGGGAAGCCATTAAGAAAGACTTACTAGAATTCTGTCAACTTAGACCGTGCAAGACAAAACAGTTCTGCAAAATTATTAGCAATAACAGACATGTCCTAGTGAGAGGCGATCATGTCTGTCACTCATAGTTTTATTCCTAAATGAAGTGTAATCAAAAAGTACAGTGAATGCTTAAATTTTTGCTTCTGTTGTTGAATGAATTTTTTCATAACTATGTTTGTAATCTGAACAACTACTTACAAGAAAACAATATTTGATGCAATAACCATGGTTAATTTTCTATCATGTTGTTTTGAAATTCTGTATCATTATTTTTATTTATTTATTTATTTATTTTTTATTTTTTTCTTTTATTTGTGTGTGTGTGTGTGTGTGTGTGTTTCATGCTCTGTTATTCTTTATTATCTAAAACGAATATAAAATAGTAAGAAAAAGCCATTAGGAACAATGCAGAACTTCACCAAATAAACAATAGGAATTTGTTTTATTTTTATGTATTATTTTTTTATTTTTATGTATTTGGTACAGGTATCACTATGCAGCTCAGACTCATGGTGATCCTCCTATTTTCAGCCTTCCCAGAACTGGGATTGCAAGCATGCACCACAATGCCCGGTCTAGGTAGCCAGCTTAGTATGCCCAGGCGTGGGGCCAGAGCAGCCTATAGTGCCAGGGATATATTTTTCTCTTTAAAATAAATTTTTTTTCTGTAAAAGACACATTGCCATTAATCCTCCTCAAAATATTTTATTAAAGCATTGCAATGAATCTTTCTTCACTGGATCTGGCAATATGTCACTTCTGGCTCCTTCCCTAAAGTCAAAATGTTATGAAAGATAAATATTTTCAATCAATTCAGGACACTGAGGCAACTGTGGCAGTCCAAACTAAAGATACGCAATGAAAGGAGACTTCCAAAACTGCTTCAGAAAGTGGCAAAAGTAATGGGATAAGTATTGCAGGTGAGGGAGAATTGATTGAGGGGGATTAATGACAATATACCTATTAGTGAATACTTTAAAAATTTAAATATGCACTGTAGTTTTTGAACATATCCTATATTCTGTTCTTGCATCTTCCCCAAGTATATTATCTAGTTAAACAACAATGCTAGTTGTATTTCTTATTAAAACTTTGTAAAGATAAAATTTGACTATTGGCTGATTTTGATAGTGCACATCTATAATTCCAGCTACTCAAGAGGATGAGCAGGAGGATCTTTATCTCAAGGCCAGCTTAGGCAACATAATAAGAACCTCTCTTTTCAATGACTTTCTACTGTCAAATTCCTATTGTTTGTTTGGTGAAGTTCTGTATTGTTCCTAATGGCTTTTTCTTACTATTTTGTATTCGTTTTAGATAATAAAGAATAACAGAGCATGAAACACACACACACACACACACACACACACACACACAGAAACAGAAAAATAGTAAGTCAGTTGACATCACCAAGGATAAGGTTTTATTTTTCTTTGACTCTTGGGAGTCTAGTGCAATGTCTAGCCTATTCCCTAGATCATAGTAAGTGCTTATACTTTTGAAACTGTTCTCAAAAATATTCACCTTGGCATTTTGTGGGTAGCCTATGTAGTATGGTTAGAAATGTGACATTTTAAAAGAGCATCTTCATAGCCCTCTGCCCTTCCCTCTGTTCAGGGCAGCTGTCTGCCTGTAGAGTTCTGCAGCCCAGAGTCCACACAGGCTCAGAGCAGATGCCACAGGCAAGGTGCGCCAGCAGGATAAAGAGTTCACAGAAGGCTGCCTTGGCCTCCTTCCCATTCCCGCTTGGCTCCTGGCTTTCCTGGCATTTATCCCATGACTCCTTTCCCCCATGCCTAATCCAAGCTACTGTCTACTCGGGGGAATATTCTCATGTGGATCTCTGAGACAAATGCTTCTTTTGCATTGTCTTATCAAGTCCCTCTGTTATTTGTGTGTCACAGATTGAGTCTCAGAAAAGACAGGAACTATTCATGTTTGAAAGATTATTCCCCCTAGGTATATCTGAATTTATATTGTGTTCATTATGGCTCTTAAAACATCTAGACTTAAAAGTGACATATCTCTAAATGGTAGGCTTTGTGACACTTTCCCAAGACCTCTTACTTCATATTTTGTAAATGGCCACCAACCCATTTGTAAGACTTTTCCCAGTAATGACCATGATAATTCCACATGCCCATGAGTAATAAATAATGTCATTATTTCTAAGTACTGAGTAAGAAATAGGATTGTCTAGATTTGGCAAAACAAAAAAAACCTGGCATTTGATTCAGTTGTAGTTATTGGTTTTCTTATCACATAGCAAGAAGAAAGACACCGGAGTTGCCCCAGCTCTGTGATCTTGGCAAGTTCCTTATCTTTCTGATGCCTCAATTGCTTCATTTGTGAAATGAAGTGAATACTACCTCTCTAAAGGAGTTGTTGTGAGGGTTAAAAAATTTAACATATGCAAAGTGACTAGAACCGTGCCTGACAAATGTAAAATTTACATAAGTACAAATAAAAATATTATCATTATATTGTTAGAATAACCAAGAAATCAAGTGACTGGTTTTTGCTCAGGACAGGTCTTCACTGATACAGGTAAAAAAAAAGGCAAGAATATTTTAGCATCCCTGGAAGGTCCAAGTTGCCAATGACTGCTTGAACTGCAACTCTCACAGTAAGGCAGTTCAGGTCCATCCTGGACAAGGATAGGATTGAAAAAAGATTGAACCCTTCTTTAGTGATACCCTCCAGTAAAAACAATGACTCTAAACTTCCCAGTAGCTGTGATCTTCCATTCTTGGATCTCAAACTACATTTCTGAAACAGAAAAAAACTTTGGAGAGTTTATTCATCACAAAATTTTTGTTCTGGTGAATGTGTCCCCATAGCTGCCCTTAAGTATGCCTACATGTTGTGCAGAGTGGGGTTTCTTAGACCTGTGAGAATCATCTTTGTTGTTTTTGTTTTCTTGTTTCTTTGAAGTGTTATTCTCAAAGGCCTTCCCCCAGGCTCAAATTTTCCAGAAGGAGACCACAAGATCCAGTATACAGTCTATGACAGAGCTGAGAACAAGGGTACTTGCAAATTCCGAGTTAAAGTAAGAGGTAAGAGTACTACTCATGGGATTCTCCCCTTCTAGAGAGGAGCAAAAGGAAAAGGGAAACAGGCCCTCATGCAAGAACTCTGAGTGCCTTGCATAGGGATCCTTGCCAGCTTTGGATCGGTCTTGGAGGATGCTGGCAGAAGTGCCTTATCTTACTGGCTGGATTTCATTGATATGGATGAGTGCTGACAGGTTATATAAGACATTGCACTCGTCTGCTTTCTCAAGAGCCCACAGACGCCTGCCCCCAGGGAACATTACTTAGTAACTTTTCCATCCCTGAGTGTGGATGACCAGCTAAAGCCTGCAAATCCTTCTAAAATCAGGGTGTTTCGGGACGGCCAGATAGCTCAGTGGATAAAAGTACCTGTTTAGGTAGAGTGCAGTGGCCAGGGTTCGATCCCTGGCACCACAAGCCCTGCCAGCCCTGCCCCTGGTGTGTGCTGAGATGGCGATTGAGACTGAACGGGGTGGCGCATGCCTGTAATCCTAGAGCTTGGGAGGCTGGAAACAGAAGGATCACTATGAGTCCAATCTGTGTAGTGAGACCCTGTAGACCCTGTACTAAATACATTTAAAGAAATGAAAAAAAGAAATACAATCAGGGTGTGTAAGAGCCTCTTAGTTTAGGCTACAACAAGACAATGTTCTTCATGTTCCAAACTATTGATGTGCCTGAAAAAGTGTTTCCAGAGGATTGTTTTATGCCTAATGATTTGCACAGCTAATTACTAATCCTCTTTACCCTTTACTGTCCTGGGCTCGACCTCCTCATCTGTACCATCCAGGACTAAATCAATTGCTAGTGGTCCTGTTACTGTGGGTAGTGGCCATTCCGAGGCCCATTCAGTGAGAAAATAGTCATATTGTCCTCTCACTCCTTTTGAAGAAGAATATAGAAGCTTAGTGTGCAAAACTGAGGCTTCTGAGGCCTTCTCTTCCCTGGTTACTTTAGAAGGGAGCTCAGCACTAAGACTCTTATGGGATTATGTCCCTACAGTCAGACGCTGTGGCAAACTCAATATCCCAGAGAATGGTTACATGAAGTGCTCCAGTGATGGTGACAATTACGGAGCTACCTGCGAATTCTCCTGCATCGGTGGCTATGAGCTTCAGGGTAGCCCGGCCCGAGTGTGTCAGTCCAACCTGGCTTGGTCTGGCACAGAACCCACCTGTGCAGGTATGTGTGCAGCCCTCTCTCCAGCCTGCGGCAGATCTTGAAGATACCTTGACTCTGGATTTCAGTACAGGGAAGAAGGTTTCATTTCATGCACTTTGAAAAGGTCATTGCTGTTCCTTATCACCCAAATGGGTGAACATAGTTCCTGCTGAACGTCTTACCTGCCCTTGTCATTTTGCCTGTCTTCTGATTTTCCTATCCTGTCTTCTAAGGAGAAAGCTAGGGGTGGGAACTGAGTGCTAGACTTGGGTGATATTAAGAATCAAGGACCGGGGAGATGGCTCAGTAGAATAAGTGCTTGCCTGGCAAGCGCAAGGGCCTGAGTTCAATCCCCGGTTCTGAAAAAAAAAAAAAAAGAATCCAAAGAGTATGCTCTAGTTACCTTTGTTGGTCTCTTCTACAGATGCAGAAGCTCAGTTACAAAGCCAATATGCTGCTGAGTATAGACAATGTAATGCGTGCTTTGCAGCACTAGCTTGAGAGTCATGCAGATTCTGGGCATTTGAAGTCTTTACCCCTATGTAAAATAAAGAAGGTAATAGTTCACTTCTGTAGTTGTTGGAAGTATTAAATGAACTCACTTATCAAGCAGTGGGTGAACTCAATATCCCAGAGCATGGTTACATGAAGTGCTCCAGTGATGGTGCCAATCACTCATTCCATGACAGATATTCTTACTGGGCAATATGGAAAGAGTAGTGTAAAGTCTAGGCTATTACGTAAATTTTGGTGATGCTCTTTTTTTTTTTTTCAGTACTGGGGATTGAACTCAGAACCTTGCACATGTCAGTGATGTGCTTATGCCACTGAGTTGTCCCCCCAGCCCAGAGATTCTTATTTATATACTTTTCTTTTTGCTTATGTCCTAGTAACTTTTCTTTCTTTCTTTCTTTTTTTTGTGGAACTGGGGATTGAACTCAGGCCCTTGTGCTTGCCAGGGAAGCGCTTATTCTACTGAGCTATCTCCCCGGCCCCTAGCTTTTCATTTTTATTCTTTCCTTTTAATTCCAGTCATTTAGAGAGGAAAGAGAGAGCAAGAGAGTTAGAATATATATATATATATATATATATATATATATATATATGGCTTGAGGGTCTTTAATATCACACATTAAAGTAGAAAGGACATGCCAGTCACACACTCCCCAGCAAATAATTCCATGGCTATCATGTTAGCATTGAGGCCCAGGGCTTCTAGACCTGCATGGTCCAATATGGAAGCCACTATCCAATGTGGCTTGTAGCCCTGGAAATGAGGTTAGTTTGATTTGAGATGGGCTAAATATAAAATATATACCAACTTCAAAATCTTAATACAAAGAGAATATAAAGTATCCCTACTATTTTATTGACTAAAGTTGAAAAGAAGTATTTTGCACGTATTTGGTTAAGTAAAGCATATTATAGAATTGTTTTCTTCTATTTCTTTATACTTGTTTAATGAAGCTATTAGAAAAATTAGAAATATAGAGAGTTCCATTACATTTCTGTTGAGCAAGATGTCCTACACTGAGTGTCCAGGGCAAGGATTTGTTGCTACTCAATGTGATAGCCTAGTGCCTGGAATAGGGTTTGGCACATAACAGGTGCTTACTATATTTTGGCTGGCTGAATGAATATGCAAATGAACAAATGCTTTAGTGCAGAGTGAAGGTTTTCACAAGAAACACAAAGATTATAAACCATGTGTGAAATTTCCTCTTTTTTTTTTCCTGTTATTTCTTCCACTGGGCCAGACCTGTTTGCTTACCTAAGTATTAAATACCCTTCATTGACCTTTATTAGCCAAACAATTATGATTGGTTGTCACTCATTTGTTTAAATTCCCTAACTATCTTTGAAGATGGAAAAAGGATCTGTGAACCAAGGAACGAAGGTGGCTTCTAGATGGTGAAAGAAAGCCTAGTGACACCTTGATTTTTAATTTACTGAAACTTACTTCGGATTTCCAATCCCCAGGACAGAGGAGAATAAAATTGTGTTATGCTAAGCTGCTAAGCTTAAGAGGATTGCTTAAAGCAGCAAGAGGAAACTAATACACTCTCCCATTCCTGTACCATGCTTCTTCAACCACTTCCCAATAAACTACTTACATTTGAATCCTTATCTCAATGTCTGCTTCTCATAAGCATAGCTGTGTGTCACCACAAGCTGTGCTACGCCAGGCATGCAGAAGTTTACTGACCCATGTAGCTATTTCTAATTATAGCCATGAATGTCAACGTGGGTGTCAGATCCGCAGCTGCACTTCTGGACCAGTTTTATGAGAAAAGGAGACTCCTCATTGTGTCCACACCCACAGCCCGAAACCTTCTCTACCGGCTACAGCTGGGAATGCTGCAGGTGAGTCCTCAAGTAGGGCCAAAGTGAGAGGGAGACGTCTACCAGGAGAGGCCCAGGCATTTCACTGAAAGTGAAGCCCACACTTAGTGCCTAATTCTTTTATGGTGAGTTTCAGGAACCAACAATTTAGAGTTAACTCTTCATTTCTGGTACTGGAACACAACCTGATTAACATTGACTCTCCAGAGTTAATCCAATTGTTTTCCAACTAATGAGAGTTGTCTGTCTTCACTAATAAGCCTAACTGACATACTGGCCATTCACTGGGACAATTGTTTTTGCTAAACCTACCCAGGATATGCTAGGCTAGAGGTAATTAATCAGTTGTCTGCCCAAATGGCTGGCCTAGGGGCTTCGGCCTTAGACCCCCACATACTTCCCTATGGGATTTGCCAACTCTCACAGTGTTCCTGAGGTAGTGACAGCCATCTTAGAGACTAATGATACTCAAAGTGTGGTCCCTGGACCAGCAGTAATAGCAACACCTGGGTGTATCTTAGAAATGCACATATCCAGGCCTGCCCCAGATTTGCTGTATCTGAATCTACATTTTAATAAAATATCTGGGTGATTTCTAAGCATTTAAGGTTTGAAGAATACTTTTCCAGGAAATGTGCCCTTCTGTACTGTATCAATTTTATAATTGCTAAAATGAGGCAACCAGCATTCTGGGTGCCAGGGGTTTGTTGGGCCCAAAACTGTGAGGATCAGACCAGAATTTGCTTGCTTTTAGTACCAAAGCTGGATTTTAATGTGTGGCCAACCTGACTGAAAGTTAAGGAGGCAGGGTGTATGCAGTGTCAGGAACGCAGTGGTACTGCATATATTTTTGAGAATCATTCATTTATTACTGTGACTAGAACTAAGTGTTTAGAACAAATTTGATTTAATCAAAGACTATAATTTATTCCTTGTGTGAGCATTAACACTAGGAATAATGTCTTTCTTCATTATTACATGAATTTGATAGACTGCCCATGAACTCTACAGAGCAATATATAAGTTTCTAGGCTCCCTTGATAGGAACCAAAGTTATATCTGCACCCCCAATCCTTGTCACCTGAACTCTCCTCAATCACCTCTCAATTAGGGGTTTGCTCTTCAGGAAACAAAAGCTCACCCTTCTTAAGTTTGTAGGTAATCAGAACTGCAGCCTATTTGATGGACATACATTCCCTGAACCCTTCATATTCTACAGAAAAATGAATAAGCCAAACGTCTTGTTTTGCTTTATCAGCAAACTAAGGTTCATGGGCCAAATTTTTCACATTGCTAGGTTTTTTAAGTTAAACTTTATGGGAGGCAGCACACATTTTTTCATTTTTGCGTTGTTTATGGCTACTCTTGCACTATAATGGCAGAGTTTGATAAGTGGGATAGAGGCGATCTAACTTGTTGAAACCTAAAACATTTACTCTGGGTTTTTGTAGAAAATATTTGCTGTGCTCTTCTTTGCTTTATCTCTCTTCCTTCAGGTACTTGCTGAGTTCCTAAGTAAGTACTTACATATGATGTTTTGGATCCAGATATTTTTATATGTAACCATTATCTCTCAATCAAAATTTTCATTTTAAGAAACTTCTAGAAAGATTTTGTTGGTTTAGTCATTTCAGTTAGAATAATAGAAAAGTACATTTTTATCTTTTATAATTTTTCCACCAGTTTTGTCACTCTGTATAAGGATGTTTCAGTGGAACTGTGGTAAAAGTCAAATAGTGTTCCAGTAATTTAAGACTTTAAAATTTATTTTTCCATTCAACCAGGTTCAGTTAATGGCTAATTATTTCTGCCTTCTTGCCACTACCACTCCTGATGAGACCTCCTGCCACATGGATGCTTCGGCTAAATTTCTGAGCCTTGTGCCAAGGGTTGGAGCTTTTATCCTTGTTTCACCCCTGGTGTCAGTGTCAGAACATTGGGCAGGGGTATATAGAGGGTTGAATCAAGGGCAGAGAAGGAGACCCTGGAAAGATTTGTTCGTTGCAAAGACAAAGTTAGAATTTTCCAGGGTGGTCTTGGATACTTTTTAGGAAATTTGACTCATGCAAGGTGTCACTCTGTCTGGAAATAACATCAACTGCCATTTTGCTTAGGTTTTCAAAATTCCATTGCTAAGCCATTACTGAATGAGTGCTTTGGGGAGGTATTTATATTTTGCAGCCACTAGTGTAATCCCAATTTCTCAACTGTTTGGGGGATTGTTTGGCACGGGCCAGGAATCTTCCACAAAGAGACCACTGCTGCTTCTGTCAGTCTGCAGCTTGACATGGAGGGCTTTTTCTTTAGCTGTACTTACATTTTTCCTGTTGGTTCCCTCTTCCAGCAAGCACAATGTGGCCTGGATATTCGACATATCACAGTGGTGGAGCTGGTGGGTGTGTACCCAACCCTCATTGGAAGGATTAGAGCAAAGATTGTGCCTACCCCCTTAGCTCTGCAGCTCAGGTAAGAGGAAATTCTGCCTTTCAATTTGTTCCCTTGTGAGTCCATTTATATCCTTGTATTTCATAGTGTTCCCTGACTTCTTTCTGTTCAGTATTGAATTCAAGCAAGCTTTAATATTTAATTACTTTTATTCTGGGAAATTATAACCATGTTAATTGGCATGTTGCTGCTTGTCCAAGTAAATTATGCAGTGGGTAATTACCAGTGTTCTCTTCTTTCTCCCCATGACCAAGTGAGCAAGTATTTTTGCTTTGTCTATGCACGTGCGCATGTGTATGTGTGTGTGCATGTGTGCACTCACATTAGATTGGTAGTGGAGGAAGATCTGTAAAAAGGGCATAAACAATCCTCACTCTTATTAAGAATGAAGTCATCCAATTAATCTTTCCAGGTTTGGCATCATTTCTCCCTTCATCCTTTCTGAGCACTTGTCAATACCCCTATTAACATTTGTATTTTATTTTGGTCACACTTACAAAGCTAGAACTCTAGTGTTCAGTCTCTGAGTAATGATGTATTCAAGAAGCAGAATTCAACAGCCAAATGTAATTTCAGTTTAACCCAAATTTTTACTTGCATCTCTTGATCACTGTGAAATGGATAATTGGGTTAAAGTAATACTCTTTAAAGTCTTTCTTGCCTAGCTTTTTCTTTTTTTGGTTAGCTCAGGCTGCCTTAAGGGTGGGTCTGGTGTGGCTTATGGAGCTGGGGATCGAAACGTGTTTCCCCGTGCTTGACTGAGTTTGTCCAAGCATTACCTAGCTTTTTCTCTTATGCTGCAAAAGAGGTATAGATCTCTGTTCTGAGGGTTCCAGATGACCATCCTGTCTTGTACATCAATATCCAAACATTCAAATGCATGATCCCAGGCTTTTGCAAAAAGAGATTAGAGAAAAATGAAAACAAACTATAGCCAGTGGTGGTGAATCTGTGTAGTAGGCACACAGAGCTCTCCTAGTTGGCACATGGGCCAAGTCACTTCAGCAGACATACATCAGATAACAGTTGCTTTTCTCTAAACTAAGCCTCAGTATCCAGGTTTAGTTGTAGTGTTGGCACTTTGCAACAAATAAGTGGGTTTTGGATTGCAGTTTAGGCACTTGGTTGATAAAAGTTTCACCATCTCTGAACTATACTGTATTAGTCAGCTGAATATTACAAAATATCGAAAGCAGTTAACTTATAAAAAGAAAAATTTGTTTAGCTCGTGATTCCAAAAGTTCCAGCCTGAGATCAGGAAGCTCCATGGCTTTGTGTCTTTAGTAAGGATGGCATAACATGGCAGAAGCACATGGTGAACAAACTGCTTACATCAAGGGTCAGGGGGCCAGAAAAAGACTGAGAGATGAGGGCCATGTAATGCCTCTATCTTAAAGAGAAAAAAAATCCAACAAAAATGATACAGAATTCAAAACGAGACAAGAGGAAATTAACAATGATTAATATATTGCATATTGTTATGTTCAAAGTAGTTGTCCAGATTACCAGATACAGGCATGCAAAATTGATCAAAGAGTAGAAGCATTAACTGCACTGTCCCACAACTGCAAATGACCCCAAAACATCACATGAGACCTCAACTCTCAAGAGGCCCAACAGCTCCCAAAAGTGTCTTCTCAGGAATGAAACTTTGAGCACACAGGCATTTGGAAAGCTCACATCCAAATTGTAACACAAACTGACTTGTTTATATTTCACCTTGAAAATGTCACACATTCCTCACTCTTTCAGTCTGCTGGCTAGAATTAGTCACATGATAGCAACTGATCTTCAATATGGGGTGGGAGGGCCAGCTAAATAGCTCAGCAGATTAAAGTGCTTGCAAGGAGGCAAAGGGGCTGGGGTTCGATCCCCAGGCCTGCCACGCCAGCCCTGCTCCTGGGGCGCACTGAGACAGTAATTGAGACTGGGCATGGTGACCCACACATGTAATCCCGGCTTTTGGGAGGTTGTAAACAGGCAGATCACTATGACTCCGATCTAGTAGTGAGACCCTGAACACCCTGTAGACTCTTCCCTAAAATACCAAAAAAAGAAAAAAAAAGAGGCCAGGAAATAGAGTTTTTCTATATTCCTAGGAAGAAAATAAAATAGTATTAGGTGAGCTCTGTCACAGGTGTTCAGAAATGTCCACAGAATATTAAGCAATTAAATGATAGAAACATATTCTTAAATGATGTTTTTGTTGGACACAATACATTATATCTCTAATTTTCCTATTTGTAGTTGCCTTTGATCAATTGCATGTTTGATTTCTACCTTTCTCCAACTGAACAGAATCATCCTTATCTCCTCCAATGCAAAATCTCAGAGTACTAGGGATGGGAAAACCAAAAAGAGAATACCTGAATTCTCTCTTGTTGGCTGAGGATAAGAAGAGGCTGAGTTTACTCAAACTTTTGCATTTTTTAATCCCCCTAAACTTGCATGGCAGCATTGCAGAGTGTATGATTTGCTACTCAGTGTCTAAGACAGTGATAGGTGCCTTGTTGGTGCTTAAGTGAGTGAAATAAATGCCTCCAAATTTGATGGAAAGAGCCTTACTCTTTGGGGAGGGTTATAGACTTTAATAATGGATTTAAAATGACTAATGCTTTAAGTCAAAGTCTGCAAAACTCGAGACAAGGATTGTGTTTACACCTACAAAATTAGAATGAGTATGTAGGTTTTACAAAACTTCTGCTACTCAGGGCATAGTGGCATGTGCCAGTAATCCCAGCTAGTCAGAGGGATGAGGCAAGAAGGATCACAAATTTGAGGCTAGTTTAGGCAAGTTACTCAGATGCTGTCTTGAAATACACTTTTGTTTGTTTGTTTTTTAGTTTTTGAGGAACCAGGGATTGAACTCAGGCCCTTGCACTTGCCAGCCAAGTGCTTATTCTACTAAGCCATCTCTCCAACCCCAACACTTTTAGGACCTGGTCTTGGGTATAGGTCAATGGTAGAGCTCTTGCTTAGCATTCTTACAGCTCTGCGATCAATTTCTAGTACTACAGAACACACACACAGGAAAATAAAAAGCAAAATAAAAAACAATAAGATGCTGTTTATTTACAATTTTTTATTTTTTATTGTTTTTTTCATAATTTTACTCAGAAAAAAATAGCAATGAGACAGTTACAAATCAAATTGGTAGGACAGTTTCAATAATTAACACATTGCATACATTCTTCCTAGTGGTTAATTGCTGTATAAGATGCGGACATGATATCCTATTTA
>NW_004524819.1:2238469-2239940 GCF_000260255.1 Octodon degus | reverse complement strand
TATATAGTTAGTCAGGGTGAGAATCTTTCCAATTAACTGCTAGATTAAAAAAATCTTCTGGAGATTCTCAGGATCATTGCCTTGCCCATCTTCTACCTACAACTGTATGTCTTGACATTGTCATGTTTCCTAGCTGTTCTCCTTTCCCTCTCTTGATTAGTTAGTCCTCGAGATCCTGCTTCCCTTTTACTTGTATTATACATTTCTATTTGTATTTCTTTTTTTGACTTCTTATTCTAGGGAAACTATATGATATTTACACATGTGTGTCTGGCTTATTTCACTTATGAGTGTATGTTCAAGTGGTATCCACTTAAATACAAAGGCTTCAAGCTTATCATTCTTAATAGCTGAATAATAATCGATTGTGTAAAAATACCACATCTTTTTAAATCATTCCTCAGGTGATGGGCATCTTGGTTGTTTCCAAAATTTGGCTATCACAAATTGTGCTGCTATAAACATACGCACACATATATCCCTGTGATAGGATGTTTTCAGATCCTCTGGGAAAATTCCCAGTAGAGGAATAGCTGGTTTAAATGGGATTTCCAGTCCAACTTTTCTAAGGATTCTCCATAATGAGTTCCATAACGGTTGTCCCAGTCTACATTCCCACCAGCAGTGGAGAAGGGTTCCTTTTTCCCCACAGCCTCTCCAACATTAGTTGTTGGGTGATTTCTTTATGATAGCCATTCTTTCTGGGGTGAGATGATATTTCAAGGTTGTTTTATTTTGCATTTCGCACATGGCTAGTAATGTGGAGCATATTTTCATATATTTATTCGCTTCCTTAATTTCTTCCTCTGAGAAGTGTGTGTTCATGTCAGATGATGAAATCTGGATCTGGTCTTTAAATTTTGGGGCCCTAGTTCTTTTTAGTTCTTTATGAATTCTAGAGAGCAGACCTTTGTCTGAGTACTTATTTGTCATGATTTTGTCCAAATTTGTGGGTTGCCTTTTCACTTTGTTGGTAATTTCTTTTGATGTAAAAAAACTTCTCAGTAAGAGCAGGTCCCAGTTGTTAATTCTTTCATCTGTTTCTTGAGTGATTTGATTTCTGTTCATGAACTCTTTGCCTACCCCTATGTCTTCAAGAGTTTCTCCTACTTTGTCTTCCAAGAGATTTATTGTCTCTGCTATAATGTTTAGATCTTTAATCCATTTTGACTTTAGTTTAGTGCATGGTGATAGACCTGGGTCAAGTTTGAGTTTTCAGCATGTAGAGAGTCAGTTTTTCCAGCACCATTTGTCAAAGAGGCTATCTTTCTTCCAGTGAGTATGTTTGGACCCTTTGTCAAAGTTAATGTGGCTAAGCGTGTTCGTAGGGGCTTCAGCATCTTCTAATCTATTCCATTGATCCTCAGGTCTATTTTGTTGCTAGTACCATGCTGATTTTACCACAGTAGCCTTGTAGTATAATTTGAAATCAGGAATTGTAATGCCTCCTGCCTTGTCTTTATTGCCCAGG
>NW_004524819.1:2224955-2237909 GCF_000260255.1 Octodon degus | reverse complement strand
TCCAGAACTATATTGAATAGGAGTGGTGACAGAGGATATCCTTGTTTTGTACCTGATCTAAGAGTAAAAGATTTCAGTTTTTCCCCATTTAGGGTTATGTTAGCTGTTGGGTTTTCATAAATGGCTTTTATGAGATTGAAGTAGAGGCCATCTATTCCAAATTTCTGTAGGACTTTGAACATGAATGAGTGTTGGACTTTGTCAAATGCCTTTTCTGCTCCAATGGAGATGATCATGTGGTTTTTAATTTTCGCTCTATTGATATAGTGTATTATATTTATAGAATTTTGAATATTGAAGCATCCTTGCAACCCTGGGATGAATCCTACCTGGTCATAGTGTATGGACCTCTCTGTGATTTGCTGTATTTTATTTACTAGGATTTTATTGAGGATTTTGACATCTACGTTCATGAGGGAGTTAGGCCTGTAGTTCTCTTTCTTAATTGTATATTTCCCTGGTTTTGGTATCAGCATAATATTTGCCTCCTGGAACAATTTTGGGAGGATTGCTTTTTTTTCAATTTCATGAAAGATTTTGAGGAGTATAGGGAGTACATCTTCTGTAAATTTCTTGTAGCATTCAGGTGTGAATCCATCCAGACCTGGACTTTTCTTTGTTGGTAGGATTTTAATTACATCTCGTATTTCATTGGCGGTTATTGGGCTATTGAGAGTGGTTATATACTGTCGATTCAGTTGTAGTAATTTATACCTCTCTAGGAATCTGTCCATTTCTTCTGTGTCTTCTATTCTGTGAGAGTAAAGATTCTCAAAGTAGCTATTGACAATCTTCTGAATTTCAACTGAGTCTGTGGTAATTATACCCTTTTCATTCCTTATTGCTTGTATTTAAATTTTTTCCTCCCTCTTTTTGATGAGGTTAGTTAGGGTCTTATCGATTTTGTTTAATCTTTCAAAGAACTAGTTTTTTGATTTTTTAATTCTTCGAATTCTTTTCTTCATCTCAATTGAATTAATTTCTGCTCTAATCTTTATGATTTCTTTCGGGCTTTGGAATCTGTGTTTGGTTTGCTTTTCCTTTTGTAGTTTTTGAAAGTGCAGCGTTAGGGTAGTTATTTGTTCCTGTTCTGTTTTCCTAATGTGTGAGTTCACATCTACGAAATTCCCTCTGAGAACTGCTTTCATCGTATCCCATAAGTTACGATGATTTGTGCTTGCATTTTCATTGAATTGTAGATATTGTTGAATTTCTTGTTTAATTTCATCTGTGATGCATTGGTTGCTGAGTAGGGTGTCATTTAATTTCCATGTATTTAAGGTTTTTTTTTTGGTTTCTTTTGTCATTTATTTCCAATTTCATTGCACTGTGGTCAGATAATGTGCATGGGATAATTTTTCTTTTCTTACATATACTGAAGCATGACCTATGGACCAATATGTGGTCTATTTTAGAAAACGACCCATGTGTAGCTAAGAAAAATGTGTACTCAGCTGTGTTTGTGTGGAACACTCTGTATATGTCCACCAAGTCCATTTGTTTCAAACTCTGGTTCAGTTCTGTTATTTCTTTGCTAAGTTTTTGTCTGGTTAATCTACCTTTTGGGGATGAAGGGGTGTTCAGGTCTCCTGTTAAGAATGTGGTATTGGATATTAGATTTTTCATTTCCATTAGGATTTGCTTTATATAGTTGTGTGCTTCTGTGTTTGGTGCATAAATATTTATGAGTGTTACCTCTTCCTCTTGAATTTTTCCTCTAACCAGTATATAGTGACCTTCTTTATTTCACTTGATCATTGTTAGTTTGAAGTTGAGACTGTCTGAGAATAGAATTTGTCTATTGACTTATGATTGAAATGTTACTTATTTGTTGTCGTTTACTCCTTTTTCTCCTGTGTTTAATTGCTTGCGCTATTGAGTTGGTTGCTTCTGATGTCATTTATGGAGCTCTGATCATTTTGACTCTCTCTGTAACATCTTTCAGTAGCCTGTGTAGGGTTGGCTTTGTCATCATGAAATTCTTTAGCTGTTCTTTGTATTCTTTGTATCTCAGGAAAGTATTTTGCTTCTCCATCAAACTAGAAAGAGAGTTTTGTAGGGTATAGTAGTCTGGGATGAAATTTGTTTTCATAGAAGACAAATTCTATGTCTGAGTACTCTGATCCATTCTCTTCTTTCCTTCATGGTTTGTGAAGAGATGTTGGCTGTAATTCTGATGGGTTTTCCTTTGAATGTGATCTGCTTCTTTTCTCTAGTGGCTTTCAGTTTATTATTCTTGTGCTGAATTTCTGGGATTTTGAGTATTACATGTCTCGGTGTGTTTTTCATTGGGTTAGGGTTACTTGGTGTTCTGTATGCTTTGGTTACCTGAATGTCAGATTGTTTCCTCATATTTGGGAAGTTTTCTGCTATTCCTTCTGCCCATATTTTTTTTAATGTCATTTGTATTGACTCCTTCTTTCTCATTGATACCTATTAGTCTCACATTGTTCATCTTTGCATCATCTTTCAGGTAATGGATTATTCTTTCCTGCAACCTATTTGTTTTTAAGAGATCCTTTCTTACCTTTTCACCTGCTGCGCCAGCATCTTCAAGATCTGAAACTCTGTCTTCACTTTCACTTAAATGGTTTTTCAAGCTTGTGATTTAGATTTTAATTTCCTCTATATCTCTTTGCCTCTGCTTCATGTGATTGATTTCTTTCCTGTATTGCTCATTCAAGGAATCCGTCATTTTCTAATCTCCTGTAATTCTTTTATCAATTTCTTCTTTAGAAGCATTTATAAATTCTTTTACTGCAGTGTTTTTCTCAGATTGGATTCCCTCCCAATTTTTCTGTAGTTGCTTCTTTACTTTAGATGCTATGAGTTCTGAGAATTCTTTTTTTATTTCAGAAAAGAATCCCACTCTGTATTCCTCTATAACTTTCTACTGTTGATTATTTACTATCGACACTATTAATTCATACATTTGAGCTGAGCTAGAAGAAAAGAATTCCACTCTGAGATCCTCTATGACTTTCTGCTCTTGCTTATTTACTATCAACACTATTAATTCATACATTTGAGCTGAAGTAGTGTCCTCTGAACTTGTTCTGGGTGGGTGTTGTGTTTCCTCCATATGTTTGTGTATTTGATTCTTTACTGCAGATGTTATTAATTCAGGGATTTCTTTTTTTATTTCCAATCTGAGTTCTTCTACACCTTTTGGCAGCTGTTTCTTCATTTCAGAAGTCATTGATTCTTTGCTTTCATCTGTGTGATTCCCAATTTTTCTTTGTTCGTGTCCTCTGCACTTGTTATTGGTGGGCTTGGCTTTTGAGATTGCATTTTGTTCCTTCTCATCATTTTGTGTAGCACTGTCTTCTGACCTTTGTTGTAGATCTTTGTTGCAGTTATAACCTTAGTACCTTTTGAAGTTCAGGTGTAGATCTACAAAGTTTGCATTTAAACTGCTGTGCCTGGTTTGGTTCTGGCTGCTGTGCTCAGCTCTTTCCTGTTGATGTCCTTGGTGGTGAACCTGTTGTGTCCCTCTTTCAAGATGTTCTTCTCCTAGACTAGCTGGGTGGTTCTGTCTCCTACACTCTCTGCATGGTTTGCAGCTGCATGGTTTCACCCAGGCCTGTATGCTAGTCCTGAGCTGAGTCTGGAGAGGACAAGATGGAGTAGGGGGGAGAGGCAGATCTCCCACACACTCACTGGGCCTGGACTAGGACTGGATCTGGGGGTTCCCGGAACGTGGCAGAAATTCCTACTTGGCGGGTGGGTTGGGGAGGTGCTGCGGAGTGGTGGGCTGCGTCCCAAGGGGGTGGAAGAGGGTCTCATCCACACTGTGCCTGGGCTGGGACCAGTAGGTCCCACTGGCACAGGGTAGCAGGAAGTTCTCCCACACACTCACCGGGCCTGAGCTAGGACTGGGTCTGGGGGTTCCAGGAAAGTGACAGAAATTCCTACTGGGTAGGCGGGGTGGGGGAGGTGCTGTGGAGTGGTGGGGTGCATCCCAAGGGGGAGGAAGAGGATCTTATCCAGGCTGCACCTGGGCTGGGACCAGTAGGTCCCGCTGGCGCAGGGTAGGTGTAAGCTCTCCCACACACTCACAGGTCCTGGGCTAGCTGTTTATTTACATTTACGTGCTCACAACCTTTGTTAATTTTCAATAAAAAGCTTATTGCAGGAATTGCTAGAGGGTCTTCTTTCAATAGCAGATCACCTCTCTCTCTCTCTCTCTCTCTCTCTCTCTCTCTCTCTCTCTCTGTCTCTGTATATATATCTATATATCTATATATATCTATATATCTATATCTCTATCTCTATCTCTATCTATCTATCTATCTATCTATCTATCTATCTATCTATCTATATTTGATGGGATTTTCAGCTGTTTAATTTTTGAGGAATAGAAAAATCCTGGTTGATAAAAGAAAACTGGTTTTTTATTTTTTGGTATTTAGTAGAGCGTCTACAAGGTCTTCCTACATAGATCGGACTCACAGTGTTCTGCCCTATGTTCAGCCTCCCAAATGCTGGAATTACAGGTGCACACCACCATGCAAAGTCTCAATCACCATCTCAGCATGTCTTGGGCGTGGGGCTGGCACAGCATGCCAGGGACTGAACCCTCAGCCCCTGCGTCTGCCTAAGTAGACACTTTAATGTGCTGAGCTATTTGGCCAGCTCCAAAGAAAATTTTATCATTCAGATGATGTATATTAAACCTGCTCTAGAACTCTGTGGGCAGAAAATGATTTAGGTAACAAGTTGCCTAAATGAATTATGCAGTGATTCTCTAACTTAAGCCTACATCAGGCTCCTTTTCAGAAGCTGCTGAAATAAATTACTAGGCTCTATACCTAGGGATTCCTATTTACTAGGTCTAAGGTAGTGCTTAAGATTTTGTGTTTTGAGCAAATGTCTGCCTCATGCCCCTGACTATCTGGGGTTACTGCCATGTGCCACTATGCCCTGTAAAGCAACAGTTTTGTAAAGCCTACATTCTCATCATAAGTTTGTAGGTGTAAACACAGTGTGATTATTTTTTTTGCAGAACTGTGGATTGAATTCAGGTCCATGCACTTGCCAGGGAAGTGCTTTTTCTACTGAGCTGTCTCCCTAGCCCCTCAGTGTGGTATTTTGAAAGGTCATACTATGAGAACCACTGGCTTAGTGTTTGTGTAAAGGTTTCATAGTTTTGAAAAATAAATACTGCCAAGTAGCTTTTAAGAAGATCAGTATTTAGTCCCAGCAAACTTCAAATAGAGATGACCACTTGGATACAGAACCTAATGGATTTGTTGTCAGGCTGATGGCTTTGTTATGAGACACATCAGTGTGGCATAGGTTTAGCAGATAGACTTTTTGTCCCTTTCAATTTTGGCCTAGAGTCTAGCACAAATGAAAAGAAATGACTTAGGCAAAGAATGGAAATCAGGGAAGAAGAGAAAGAGAGGCAGAATGCTTAGAACATCAGAAAAATCTGTTGTTGGATTAAGTGCATTTTTCAAATAGCACAGAGACAATGTTAAAACTATTGAAGGGAATCATGAGAAAGGGTGGCTGAATATCTGGTTTTACAAGATGATTACTTCATCTCCCTTCTTTCTCGCTCTTTCTTTCTTTCTTTCTTTCTTTCTTTCTTTCTTTCTTTCTTTCTTTCTTTTTTTTTTGTGGTGTTAGAGATAATACCCAAGACTTTCACACTGAGCTATATCCCCAGAACTTTTTAAATTTTTTTTAAGAAAGGGTGTCAGTAAGTCACTAAGTTGTTTAGATTGAATTTGAATTTGCGATCCTTGTGTCTCAGCCTCCCAGATCCCTGAGTGCTGAGATTATAAATAGGTCCCACTGTGTCCAGCTACCCTCTTTCTTTTACATCTGGATTTATGGACTAATTCCTGCTCCCTACAGTAATTTTCCACCAATCTTAATAGAGATAGAGACTAGGAAAGCTGTAAGTTCAATACATTATTCTTTGAACCTAGAAGGTTCTTGGGAAGATTCTCCAGGAGGTTCTTTTTCTAATCCCATGACAGGCCTTTGTACTGACAACAGGTCTAACATGCGATTTAGAAGCTGCTTAATCTTCCATCCTTTAGAGTTCTGTCATCTCTTGGCCCCAGTGAGATTCATCGCTGAGGCTGTTGCTTGCTTGCTGATCTGGCTGCTCATCCTTTCCTGTGGCAGCTGTCTGTATTCATATTCTTTTTTAAATATATATATATATATATATATATATATATTTTTTTTTGTATAAATTCTCACTACGCAGTGCAGACTTGTGATCCTCCTGTTTTCAGCCTCCTGGTGCTGGGATTACAGGTGTGCACCAAAGTGAGCCTGGTTTCAGAAACTGGCTCAGTGCACCTGGGGGATGGGCTGGTATGGCATGTGGTGCCAGGGATTGAACCCTAGTCCCTGTGCTTGCCTAAGCAGGTGCTTAGTCTGCTGAGCTATCTCACCAGCCTTATATTCTTATTCTTAGGCAAGCAAGGCACATGTCCACATGAGGAATGTGTGTAGTAGCAATGGTGGTGGCTCAGTCTAGCCTCATAAGCACTACCACAACTAAAGCTTCAGTGTCCCATCAGTCAACATATTCCACAGTTCTGCATTACATTGCTTGGCCCTTTTTTCCTTTCAGACCTGCTTATTTTTCTCCTTTCTTTTCCTGGAATTTCCTGTTTAGGACTTCAATCCTGAAGTTTAGTGGCCTTCAGGTTAAATATGTAGACCAGCTTAACTGTCCATTCCCACCTTCCTTCCTTATTTGTACCCTACCTACACAGCCTACACCCATGTGTTCTGATTTATTAATGCGTTTTTACCCTGAGCTCTCTTCTTAGAGCTATAGGACACCTGGAAGAAAGTGTGATGTCATTTTTCTTTTATTTTTAGTCATTAGAAGTGAATTAACAATTAAGCTTTCTACTGGGATGAAATACAAATTATTCCTTCCTTCTCTAAACCTCATTTCGAAAGGCAGAAATAATACAATTTGTTTTATATAATGGCCTTTTAAAAAATTTGATCTATTTGTATGCGAAAAATATTTTACTTTAAATCTATAGTTTGTCTTGGTGAGGTGGCTCAGCCCACTTTAAGGGCAGGGCTGGTGTGGCATGTGGTCCCCTGTACCTGCCTGAGTTTGCCCAAGCAGGCACTTTAGACCACTGAGCGATCCCACCAGCCCTTCACTTTAAATCTAGATGGAAGTTTACACTCTATTGCATATACAATCTCAAAATATCTCAACTGAGAAAGAAATCCTAGAGAAAAGACCAAGTGGGTTTATTATTTAACTGACCTCAGTTTGTCATTTCCCTTTCACTGGCTTTTCTGATCTAAATATGTTCATATTGATGTAAAACATCAATATTGATTAAATTCAGTGTAGTAGATTAAAAATCCCTCTTGATATCTGAAATGATGTCTAAATGTTGGCTGTCCTTGCAGCCCTTCTATATCTCTAATTTTTGGTCTGCAAACTTAGGTTGTTAACCCTCCAGAAGAGAAGCTTATTATTACCCTACATTTTATGCAGTTGGGTTTAACTTCACTATCTGTCTGAATATCAAGCATCTTAGGCATAACATGGAACAGGTATTTTCCATCAAGTATTGATATGCTAAATATTAAGTCCCTACAGAATAAGGAGATAAAAATTTTAAAAATGAAAAATATTTAAAGAATATGAGTAAACAATTACATATTTTTACACAGAAATTTAGCCAACAGTTTGACCATAGGCTTTCAATGTCAGTGAAGACTCAGGACATAGGAGAACCTATACTGTAACATCATATAATTCAGTTGTGTCCCAAATTTTCTGATCAAGGAGACTATGAAGCCACAGAGCAATGTGATCGATGATGTAGAGTGTGCATACGGAGAGTCACCTGGAGAGAAAACATTCTCTCAGGCTTTCACAGAGAGCAAATTGGTCAAGCAATGGCTATGACTCATCCACATGGCTGACAGTAACAAATGATCTGCAAACTGCAGTACAGAGTTACAGGATAAATCCTGAGGGTACTTACCTTATCAGATACAAAAGTTACATTTCTTGTTATACAGGTCTTGCTTTATCTTGGTCTTAACCACCCAGCAGAAAAGTATAAAAACAAAGTATATAAAGTAAAGCCATATTTATATGCCAAGCTGTGAAGGGCTCATGTTAAGAACTTTTGTGTATAACCCACTAGTATTGTGGACTGCTGGACTATGTTGTATTGTTTTGCTCAATTCACGCAGCTATAGTATTTATATGCCAATAGAATATCCATTTCTGTCAGGACTAAACAAAAAAAGGGAATACAAAGGAAGGACCATTTTGTGTCTGTATTTGAAGAATAGTTAGGATAGATGTACAGCTACTTTCTCTTAATTCAATGAGAAGAAAGATTTGTACTAATAATGTTTGGACAGGACATTCTTTCTGCATCTTGTGCTATGGATAACCACTAAGAAGATAACAGTGTACAAGGTATTAATTATTGAAACTGTGCTAGTAATTGGTTTTGAAACTGTCTTATTGATATTTGTTTCTCAATAAAATAAAATGAAATAAAATTAAATTTAAAAAATGAAATGATGTCTATTTTGGGGGGATTATTTTACAACTTATAATTAAATAAGTAAGAATACTTGTGGTATAGATCAAGCTTATTGTCTTTTAAATGCAGCCCTGCATGGGCCATAACTATAATTCTCAGAAAATTATTTCAATCAGTTTTACCTTATCCCTGAGTTCCTCAGCCTTGGCCCTTTTGATATGTGGGGCTGAATTTGTTTGGTGGAGGAACTACCCATGCATTATTGAGTGTTCATTAGCGTTCCTGACATACACCCACTGGATACCAGCAACATCTCCACTCTCCACTGTGATGACCAAAAATGTTGTCCCACAAGGTGAAGTGCTTTCTGGGGGATAAAATCACCACTCTTGATAGCCACTGATACATATAATTCTTGTATGTATGTGCATATACAAAAATTGTCTGCAAAGTTGGATTGATTCTGAATTTAATATCTCCTAAATCTAGGTGCCTTGGAGCAACTATTGGTGCATAGCACAGGTTCAGGCCTGAAGTCCTCCTGACTATAATCAAATCACAGCTTCTCCTAGTTTAATGTATATATTTATCATCCTGATATCTTGCTTAATGATGCAGATATTTGTTAGTTTTGGGATGTGAAAGTCTTTGGGAACAATTTTCCATGTGGTAGTGTTGATCCAAGGACCACTCTGAGTAGCAAGGCTCTAAAGAATGATTCAGTCCTTCATGGTATCAAGCTTTTTTCTGGATGCAGTGCCACTAGCAGGCCCTGATTTGTGCACCAGAACTTCTGAGTTGTGATTTGATATTGCCTTGTTTTTCCTATGTTCCAGGCTGTTACTACGAATCCCACTGTACTCCTTCAGTATGGTGCTGGTGGATAAGCATGGCATGGACAAGGAGCGCTTTGTTTCTCTGGTGACACCTGCAGCCCTCTTCAATCTGATTGACACTTTTCCCTTGAGAAAAGAGGAGATGGCCCTGCAAGCTGAAATGGGCCAGAGCTGTACTACCTGATGTGATGTTCCTTTCTCAGCAGTTCTCCTCTTTCTACATAGTGCCACACACATGGGAAGGCCTTAAAAAGTCTTTGATGTACAGATTTTTATTTGTAATTTTTTAAATTCTATTTTATTATGAGCTTTCTTTGTCCTTAGAAATTGGTGCAATGCTATTTTTTACTTTAAATGCTTCAAAAGTTATACAAATGTTTTTCCTCTTTTTAAACCTCCTAATTCCATCATGGCTCGTCAATTTTGTAGGGAAATTATGAACCATAACCATACACATGCTTTCAACATGTACTTTTCTGCTATTGTGTTGTTTACATAAAACCTTTATTAATAAAATATTTTGGAGCAAATTTATTAAATCTCATCTTATTTATAAAGCAAAATCCAATAGTCAATGATTTTAGATAATTTTAGGAGTGGGAAAATGTAGTCTTATCAGGAGCTTATTTGAGGCAGAATGGAGTTTTGCTCTGCAGGGGCCAAATAGCCAATTAAGGAAACAGGCCAAAAATGAAAGCATAAAGCCTTAATAATAGCAACAGTTTAAGCAAGAAACCAAAACTAGAGAAAGTACCAACTGCCCCTATTCTCTTTCCACATGGAATAGCTCGCTGGCTGGGCATCAGGTGGAGTGCTGTGCATGTGAGGTCACTGCACTTTTGAGGGAGCCCCAAACAAAAGGCTTTCACAGTCTTATAGACCATGGATTGAAGCAGAAGGCAAGGAACAGAAAGGTGCCGAAGAGTCAGATAGGGGAAAAGTGTCTTTAATGTCTCCCTTTCTTCCCATATTGCCACAACAAGATCTCCACAGAGGTATGTAAAGAAAAGTCTTGCCCAGGACCCCAGACAAGAGGCCTAGAAATGAAGGCCCCAAAGCAAGGAATGTAAATATAGGCAACCCTCCTTATTCACAGGTCCAAATCTGTGGTTCAATCCCCTTTGGATTGAGAATATTCAGAAAAAAGATGGCATCCATACTGAACATTTACAGATATTTTTTCTTGTTCCCCAAAGTGTATAGTATTACAACTATTTATATAGCATTTATATTGTATTAAACAGTGTAAGTAATCTAGACATGATTTAAGGTATATGAGAAGATATACATAGGTCATATTTGAATGCTTTACCATTTTGTATAATGGAATTGATTACAGATTTTGGTATGCTCAGAGATTCTGGATCCAATCATCTGTGGAGACTGTATGAAAGAATATGAACTGGGTGCAGTGGCACACACCTATAATTACAACATTCTCGGAAGCTCAGGCAGGAGCATCAAAGTGAGTTGAGCTTGGACAACTTACCAAATTTGTGAGACCCTGTCTCAAAATAAAAAAAAGAAATGAAAAAGGAATTGGGATATATGTCAGTTAAAAGACCTTGGGTTCACTCCTCAGAAACACACACACACACACACACACACACACACACACACACACACTCATGTAAGTCTTGACTATAGCTCCCCACCAAAATTCAGGGGGCTGGTTGTGTGCCAGATCTGTTGGGTAGGACAAGTTTCCCTGTGAAGTCAGCCTTTGTAATTGCTGATTGTTGGGCTTAAAAATCATACGTAATACATAGTTTTTTTTTGGGGGGGGATTAATATTGATGAGAGACAGGAAGAGACAAAGACAGAGATTATCTATCATCTATCTATCTATCTATCTATCTATCTATCTATCTATCTATCTAATCTATTATCTGTCATCTTTGAGATACAAGTTTGAGAGCAAAATCCATAGGTAATAAACTTCCTTATATATAACAGTAGCTAAATTGCCCAGGGACACTCAATCCTCTCCATATGTTGTTTTATTTTTTAAAATTAACTAGGAGCTGAACTTTTCAGTTCACCAAAGCAAAACTTTCCTTCCATTTTTAGAATATCAGTATAGCTCACAATCTTTCCTAAATAAACAAAATAACTACATTAGTGATGGGCAGTCCAATTCCAACATACAGTGGTATAAAACAGCAAGTAGATTTGGCACACTTCTTTGGAATATTTGGCAGTGATTGCCAAACTGTGAATGGGTTTGCACTCTATAAATATGTTGTTCACCAAGTGTACTTGAACCTACTCTTTCGCTTCTGTTTTCTTCAGATGTATCAGGTACAAAAATCAAAGGCCAGCCTGATAGCTCAGCGGACAAAAGCACCTGCTTAGGCAGAGTGCAGTGGCCAGGGATAGATCCCTGGAGTTCTGTGCCAGCCTTATCCACAGGGCATGCTGAGAAGATGACTGAGACTGGACGTGGTGGCATATGCATGTAATTGCAGCACTTGGGAGTCTGAAAACAAGATTCTGATCTATGAGTCTGATCTGCGTAGTGAGACCCTACAGGCCCTGCAGACCCTGTCCTAAATACAGGTAATGGTCAATATAGCAGAGGGGATTGTCAAGCAGTGACTAGTTTGACAAGGTAGACTTTGCCTTTTTTGCCATAGAAAAAGTCCATGCTTTGAACATGAGGTGACATTTAAAGATCTCTGATTTCTTCAAAAACCAGTATTCTGATGAACTTGGCTTACTACATGCATTTTGCTCAATAAGATCACAAATTGAAAAAATGCATATGTTATTTTGGTTAAAAAGTAAGTGTCCCAGGGCTGGGGAGATGGCTCAATAGAATAAGTGCTTCTCTGGCAAGAACAAGAGCCTGAGTTCAGTCCCCAGTTCTGCCAAAAAAAGTAAGTGTGCCATACCAAAACTCAGGGCAGGGTTATTTCTATATTGGATCTTAGCCAAAAAGCTGACAAGCAATGGTAAGGATATTTGTATTAAAGATGTATTAATATCCTACCTTTAGAAAACTGTTTTTTGACTGGAAATCATTGATAACTTCTATATGTACGTTTGCATCTTATATAAACACCACTCTCCAATTATGTTCATTCACAGTTTGATACAGAACATCATGTGTGTGTAAGATTGTGTGTGTGTGTGTGTGTGTGTGTGGTGTCTGTAGAAAAGGAGTAGGCAATTACATGAATTGAACTCAAATGGAAAACTGTCTCCACTTTGTAGATACAGCTGAAATCTAAATTTAAGTCTCTGAAATTTAGCTGGACTTCTGCAATCTGCCCCTAGCCTCAGCCTGCACACAAATAATTTGGTGATCAAGAAAGAGTTTAGGTAGTTTCTATACAGGTCTCCCTGCTTGGTTATCTTTTGAGATTTTCCTCCTTACTTTTTTAGTTGCTAGGGTAATATCTTTTGTGATTCTTCAAAGTAACAAGACTGTAGGTTTTATATACGTTTAAGCCTCCTTTCCCACTCAACTCCATGGGGTGTATATTGCAACCTTACTTTTGATGACTCCCACCAAAATTGATAACTCAACCAGGTATATTTGGCTTCTTCAAAGTGATTGTCTTTTATGATCTGTTTTTTTTATTTTATTGGCCTCCAATTCTTTG
>NW_004524819.1:2212535-2216053 GCF_000260255.1 Octodon degus | reverse complement strand
CTCCTGGACTAGCTGGTTGGATCTATCCTATACACTCTCCCCTGCAGGGATTGCAGCTGCAGGATTACACCTCAGGTGTGTATGCCAGGCCTGATCTGTGCCTGGAGGTTGCAAAGTGATGTAGGGGGAAGAGGAAGCTCTCTGCACACACTCACGGGACCTGGGCTAGGACTGGGTCTGGGGGCTCCGGGACGGGGCAAAAATTTCTACTGGGCGGGAGGGGTGGGGGAGGCACTGCGGAGTGGTGGGGGGTGGCCCAAAGGGCTGGGAGAGGATCCAGCCCATGTTGTGCCTGGGCTGGGACTGGTACTGCTGGCGCAGGTTAGCAGGAAGCTCTCCACACACTCACGGGACCTGGGCTAGGACTGGTTCTGGGGGTTACCGGAAGTAGGCAGAAATTCCTACTTGGCGGGATGGGTGGGGGTGGTACAGCCGGCGGAGTGGTGGGGGGCGGCCCGAGGGTGTGGGAGAGGGTCTGGCCCAGGCTGTGCCTGGGCTGGGACTGGTCCCGCCTGCGCAGGGTAGCAGGAAGCTCTCCACACACTCACCGGACCTGGGCTAGGAATGGGTCTGGGGGTTCCCAGAACTCCGCAGAAAATGCTATTCGGCAGGCGGGGTGGGGGAGGCACTGCGGAGTGGTGGGGGGCGGCCCGAGGGTGTGGGAGAGGGTCCGGCCCATGCTGTGCCTGGGGTGGGACTGGTCCCTCTGGCATAGGTTAGCAGGAAGCTCTCCACACACTCACTGGACCTGGGCTAGGACTTGGTTTGAGGGTTTTTGGAAGTTGGCAGAAATTCCTACTAGATGGGAGGGTTGGGGGAGGTAATGCGGAGTGGTGGGGGGCAGCCCGAGGGGCTGGGAGAGTGTCCGGCCCATGCTGCGCCTGGGCTGGGACTGGTCCCTCTGGCGCAGGGTAGCAGGAAGCTCTCCACACACTCACTGGACCTGGGCTAGGACTGGGTCTGGGGGTTCCCGGAAGTTCGCAGAAATTCTTACTTGGTGGGAGGGATGGGGGAGGTATGGCAGAGTGGTGGGGGGTGGCCTGAGGGGGTGGGAGAGGGTCTGGCCCAGGCTGTGCCTGGGCTGGGACTGGTCCCGCCTATGCAGGTTAGCAGGAAGCTCTCCACACACTCACCGGACCTAGGCTAGGACTGGCTAGAAATCCCATTTTAACCAGCTATTCCTCTACTGGGAATTTTCCCAGAGGATCTGAAAAGATCATATCATAGGGATATATGTGTGCCTATGTTTATAGCAGCACAATTTGTGATAGCCAAGTCTTGGAAACAACCAAGAAGCCCATCACCTGAGGAATGGTTGAGAAAGATGTGGTATTTTTACACAATGGAGTATTATTTATCTATTAAGAATTATAAACGTGAAGCCTTTATATCGAAGTGGATCTCACTTGAACATATACTCATAAGTGAAGTTAACCAGACACCCATGTGTAAATATTGTATTGTTTCCCTAGTATAAGAACTCAAAAAAGAAATACAAATAGAAATATATAATACAAGTAAAAGGAAAGCAGGATCTGAAGGACTAACTAATCAAGAGAGGCAAAGGAGAAGAGCTAAGAAAAATGAATATGTCAAGCCATAGAGTTATATGCAGAAGATGGGCAAGGCAATGATCCTGAGAATCTTCAGAAGAGCTTCTAACCTAGCAGTTGATTGGAAAGATACTCACCCTGACTAACTATATATACTGATACCTGTGTACTTAGCTACTGCATTGAAGTTGGTAATCTGTAATAGTAGTTTCACGCTTGTAGTGTCTGTCATTGTGGTATTCTGAATATGGGCTGCTTGTCATGACATGTCAGTTGCTGCTATAATGTCTCTTGTGTAGATGGTTGTTCAAGAAGAAGAGGGTGGTGAATGAAAACAAGAGACAGGAAAAGGAATATTGTGGGACTGTCCTGATTCAAGGTTGTATATGGTGAGGTTTTTGGACTTATCTGTAAACATAAGAAGTGTATAATTCTTTATGCCTATTTTTAAAATATATTCTAATTTTTAAATTTTTTATCGTATTGTGTAGGGACTTAGAGTTCACCCTATCAATACTTTCTGTAAAATACTTGTTCTATATTATTCCTAAGATGTTTAATATGCAGACAGATAGTGAGGTTAAGCTTAACTGCCTAGATTGTATGTTAATAACACTAATCTTGTCTTTGGGATGGTTAACAACCTAAGTTTGCACACCAAAATTAGAGGAAATGGAGGGCTGCAAGAAAAGCCAACATGGGGAAACTACCTACCTGGGCCCTCCTCCTGTCCATCTCTTGGAAAGGAGCTTTCTTTATCTCAATAAATATATTCTGCTCATAACCTCCGTTTGAACCTAAAATTCATTCTTCAATTTTAGAGAACACAACCTCGTGCAGGTCAGGTCGAGAGACTGTTTTTCTCTATGTCATTTGGAGGTTCCTTATATGGTTTAGAGGTCACCAACCTGAGATCAGTTTTTCTCCCTGTATCATTTTGGAGGTTTCCATGAGATCACTGGACAGAGGTATGAGTTTGGTTTACTTTCATGAATTCTGGATTGGGACTTGCTTAGGTAACAAATTTTTATGCTTCAAATGTTAATGTTTTTGCCCACTGCTCATAATTAATTGTTCATACTTTGTCTCATACAGTTTTGTCTCATAATACTGTTAAAATTTTTTACAATTGCTTATGCTTTGTGTTTATATAATTTTGTTAAAATGTTGGTCAAAATGCTGTTGGTAAATGTAAGTTAAAATATGAAAATGTTACAAATTTATATTTCTTTAATGGGGCATTTTATAACTATTTTGCACTCATATATGTTACATTTGAACTGGTATTCCTAAATGTGCTGGTATTCCTTGCTTGAATTTAGACAATAGCGTTAGAAAGAGTAACATTAATAAGCCTCCTAGTGGATTTTATGTAAACTTTTGTAAAATGGGACTTTTAGCCAGCTCGGACTTAAAAAATGTACATGCCTGAATATGAAACATGGCACTCCTTTTGCCCATTAAATGACATCAGGCTGGCAACCATTCTTAAAGACTTGGAGGACAAGTTTCACTGGGATAGACTGGTTCTGATCCCCCTCTACATGCTAGAGGGAATGTCAGGCCTGCTCTGTGTAGGTTTCCTTGCTTTAACTTTACTCCTAATTTTCTCACCTCTTTGTACTTTCCTTTTTAGAGGCATATAAAATTAGGAAAACTCTGACCATTCCAACTAAGTGATGCCCTTAGAAAATGAGCATTTATTAACGCCGAAGACAGAGAAGTCATTTTAGAAAAAGGACACATACCCTGTCTCTGGGTCAGATGAGAGAAAGAGGACTATGCCCGTCCAGGAGGACACATATAAAAGCCATGTCCCAGCTTAGTGTTCTGGGCAGGTCTCCTTTGGGAGGCTAAACCTGAGACACAGTGGAGAGAACCGACTTCTGGGTGACACCAGAAGGAGCTATCTGTAAAAGCAGCACACTTATGGGACCAAAACACATTTAGTGTGAGGGAGGATTC
>NW_004524819.1:2210787-2212435 GCF_000260255.1 Octodon degus | reverse complement strand
ATATTTGTCTGTGGATAATTAGTCTAAAAGAAGCTGCTTGGCTTTCATCAGAAAATTAATGAAGGATGGAGGAGTCTAGGCCATTTCCAGAATTTCAGCTTTGACCTTGACAAGCCCTCAACTCTTGGGTTTGAGCTTAAATAATTGGTGTGGGTGATGAAGAAGAGGTAAGGTGGTGAGGTCATCCAGAGCACAATGAAAGGATTAATGCCAAAGAAGCTAATGCATATATTATTCATCTAATCTTGCAATAAAATTATCCATAAACTTAATGGCTTAAAACAACAAAGATTTTATTATCTCTGACAATTTCTGTGGATTAGCAATTTGGGAGCAGCTCATCTGGCTAATTCTGTCTTTAAGTATGTCATGTAGTTGCAATCAGATGTGGGCTGGGATTGCAGTCACCCAAAAGCTTTACTGGACCTTGAGGATCTACTTCCATGGTGTCTTACTCACATGACTTGTCAGTTGTTAGAAGAAGTCTCTAATTTCCCCATCATAGACTTCAACTCTGTGTTGCATCCATTTTCTCAGAATATGGCAGTTGGCTTCTAGTGGAAATGATATGAGGGACAGCGAAGTAAAAGTATTGATATCTTTTTTCTTTTTTCATCCAAATGCTTTATTTTAGGAGATTATTTATAATTGAACCTGTTGATATTACCTCTTCAAGAGTGAGCTTTTGAGACAGAAAGTATGAGAAATTTTTTCAGTTTAAATGAGAATTAGTTTGATTAAAATTATTTTTAAGGTATGAAAATGCCATTTGTGTAGTAGACCCTTTCCTTTATTGTTGACAATTAGTAACATTTTTATTTTTATATAACTGTGTACTTCTATGTTCTGGTCAGCAGCCATAGAAAGACAGAGAAAAGTCTTGGCTCCAGCCCAAGCAGTAGGTATGTAAGTGTGTAAAACTCATGCTCTGTCTTACAGTTTATTATTTATAATCCAATTCATTGAATTTTTACTAACAAGGATAGCAAATCTGGCATTTCATATAGGCTTAGCTTAATCTTATTAAAATGATAAAGGTCAACAATGTTCTTATTTTTCCAGGAAAATAAAATCTGGAGGAAATCTAGGTAGCGCTATTTCAAATGGATGAGTAAACAAGAGGTAGAGGGAAAGGGATGGAAGAAAAAAAGAATTGAAGAGGGATGACAATGAAAATGGAACTTTTGTGTGCAGGGAAAAAAGGGTTAAAAGGAACAGGATAGGAGGGGAGGAATAGGGGATAAAGAAGGAAGTAATAAGTTTTATGTACAAGTATCAACACCCAAATAACTGTGATTATTTTATACTACAAATACGTACTAATTAAAACGAAGATTAAAAGATGCAAAGGATGTAATAAAAAAGCATTAAATAAAAGCTTTTTTTTCAACAAATACACTGCATATATTCTTCTTAGTGGTTAATTGCTGTACAAGATGAGGACTTGAGATCCTATTTACAAACACCATTAGAACAAATCATTCTATTCATTAAGAGAATGCAACTATACATCTATTGTAACCACTTTGAATACACAGATACAAAATGGATACTCATAGGTATACCCCATTTTTTCTATGTTCCGTTATTGAATATTATAGGTGTGTAAACTCAGCAAAATATTCTAAAAGAGTCCAGTAGCCCATAA
>NW_004524819.1:2203511-2206372 GCF_000260255.1 Octodon degus | reverse complement strand
TCTCTCTCTGCTAGTAAAGTAGGACTTCTACCTGAGCTTTTCAGTAGAACAAGTTAATGGGTCACTATTTCAGTAATAAGGCTGAGACAGTTTGCAATAGTGGTTATCAGGGGAAGTTTACATCTGTGCTTTATGTATTAACTGAGAGTAAGATTTTTGCCAGCTGTATTGTCTTTACAAACATGTAAAATGTGATTGCTAGATGATAAATATGAGTCTCACCTGTGAGCTTCAAGGTTAAATCTTGTTTATTTGCTAGAAATGTTTACCTGGGTGATCAGATGGAAATCAAGTGTCTGGAGACTGGTTCAGTGCACAGGGCCAAATCTCTCTGGTCAATGGTTCTATCTCTAAAGTGATCTTTGTAACCTGAGAAGTACTCAATTCTAACTGACCTTTTATGCTACAGTTAATGCTTCCTTCTGTAGACATTCAGTTCACCAGACCAATTGTAACGTACACATATTCAATAAGAGTAAGTAAAGGTTTTTGTGAGATGTTTCAGGAGATAGGAATCATGTGCCAGTTCGAGGGTGGATAGGCTGGTGGGATCTTGTCTCCCTTCTCTCCAACAGGAGCATCCACCTGCTCTGGAGAGGGCTACTCAGGCATGCCTGGGTGGAGGAATCAATTAGAAAAAAGACTGGGACGCCCAGACAGGTAATTTCTATTGAATTCCAGGTTATCTCACAAAGTCTCTTACTCCTTTAGAGTGTGCTTCATCAGGCACCAGAAGACATTTGATTCTTACATGTTAAAAAGAGCCATTTAAATAAAATGAAGAGGAAAGTATCAACTGTGATGCTAGTTTATAACTCGAAAGATGATGTAAAAAGGAAAATGATAAAAATGTCTGTCTTATGTTTAGATTTTGTTTGCATTAAAAAGGTCATTGTTATTTAAGTTTTAAAATATAAATGTGAGCAACAGGAGAACCAGGCAGTTCAGCCCTGCCCACCGTTGGTGAAAATAAGGTTTCCCCTATTTGCCTTTCTAGTTTAGAGGACATGGACTTCTAAAACAGCTATAATCCAGGCCTCTACAAAGCTACACCCATTCTTAGCTGGGTTTATGCAAGCTCCTCAAGGACAATACCTTTTAAAGAAGTAAATAGGAAATTTGGAACTTCCAGAGTTCATGTGACTTAGATGACCCTGATAAGTACATTGATGTCTTTTAGAGGATTTATTCAGACTTATGAACTAGATTGGAGAGATATAATGTTAATCTTAAACCAAGCTTTGACTTCTATGAAAAGCAGGTAGCCTTATAAGCTGCTATTACATTTGGAGAGGAATATTATATTGTTATAAAGACTCAAAAGATGGACAACCAGTGAAATGTCCTGTTCCCACTGGAGCCCAACCAATCAGAGCCCTGCTACTAATAGCCAGGCAGAAAAATAGAAAAGATATTTTCTTTCAAGTGTGCATTCTTCAAGGTCTAAGAACTAAAATCAAGCCTTCAGTTATTAAATGTTAGCTATTTATCAGGAAAAAGAGGAACACCCCCTGGTTTCTTAAAATGTTTGATAGAGAGATTGGTAAAACATACTTTGTGAGATGTTAATTCAATAGACAGACAGATTACTCTTATAGATAAGTTCAGGAGCTACAAAAGATAGCTTTTGCTCCAGATGGCTCATTTGATGCTTTGGTAAAAACTGTTTTAAGTGTCCTATAATTGGAACTGGGAGAAAACCAGGGAGAGAAAACAAAGAGATCAAAAATGGCTGTGATTATTGTGGGCCTCAAAACAGACCCTAAGTTTGATTCTCTTGGCTCCAAGAAGAGCTCAACGATGACGTTCATCTGCTACTGCTGTTAGAAGCCAGGCCAGCATAAGAGGGACTGCCTTAAGAGGCCCACAAGTCATGCCCTGACTGCCAAGACAGCCACTAGAAGTGAGACTGCACTCTGGGGCGGAGTCCCCAGAGCTCAGATTCAGCTTCCCAGGTGGTCCAGCAGGACTGAACGGCCCTGGGCCTGCCTCCTCCCTCTGGCCAGACTGTTACCTCTACCTGCTGTCTCCATGGAGGAACCCTGAGTAATCATGACTAGAGGAAAACCCAGCCTATTGTTGGACATTGGCACAGGTCTCTTTGTCCTTCTCCAACCCTGACTTTCCTTCCAGTCATTGTACATCAGTAGAAACAGACTTTAGAAGATATATTGCTTTAGCTGTAACTGAGGTAATGCAATATATTCAGATTGTTTACTAAGCGATATTGCTGAGACTGATGTTTTACAAATGTAATACATTGTTATTCATGTGTAAGACTTAAAATATTTCACTACTTAAAACAGGTTCCCAAGGACAGATAACAACCTGTCAGTGTAAAAATGTTCTAAAGAAACCGGCTTATGCAGTGTGCAATAGCTTTGGGCCTATAGATAGAGTCAGGCATTGTATTTGTGATGTAAAACTCAGAGCTACAGCGTTGAAAGGAAAAATCCATTGGCAGTGCCCCTTGCTTACCATGGGGGCCATATCCAAAACACTGAATGGTACATTTAGTGTTTAGTATGACTAAATGCTTTGTATTTCATGATGACTATGCAAGCCTGGTTGATTTTTAATATAACTCTGATATTTCGTGCTCATAGTTAATACATGTGTGACCTCTTTTAACTAAACCTAGAGGAGCTTATAGCAAACTGTCAGACTCCATAAATAAATGGGTCTAAGAGCTAGTGAGTTACAATTGCTGGTTTCAAAAAAGTTTATAAATGTACCTGTTAGCTCAAATGTTCATGCTTTGATTATATATGTTTTAATCTCTCAGATAATTTGTTATTTCTTTTCTTTTTTAAAATTAAATTAAATTTATTTATTTATTTATTTATTTATTTATTTTGTGG
>NW_004524819.1:2201825-2202901 GCF_000260255.1 Octodon degus | reverse complement strand
CGTTTGATAGAAGCTCATACAGATTTATCAATAGTTATAGGAGACACTTCCAGATCCTCACCTCCATCCAAGAAGCTAATATTTGTAATCCCAAAGTTACATTATTGGAATCCCATCAAGTTGATTCCAATCTATCACTTTCAATGCAACCCATGGCAAAAATAAAGACACTAAATTATATTTTCAATCATCGGGGAGTCAAGGGACTCTAAGTCAAGCCACAAAGATGGCTTTCCAAAACCAAGAGAGTAACTTGAGGAGGATTGACTAAAAATTGTGGGAAGTAGGTAATCATTGTGAGCTGAGCTAGGTAGGTGGCCTACATTTACCTAAGGCCAATTGATTACAGTAGCCAGCTCTGTACATAAAAAATAGGGTCATGCTCAGTCAAAATGGAGACAGTCACTCTTCTTTCAAGGAGAGCTGCTCCGGTGCCCCTCCACAGATAGTTACCCAGCCAGTGACCCCACATACAAACTAGAATACTCAGTGTTTTCCCTATTTCTGGCAATTCATGTGCCCCAAGTAATAATAGAGCTAGTAAAATATAAAAGGCCAATTTGTTTGAGACAATATACAATGGCCATAAAAGATAAAAGGGATTAAACCTCACATTTAAGAGATATATGCTAATAGACCTACAAAAAGTTCTAACTCATCTTTTTCATAATTATCCTGTTGTGATTATTTGACTTGTTTCTTTGGCTTTGTCTCCTCCAGACTCAAAGCTATATGTCTACCCAAGAGAAAAATGCCTGTCATCTACTGAGGGCCTTTAAATAAAACCTCTAGAGAGGTTTTATTTAAACCTCTGACTGCTAGTCAACAACTACGACCCATTTCAGCGTGAAGAAACCAGAGCAGTCTTCACCCATATTTCCCTTCGTGGCAGTTCAGGTTACTTTTTCAGAGGGGGGAATATTGCAGGCAGCCAAGTTAGATAAAAATATTATAGGCAGTCAGACAGGGCCAGGCCCTTGAAGGAGACAACACAGAAGATGAGATGCCTTACAACTGTGGGAGGGGGTGATGCTTCTGCTGTGAACCAGACCTAAAGACCTAAAGGCCAAACAAAT
>NW_004524819.1:2198267-2201175 GCF_000260255.1 Octodon degus | reverse complement strand
ACCATCCAGCAGAAAAGTATAAAAATGAAATATAAGAAGTAAATCCATACTGTTATGTTGAGCTGTAGGGGACTCAGCTCAACAATTTCTGATATTGCCAGTCAAGCGGAACACCCAATACTATTATGGGCTGCTGGACTCCTTTAGAATATTTTGCTGAGTTTACACACTTATAATATTCAAATAATGGAACTTAACAAAAAAAGGGTATACAGATGATTGTCTATTTTATATCTGTGTATTTAAAGTGGTTAGGATAGATATATAGTTACATTCTCTTAATGAACAGAGTGATTTATTCTAATGGTGTTGGTAAATAGGATATCATGTCCCCATCTTCTACAGCAATTAACCACTAGGAAAAATACATGCAATGTGTTAATTATTGAAATTGTCCTACCAGCTTGAAACAAAAGAAAAGTAAAGAAAAGAATAAAAGATATGTTATTAGGGGTTCAGATTCAACAACATTAATAAGTTTTACTGCTTTATCAAAGACATTTTAAATAAAAATAAGTATTTAAAAAGAATCAATGAAATTAAAGAAATATACTACCTTGGTTCATTCTAAAGTGCTTCAATTTTGCTCATTAAAAAGAGGAAACAAAGAAAATGGTTTTGACCTTGATGACTACCTGAAAGGTTGGAAGATGCTACAGTGTCTGAAAACCATGTCATTGCGTGAAAACTGAGGAGTGTAGCTTGTTAATGTAATTCTCTAATGGTGATACAACCTTGCATAGATAGTGATAGAAGAAAATATTTTGATTTTTTCCTAAAATCTATGAGTACTTATGAAAAAATTTCCCTAAAACTATGTGCCTTAGAGAGTCCCCAAGTGCAGTGGAAAATGTATCCAATTTTGATACATCTTCTTCAGTTTGCTGCAGCCACATTTCTTCTAAAAAGTCCTGTATTCTGAGATAAATTAATCAAAAATAAATTGCAGGAGTGAATGGTCTATTTTAGCTCATCAAGGATCCGAACTCTAACTCTGCATTCATATTATAAGCATCTCTTATAATCTTCACAAGTAATCACAAATACCTTCTCTCAGCTTTATTTTCTTTTTAAAAGAGCATAAAAGTTGAGGTGTATAGTACCAGAAGAAGGCACATTAAGAGTTTCTTGTATAGCTGTACCCTAAGGCTTGCCACACTGAGTTTGATGTCTAGTATCAAGATTTGTGCTGACCACACCCATGACCCACACAGCCTTCTTCACTCCCTTTTTACTTTAACCTTGGGTACTCACTGGAATTACTTGGGGAACTTTAAAAATACTGATGTCTTTGTGCCACCCTTGGGAATATGATGTAATAATTTGGGGATTCAGAGAGTTTACTAGTGGATTCTCACAATTAGCATAGTATCATCAATGGAGTGAGAACCACTGTTTGGGGGAAGGTGAGGATAATGAGCATAGCCACTGGTGAGGGACACACCTTTCCCCTTTTAAGAGCAACATTTTGCTTCGTTGCTTTTGGTCAATGTTTAGCGTTTACCTTACAAAGTTAAGAGTTATGATTAACTCATTCAAAATATGGTGCTTGGAGTGTGTGGGAGAGCTTACTCCTACCCTGCGCTGGTGGGACCAGTCCCACCTCAGGCTCAGCGTGGGCCAGACCCTCTCTCACCCCCTCGGGACGCTCCCCACCACTCCGCAGCACCTCCCCCACCCGGCCCACTGAGTAGGAATATCTGCCACTTTCCGGGAAGCCCCAGACCCAGTCCTAGCCCAGACCCAGTGAGTGTGAGGGAGAGCTTCCTCTCCCCCCTACTCCACCTTGCCACCTCCAGGCACAGCTCAGGCCTGGCATACATGCCTGGGGTGTAACCCTGCAGCTTCAATTCCTGCAGAGGGTGTAGAGGATAGATCCAACTAGCTAGGCCAGGAACAGAGCATCTAGCCACAGGGGCACAACAGGATCAGCCTCAAGGGCAGCAGCTGGAAGGAGCTGAGCACAGCAGCCAGACCCAAGCCAGGCACAGGTGGATAAGTCCAAACTTTGTAGAGTTGCACCTGAACTTCAGTACATGCGAAGGTTATAACTACAGCAAAGATCTACAACAAAGGGCAGAAGACAGTGCTACAGAAAATGATGAGAAGGAACAAAATGCAACCTCAGAAAACAAGCCCACCCATAACAAGTGCAGAGGACACGTACACAGAACAAACTGGTAATCACACAGCTGAGAGCAATGAATCAACGACCTCTGAAATAAAGAAACAGCTGCAAAAAGGTATAGAGGACCTCAGATTGGAAATGAAAAAAGAAATCCCTGAATTAATAACATGTGCACTAAAGAATCAAATGCAGAAACATATGGTAGAAACCCAGTGCCCACCCAGAACAATTGCGGAGGGCACTAGCTCAGCTCAAATGCATGAATTAATAGCATTAATAGTAAATAAGCAAGAGCACAAAGATATAGAGGAAATAAGAGCGCAATTCTTTTCTGAAATAAAAAAAGAATTGCCAGAACTCATAGCATCTGAAGAAAAGAAGCAACTACAGAAACATAGGCAGGAAACCCAATCTGAAAAAAACACTGCAGTAAAAGAATTTATAAGTGCTTTCAAAGAAGATATTGATAAAAAAATAGAGATCAGAAAAATGATGGATTCCCTGAATGAGCAATACAGGAAAGAAATAAATCATATGAAGCAGAGTCACAGAGATATAGAGGAAATTAAAATCTCAATGACAAGCTTGCAAAACCGTTTAAGTGAATGTGAAGACAGAGTTTCAGATCTTGAAGATGTTGGTGCAGCTAGTGAAAAGGTAAGAAAGGATCTCTTAAAAACAACGAGGATGGAGGAAAGAATAATCCATCACCTGCAAGATGATGCAAAGATGAACAATGTGAGACTAATAGGCATCAATGGGAAAGAAGGAGTCAGTACA
>NW_004524819.1:2178472-2178869 GCF_000260255.1 Octodon degus | reverse complement strand
ACAAGATATAACCACTCTCAATAGCCCAATAACAGCCAATGAAATATGAGATGTAATTAATAACCTACCAGCAAGGAAAAGTCCAGGTCTAGGTGGACTCACCGCTGAATTCTAGAAGACATTTACAGAAGATGCATTCCATATACTCCTCAAACTCTTCCATGAAATTGGAAAGAAGCAATCCTCCCAAAATCGTTAATAGAGGCAAGTATTATACTAATACAAAAACCAGGGAAATATGCAACTAAGAAAGAGAACTGCAGGCCTATCTTCCTCATGAATATAGCTGCCAAAATCCTCAATAAAATCCTGGCAAATAGAATACAGCAAATCATCAAGAAGATCATACACCATGACCAGGTGGGATTCTTCCCAGGGATGCAAGGATGGTTCAATA
>NW_004524819.1:2167323-2177174 GCF_000260255.1 Octodon degus | reverse complement strand
GTTCATGGACAGAAATCAAATCGCAAGGGAAACAGTTAATTGAAAGAATTAACAACTGGGATCTGTTCTTACTGAGAAGTTTTTTCACGTCAAAAGAAATTATCAAAAAAGTGAAAAGCCAACCTACTAATTTGGAAAAAATCATGACAAATAAGTACTCAGACAAGGGTCTGCTCTCTAGAATCTATAAAGAACTAAAAAACACCAGGTCCCCTTAAATTTAAAGACCCATTCCAGAAATGGCCATCTGAGATGGACACAAGCTTCTCAGAGGAAGAAATTAAACAAGCGAATAAATATATGAAAAAATGCTCCACATCGCTAGCCATTCGTGAAATGTAAATTAAAACCACACTGAGATATCATCTCACTCTAGAGAGAATGGCTATCATAAAGAAATCACCCAACAACAAATGTTGGAGAGTCTGTGGGGAAAAGGGAACCCGTCTCCACTGCTGGTGGGAATGTAGACTGGTGCAACTGTTATGGAAATCAGTATAGAGACTCCTTAGAAAAGTTGGTCTAGAAATCCCCTTTAAACCAGGTATTCCTCTACTGGGAATTTTTCCCAGAGTATCTGAAATCATCGTATCATAGTGATATATGTGTGCCTATGTTTATAGTAGCACAATTTGTGATAGCCAAATCTTGGAAACAGCCAAGATATCCATCACCTGAGGAATGGTTGAAAAAGATGTGCTATTTTTACACAATGGAGCATTACACAGCTTTTAAGAATGATAAACTCCCAGGCTTTATATTGAAATGGATGCCACTTGAATGTATACTCATAAGTGAAATAAACCAGACACACATGTTTAAGATCATATACTCTCCCTAGTATAAGAACTCAATAGAAGAAATACAAACAGAAAGATATAATACAAGTTAAAGGAAAAGCAGGTTCTCAAGGACTAACTAATCAAGAGAGGGAAAGGAGAAGAGCTAGGAAACATGACAATGTCAAGCCATACATTTATATGTAAAAATGAGCAAGCCAATGATCCTGAGAATATTCAGAAGATTTTTTAATCTAACAGTTAATTGGAAAGATTCTCACCCTGACTAACTATATATACTGATACCTCTGAACTAAGCTACTTCACTGCAGATGGTAATTTGTAGTAGTAGTTTCATGTTTAGAGTGCCTGTCATTCTGGTATTCTGAATGTGGGCGGCTTGTCATGACATGCCAGTTGCTACTATGATGTCTCTCACATATGTGGATGTTCAAGAAGAAGGGGGTGGTGAATGAAAGGAGGGGACATGAAAAGGAATACTGTGGGATTGTCCTGGTTCAAGGTTGTATATGGTGAGATTTTTGGACTTATGTGTAAACGTGAGAATTATATAATTCTTTATCCTATTTTTAAAATATAATCTAATTTTTAAATGTTTTTTTATCATATTCTGTAGGGACTTAAAGTTCAACATATCAATACTTTATGAAAAATACCTGTTCCTTATTGTACCTAAGATGTTTAATATGCAGCGAGATATTGAGGTTAAGTTTAATAACCTAATTTGCATGTTAATAACAGTAAGGTTCTCTTTTGGATGGTTAACAATCTTAGTTTGCAGACCAAAATTAGAGAAAAAGGAGGGCTGCAAGGATAGCCAACATTTTGTCCCTAAGCTCCTAAGGTCAATTAAGACTCAGGACATATGGGTACTTGTACTGTATCGTCATGTAACACGGCAGTGTCCCAAATTTTCTGATGAAGGAGATTATTGGGCTAAAGAGAAAAGTGATGGATGATGTAGAGTGTGCCTACAGAGAGTCACATGGAGAGAAAACACTCTCTCAGGCTTTCACAGCGAGCACATTGGCCAAGCAATCGCCGTGACTCATCCACATTGTTGACACTGACAAAGGATCTACAATCTGAGGTACAGGATCTCAGGATAAATCTTGAGGTGATTTCACTGACCTTCTCAGACCCAAAAACTTCAACTCTTGTTGTATAGGTCCTGCTTTACCTTGGTCTTAACCATCCAATAGAAAAGTATGAAGACGAAATATATTAAGTAAAGCCATGCTGTTATGTTAAGCTGTGGGGAACTCAGGTCAACAATTTCTGACATTGCCAGTTAAACAGAAGACTCAATGCTATTATGGGCTACTGGAGTCTTTTAGAATATTTTGCTGAGTTTACATACCTATAATATTCAAATAATGGATTTTAGCAAAAAAGGGGTATACAGATGTATGTCCATTTTTTATCTGTGTATTCAAAGTGGTTAGGATAGATATATAGTTACATTCTCTTAATGAATAGAATGATTTGTTCTAATGGTGTTTGTAAATAAGATCTCAAGTCTGCATCTTGTACAGCAATTAACCACTAAGAAGAATGTATGCAGTGTGTTATTTATTGAAACTTTCCTAGTGATTTGATTTGAAACTGTCTCATTGCTGTTTATCAATAAAATTATGAAAAAACAAAACAAAACAAAAATATCCAAAATGTAGTGTTGTTTCTCCTCAATGGGAAAAAAAAACCCAGGGATAATGTAAAGATTCTAACCATGCTAACTGGAATCAATTTTTCTGCTGACCTTGCAGTATACAGATGCATTTGCATTACTATTTTGTCATTTTTGAAGATGCTGACAGCTTAAAAATTTATTGGAGTTTGAAAGAAATTAAAATTCTCTGTGAAATGTTTGGGACACTCTGCTATTCGTGTATTGTAAATCATGTCTCCATTTGTTCCTAGGCCACAATATGAGAAAAACCTTACTCTGGAATGTAATTCAACCATGTCAGCAAACACATTATTTAGTTCAGCTGTTACTTTATTCGGTACTAATTCAGTCCATTTTCTTTTGCATCTCCACTTTTTTATGAGTACATATTTGTAGCATACCATGTTTATGTTCCTTGCTTTTCTTCATAGTAAAATTTTCTTAATGGGAAATAGAACATTGATTTACATTCTGAGGCAAGTTCTTTACCTTCACAAGGACCAGCATTTTGAGTCACAGGGTGGAAGGCAAGGGTGAGCGAGTGTTCCTCTATCTGTATGAGAATAATGAAGAGATTAGAAATTAGGAAAGAAAGATGCAATAGATGTTTTCAAAAGTGTAGTAGGTTTTGCTGTAGGTTGACTAGCAGAAATCAGTACAGGTTTACTGTTATCTATCAGCCTGTGCTGTCCTGATGAACAGTATTGCTAAAGATTGGTAAGTTCTAGACAAGCAGCTTAGCCAAAACGTTATAAATAAAAGCAGTAAAGGAGATCACGTTCTTTAAAGTAGGCTTGCCCAGAATATGTGCTGGTTGGTTCATAAGGCAGTGAATATGAGTTAACTACAATCGCTAAAGAGTTTGATGTGTTTCCGTGCTGATGGCCCCTTCTCCTCTTGCAGAAAACATGAAATTCAGTCCAAGAAGGGTGACAAAGAATAGTAACTTCTACTGCTTCACAAAAAGTTACATGGAAAGATGTAAGTAGCAGTTGCATTGGAACTATATCGTTTCCCAAGAAATGGGATGATTAAACAATGTTTTGAGTCCTGATTAACAACTAGTAGCCCTGAGAAAGACCCTAACCTTTTATTCTTTCTAGAAGCAAGTCTGGGATAGAACATCTCAGTTCTCTGAAGGAAGCAGTATTGATTTTGATTTCTGAAGTTTATTCTGAAGCACACAATCTGTCACTGTCACACCACTACATTCTATAGATCTTTGAGATGAACTGTGCTGTGAATTCTAATATCATTTATTCACACATTTATCAGCAATACATTGCCAAGTAGAATAGTTCATTGATTCTGAGGTGCATTCTTTCACATTTTAACATCTCTGAAGTGAGAAGTGTCTTAAAATTAATGATATCTTTTTCATTCATGTGGGAACTGAGTAAAACACAATGAAAAGACAATTTATTATGGTGCAGACATATGGGAAAGGGAACTCAATAAGATGTGATGCTAACAGTAGCTGGGGACATCCACACTAGTCCTGAAGGACAAGGGCAGGGAATGATTACATTGGCCCTGATAAAAATGTGAATGTATTTCAGGAGTCACTACCTGAGAGTAGTGGTAGCATGGGAATGTAGCCTTTTGCAACCTGTACCCTAGGGAGGGAACATGGAAAATAAATATGCTGACATTTCCTCCTGTCCTATGAGCTCCTGCTACTGGCTTCAATTGGTTAAAGCCAAAAACCAGAGGGCAAAGCAACAAAGCACAAACCGGTTTGGAAAGTTGTGGAGAGTAGGTGCATTGGGGTAAATTGAAAATACCTAGGAGTTCATGCCTTATCTCCTCAGCACTTCTTTTTCTTTTCTATCTTTCATTATTTGTACTTTTATCTGTTTGCTTATTAGAAAGAAACAAGAAGTTCTGGTGTGCTATTGTGCTATAGGGTGACTATAGATAACAACAGTGAACTATACACTTCAAAAAGCTAGAAGAAAATAAATGGAAGGTTTTCAGCATCTACTCTTTACTTGGATAAATAAAAATTTATTCCTTAGTACAGGGATCACAGCATCTCCTCATTATATACACGAGAAGTCAGTAAGCTACAGAACAAAGGCTGGCCATCTGCTTTTGATAGTAAAGTTTTAACTGAGGCATAACCACACACATTCTTTTATGTAGTTTACAGCTGCTCATGTTTTAAATCAACACAGATGTGTAGCTGTGACAAATACCATATGCCTCATAAATTCTGCTTTATTAAAAAATAATTTAAAAATGTTTTCATGTATGACTACTGTATTATTGCTGGGTAATATCAGTTCAGTCATATTCCAGTATGCCATCTACACTGTTGGGTGTCGCTGTTTTTGTTCATATGGGATAGCTAGGAAAGAATAAGGTTGGAAGAAAATGTTAATCAACATAAAATGTAGGTCAATTCAGTCTTTTTTCTTTGGCTGGTCATGGGAACTGGGTTGATAATCATTTAAGTCAGTACTTTATTACTCTCTCAGTACTTAAGCTGGCGAGATTTCTTCACCTAGAGGATTAATCAAAATCTCCATTTCTTTAGGATATGATGTTTTAGTAGTCCTGTTTTTAATGATTGCTATAGTGTTTCATTGGGCAAGACTATTAATCAAAGGACCAATATAAGATACTTAAGCAAGTCCCTTGACTTCTAGACGTATTCTTAATGTAATCATTGATTATGAGCAACCCAACTTGCTTGAGAAATCCACCTCAACCCCAGAAAATACCGGCTCCTTCTTCTCTACCTGTAGGTTCAATGACATGAGTAATCCAGACGATTAAGAGGCAATTTTGTCTTCCAATGCATGACATTTCTATGTAAGCATTCCTTTCTTGAGCACCAGAACAATTAAACTTATCAAGCTCAAGTTCATGAAAATACAAATGGCAATTTTAAAATTATATCAGGGGAGGGCAACCCTAGCTTTATATCATGGTTTCTATTTTTTATTAATTTTCTTGAGAAATAAATAACAATGAGACAATTTCAAAACCAATCAGTAGGACAGTTTCAATAATTAGTATATTGCATATTGTTGTCTTCATAGTGATTATTCATAGGACAAGATGCAAACATGATATCCTGTCCAAACACTATTAATGCAAATCTTTCTTCTCATTGGATTAAGAGAAAGTAGCTGTATATCGATCCTAACTCTTTTGCACATACAGAGACAAAAATAGTCCTTCATTTGTATCCCCTTTTTTGTTTAGTTTTGTCAGAGATGGGTATTTCATTGCCATTTAAATATTGTAGGTGCGTGAATTCAGCAAAATAATTCAATATAGTCCAGTAGTCCATAATAGTAGTGTGTTATCCATAGGACTGGCAAAGTCAGAAGTTGTTGACTTGAGCCTTTTACAGCTCAGTATATTGATATGGCTTTACTTTTTATGCCTCATTTTTATACTTTCCTGCTAGATGGGTAATAACAAGATAAAGCAAGACCTATATAACAAGAAATGTAACTTTTGTATCTGCCAAGGTCAGTCAAATCCCCTCAGGATTTATCCTGAAACCCTGTACCACAATTTGTAGATCCTTTGTCAGTGTCAGCCATGTGGATGAGTTATGGCCATTGCTTGACCAATTTTCTCCCTGTGAAAGCCTGAGAGAATATTTTCTCTCCATGTGACTGTCCTTAGTCACACTTTACATCATTGATCATTTTCCTCTGTGGTCCCATAATCTCCTTGATCAGAAAATTTGGGACACAGATGAGTTACAGGATGTTACAGTATAGGTTCTCCTATGTCCTGAGTCCTCACTGACATTGAAAGGCCTGGGCCAAAATGTTGGCTGTCCTTGTAGCCCTTATTTTTCTTTAATTTTTGGTTTGCAAACCCTCCAGAAGAGAAGCTTAATGATATTATTACCCTATAACATAGACAGTTGAGCTTAACTTCACTATCTGTCTGAATATCAAACATCTTAGACATAACATAGAACAGGTATTTTCCATCAAGTATTGATATGTTAAACGTTAAATCCCTACAGAATGTGAAGAAAAAAAGAAAAAAAAACAAAAAAACAAAAAAAAAATTAAAAATAGGAATAAACAATTACATATTTTTACACAGAAATTTAGGAATCTAACCATATACAACATTGTAGCAGGACAGTCCTATTACTTTTTTTCCTTGTCTGTTTTCATTTATTACCCTTTAAAAAAACCCAAACATTTACTTGACAGACAGTATAGCAGTAATTTATATCATGGTTTCTGACAGATGCCTTTTTGCCATGAGGAAGAAAGTACCATAAATAGGATGCTGGTTTAATATATATACTGCATCAGGTAACTTATCACCTTAGTTTAAATATTGTGTTTCCTATGATTGTGTAATGAGCTTGGAATAAAACATTTCATTGTTTTATCAAATCAGCTATGTTGGGGTGGTGAGTCACATAGCAAGACCATTTATATTTATTTGTACATTTATTTCAGGTTCACACACCTGGTGGAAGGAATACAAAGAAAGTCATCATTGAAGGCATATCCTTATTTCCACAGTATACTTAAGTAATTTATGTATGGCCCAAACTTGGATAAACTACTCATCAAAATAAAAGGTCCACCTCTAACCAGAAAAATGTTTTTCAGAAGGCAATTTATTAACCATGGAATGCTCTTCAGGTATGGGGTGTCTACTTTATCATCTGTCTTCAGTAACCATTGTTTCTCCATGTTGATGCCATGTTCTTCCTGAGAGACTTTATTCCATTTCCAGGAATATTTAGTACCACTTATAATTGATCCCTGGGGAATTTACTAGGGCAGTCCACCTTATCACTTGGCTCTGAGAATTGAGATGCTTTACAGGTAAGTAACTCTGACAGAGATGGGTTCTGAGATAACAGAGAAGAACTGAAAATAAATAATAATATGTCCATAAACTTATGTGTAAGAAATCATTAAGAGATTTTTTTAAAACTTCTGATGTGCACCCTATGAACCAAAGTTATAACAGAAAGGATTCAGGAAAAGTGTAGATAGTTATCTCTTCAAATCAACTGAAAATCAACAATCTCTCTTCAAAAATGTTCATTTAATGAATACTAGAAAAAGAAAGAAAAACTATATTCACAACTCAATCACTCTTTTTTTATTAATTTTATTGAGAAATGAATAGCAATGAGACAGTTTCAAAGCAGGTTAGTAGGACAGTTAACAATAATTAATACATTGCATATTGTTGTTTTCATAGTAGTTATTCATACTGCAAGATGTAAACATGACATCCTGTCCAAAAACTATTAGTACAAATCTTTCTTCTCATTGAATTAAGAGAAAGTAGCTGTATATCTATCCTATTTTTATATACAGATATATATTTTTTTCACTAAAACATGGTCATTCATTTAATACCCCTTTTTTGTTTAGTTTTGTCAGAGATGGGTATTTCATTGCCATTTAAATATTGTAGGTGCGTGAATTCAGCAAAATAATCCAATATAGTCCAGTAGTCCATAATAGTAGTGGGTTTTCCTTAAGACTGGCAATGTCAGAAGTTGTTGACTTGAGCCTTTTACAACCCAACATATTAATGTGGCTTTATGTTTTATACCTCGGTTTTATACTTTTCTGCTGGATGGTTAAGACCAAGATAAAGCAAGACCTATATAACAAGAAATGTAACTTTTGTATCTGACAAGGTCAGTCAAATTCCCTCAGGATTTACCCTGAAACTGTGTATAGCAGTTTGTAGAATTACTGTCAGTGTCAGCCATGTGGATGAGTCATAGCCATTGCTTGACCAATTTGCTCTCTGTGAAAGCCTGAGAGAATGTTTTCTGTCCATGTGACTCTCCTTAGGCCACTTCGTCAATCACTTTCCTCTGTGGCCCCAGAATCTCCTTGATCAGAAAATTTGGGACATCATTGTGTTACAGGATGTTACAGTACAGGTTCACTTATGTCCTGAGTCCTCACTTACCTTGAAAGGCTAGGACAAAAATACAACTCAATCATTCTAAGCAGAGTTAAACCATCATGATTGGCATTACTACTTTGTGATGGAAGGACACTTTTCCTTGTTTCCAAGTGAGGAAGACTTATGAGTAAGTATTTGGGTCTAAAAATTGCCATAGATTTGCACAAATGAGTTTTACCTTTCTGAAGACAAAATGAATCATTGGTTAAATAGGAAATATGCTTGAAAGATGTAATCCTAATAATAATGAAGTGAAATATATTGTTATTGTTCCCTTGTCTAGTTCTCTGCCTTCCTGTATAGATACATTGTTTCCTTATCAAATTCCAGTAATTTAAACCTAGGTCTAATGGTTGTAATGAAATATTTGACTTGTGTGCTACATTAATTTCTGCCTTATTTAGAGAAAAAAAGGAAAGCAGAGAAGACTCCCTTCTTGTGCTAAAATAGTGGAGAAAAATATGATCTAAATATGCTCTATTACCCTATCTGAGTACTTTAATATCGATATCTATATCTATATTTATATCCCTTTCTCCCAGAATAGTTTGATGAATTCTATTGAGGTGAATGAAGTACAATTCATAAATCATTGAAACACTGCATTACTCATAGTGACAGTTTTTTAAATTTAATTAAATTTTATTTTGAAGAGTAAAAGCAGAAGCAAATATAAATAGAAAATAAAGCAGAAAGCATAACACAAGAAACATATTTTAAAGATTTTCAAAGTAGGAATAGCTAATTAACAATGGTTGTTATATTATCAACTTTTATCGTCAAATCTGTTGCTCAGATTGACATATAGTTATGCAAGATTGGGGAAATAATTGAATATTGATGTTTGCTTTCAAGAAAACTTAATTTTTTTCCTTTAGCTTATTTTAAAGAGAGTATAATAATCAAAAGAGGGGCTGGCCAAATAGCTCAATGGATTAAAGTGCCTGCAAGCAAGCGTAAGGGCTGGGGGTTAGCTCCCTGGGCCTGCTATGCTGGCCCCACCCCCAGGGCATACTGAGTTGGCAATTGAGACTGGGCATGACAGTGTGCACCTGTAATCCCAGCACTTGGGAGGCTGTAAACAGCCAGATCACTACAAGTCCGATCTATTAGTGAGACCCTGAACACCCTATAGATCCTTTCCTAAAATACAGAAAAAAAGTCAATAAGACATTAGAAACAGTACACATTTAGAAGACCAAGCTGAGGCATTTAGTCATGGGTTTTTTTAATTTTAATTAGTTTATTGGCTAGTTCAACATGATATATTGTTCCTAAGATTTTTTTCCCTGACATCAGTTATTTTTATTTTAAAGAAAAAAATAAAAATAATGGTACAAAATCTCAAAACAAGATTTTAGGAGAGTAACAATGGTTAGTACATTGTGTATTGTTACTGCCAAAGTAGTTTCTCATATTACAAGATATAGGCCAGAAATAATAAACAA